>NW_028185284.1:2879623-2899376 GCF_003343005.1 Rhea americana
AGTGCACTTCCTCAAGTTCAGGTCTGTTTTCTAGATCATATATCATTTTATTTAACACATTCTCTGTACTCGTAGGGCTGCAGAGCTCTGATGGTCACTTAATCTCCCCTGCTTACTCCCTGTGACATGTTACAGCTGCAGTTTTGTTTTTTTTCACTATATATCTGCTAAGAGGAGCCAAGAAGCATTTAGGGCTCCTGGATTGTGGGGTGAAGGGAGTAGGTACAAAACATTCATCGCATCTTTATCCACAGCTGTAGGCCACTCAGCCACGTGGAGACCTTGGAGGACTATCCCCGGCATGAACATGGGCACGCACACTCCCTGCAAAGCCAGCTGTAAAAGGGAGCACAGGAATGAACTCAGGCTCCCAGATGTGCAAGCACATGTTCAAAGCACATAAAACCCGGGGCTGGCCTCTGAGCAGGCATTTTGGACACAGGGTGCATAAAAGAGCAGAAGAGATGCTGGAGCGGTGAGGTGAGGGAGCCCTGAACCTGCAGGTTCTGGGCACACATTAGGGGGTGAGCATCTTTCCCCAGCTTTTAGGGACAGCTCCAGTTTCCAGGGAGGAAAGAGGGGCAGGGTGCAACAGCCCTTCCCACCACCCCACTCCCATGGCCCCTCGCTGCAAGCAGGCTGGAGCTGTGCAGGGAGCCCACCTTGTGCTGATGTGGGTGGCCAGCACTGAGCAGCATCCAGACCCAAGGTCTCAGAATAATCTTTCCAAAAGATAACACGCTCGGCTGATGCTGGGGAAACATTCATCTCCTCAAAGCCATGGGAGCAAGGGCTGTGCAGCCTCTGGTCCTGGATGGAGGCTGTTACAGTCAAGACCCTCCTCCTGGCCCTCTGCAGATTGCATTTTGCAYGTAGGGTCCAAACCAGCCTGTGCACAGAGAAACATCCCTGTGTCTATGCAATGGCAACTCAGGTGAAGCACCCGTGATCCATGAGAACTCCAAACACCACCAGGTCACCCCATTCCTGCAGTTCCCCTGTGCATTGCCAAGTGTCCCCAAGCAGAGGACAGTCAGGATATGCTGCCCCCCTGCAGAGGGGCAGGAGCAGCAGGGCTGGGTGCAGGCAGGGCTAGGGGCATCCACAGAAGAATCAAGTGTGCAACAAGAATGGGAAGGGAAAGGAGGAGAGCTCTTCAAAAAGAAAAATGGAGCAGAAACCCCAGCTCTGCTTAGTGACCTCTCAGAAAGGAACCTCTGTGTAGTCCCAGGCCAGGCAGGGCTGCTGTGGCCCAGGGTAGAGCTGCTCACGCAGGCAGCAAAGGATGCTGAAGAATGCTGTGATGTAGGAGGAGGGTAGGCCGCCCTACCTACCCCAGGTTTGCATACTTGGCAGAAGTAGGTTTGCTTCCAAGAGATGCCTCCCAGGAGCTGGGGTCCCTGCAAAGCCCTAGCTCTGCCTGCGCCTGTAGCACGGCTCTGGCAGTGAACATCCCCCAGRCGCTGGGCTCATCCAGGATGACGGCTCTGCTTAGCACCTGAAGGCACCTGAACCTGGGGTGCAGGCTGCTGGCACGCAGGCTCCCCCAGCTCCAGARGATTTGCACTCTGACTTCCTCCAAAGAGCACCCGAGAGCAGAGAGAGGTATCACGGGCCAGCAACGTGGCTGCCAGCAGGACTCACCTGTCGGTGCATGTTGAAGAAAGCCAAGGCCCAGCCCTACCTTGGAAGGTCCCAGTCCAAACTGCCAAACTGGGTTGTCTGCAGGATGGTCCAGCCTGCACRGGGGCTGCCGGCTCTCAGCCCTCCCCAGACATTCCCGCCGGCATCCACACCTTTGTGGAGCTGGCTGTACATGGCTTCCTGGCTTCTGCTGCCTCTTTGCAGCAGAGCCTTTGCCACCAGCTGGGCAACAGGAAAACATCTTTCTGCAACTCTCACACCCTCTGAGCAGACTTTAAATCAACAACCCCAGAACACAGGGCCAGGTTATTGCTAACGGAAACCATTAAACTGTAACACAGGCAGATAAAACCGGCCTCTAACACTTGAAAGATTTATAGGGCACAACAGCAGGGTGTTAATTCCTTTGGCAACACAAATGCTTTCACACTCTTGGCCTTTCCTCGCCCACGGGAGCAAGGAAAGGGGATTGCGTGCAGCCTGGGCTGAGGAGCACAGGGATGCAGCTGTGGGCACACTGGAGCCAGTAACACGTGTGCACGGGTGATGCTGTGCTTGCAGTGCAGCCAAGGASGCCTCTCAGGTCTGTAAGGCAACACATCCCCGGGGGCCCTGTCTGGAGGGGACATCCCCCAGGACGGGATGCACCAGTCACACTCACCTCTGGCTTCCCCTAGGCAGTCCCAGCTCCTACCTGCCTCCGCAGCCACAGTGGCAGCTAAAGGAAAGGCTGCAAAGAAACTTTCAGATAGGCTAATGCAGCCAGAAAAAACAGTCTAGCTTGCGGGGACATGAACTCTTCTTCAGACCTGAACCAGCTTACAGGTGTTTTCACAGCTGCTTGAACAGCAGTGCTCTTGCTTGYGTCTGCATACTTGTCAGCACGGCATTCGTCCCCAGCTGCCTTCAGCCCAAGGTAGGGGCTGCAAATGTGCCAGGAGCAAGGGGCTTCCCACAGCTCCGGGAAGGGATGTTCACATCCTCGTCCGTGTCCCTGCCCCAGTCACACTGCACACAGAGGCAGAGGGGTGTCCTGGCCCTCACCCCTGCTGCAGCCTTCCCTGCCCACCCCCTCGAGCAGCASGAGGGCCAGCAGGCAGCCTCCAGCTGAGCTGGAGCTCCTCCCCAACCGAGCACGGGCAGAAGGGCTGCACTACTGTTTAACAGCCCCTCATCCGCCTTCCCCCAGCAGCCTGCTCAGACCTTCGTGCTGCCACCTCCTCAGACCCTCCCTGGGGCAAAGTCCAGCGCCAGGCAGGGCAGGGCAGGGTGGGAGCTCGCCCCAGGGCCTCACCCCACCGGCAGCCTCACTGCCAAGCACGGGGCACCGTGGGGGCCTTCCCGGGGCTGAGCTATGAAACAGCTCAAATCATTTGGCATGCAGACTGGAGCAGGGGCATCACCCCAAGAGGGCATCTACAGCCAAGTCCTGCCTGGGCTCCGGCCAGCGCGTCAGCCTTGGCTCCGTGAAACCGCTGGTCAATCCCACGCACCCCGCAAAGCGCCTCAGAGGCTTGAACGTGACACACRTGGGCTCGCCAGCACCAGCAGGGCTGAACGCCCCTGCCACGTCACAGCCTGCACCCAGCGGACCCCCCAGCCCGGCTCACGCAGGGGTTTGATGCTGCAAGGAGCACTCAGTCCCTGCCCCCTGCAGGGCCCAGCCCGGGGGCGGCAGGTTCCCCACACTTTTCAGAGAGCGGGCAACTCCCCCCACCCATGCTCCCGCCACAGCAAAGGGCTCAGGACCTCTGTATCCCATCCCGGCGCTGGGAAGCGGCTGCGGATGAGGATCTTGCACTGCCCCTCCGTGGCTACCAAGGGAGCTACACGTGGCCTCAAAACACAGCAGGAGGCTGAAGATCCAGCCAGCTGCCACAGAGCTGGAGTGCTGAGCCCCGTGCACCGATGCGCCCGGGAGGCAGGGGCCAGCCAGCAAGCCTGAGCACCCATCGGGGGCAAAGGCACCCCACAWCAGGCCCTTTGGGGGCTGCACAGAYRGCTCAGCAAGCCGGCGTGACTTTAAGTCCTTCTCCACTTTCCCCAGAAAGCTCATTCCCAAGGACCGTAGTGCACCTGACGGCCTCTGCTCCCTCTCCCCCACTGGCTCTGCCTTCTCTCCGGGGCCACAGATGATCACAGAGCAGCGCGGGCACAGCTATACTGCCCTCGGGCCCCGAGGGGGCCCAGCCCGAGCACACGTGCCTGGGAAAGAGGGCACGCACGAAGGATGGAGACAAGGCAGCGCTGGTGTTTGGGCATCCACATTTATTACAGGGCTGTGGCAAGCCTGGGGCTGCCACTCGCCTGGGCCCCTCCCGTCAAAGGGAAATGACCCATCCTCCTTAAATATTGGTTATAAAACAAATTTTTTTCCTTTTTCTTTTTCTTAAAAACCCATCTCTCTCTCCGTACTTTTTTGTCTTTTGTATTTCAGTACAAAAGCAGGGGCGGGCGCTCCGCCTTGCCTGCCGCTACCTCCGTAGGCTGCGCTGTGCCTGCCGCAGCAGCGTGTCGAAGTCCAGGGAGTCGAACTTACTTTTGACGGGGGCTGGATCGAAATCCTCCCGGTTTGAGTCTGGAAGACACAAGGAGAGGCTGCCTTGAGCCATGGGGAGACTGCCATGCTTCTGGCAGTCACTGCAGCGACTCCTTCCCATCTCGCTTCACATGCCAAGCTCCAGGGTGAGAGCTGGCCTGGCCTCCGTCACAAACCGCCGTAGCGCTGGAGGGACAGGGCCCTGGAGACCCATCCAACCTCCCTTTGGGGCAGGACTAACCCCAGCCCTAGATGCGGCTAACCCCAGGCCTGGCTGCCCCCAAAGAGCTCCCAGGCTGCAGGTCTGGGGCTGATCACCATTTGCTCTGTGTTCATAGCCCACTCCTCACCTCTGCTTGCAAGGCTCTGCCCACCCCAGCAGGCCCCTAGGACCCTCTTGAGCTTCTCCATCTTTCTTGAGGGTCCCAAACTAAACATAGCATCCAGGGCACCTTCCCAGGTGCTGCGCAGAGGAATAACCATCCTTGACCCGCTGGCTTCGCAGCAAAACTACCCTGGCCCCTCAGCCTCATTCACCTCTCCTGGGAGGCAGCATGGTAACAGTGAGCCAGTGCAGACAACCTGAATAGACATGGCCCAGATGCCCTCACCCCTTCCCCTGTGCATCCAGGAAGGAGCCAAGGGCTACAGGAAAGGGATGGGGATCTAGAGCGGTCTCCCCAGCTTGGGGGTTGCTGTGACTCACCCAGGTCGGCATAGTTCCTCCTGCAGAACTGCCGGCGGCCGCCAAAGCACAGGTCAAATGGCTGCTCATCTGGACGCCGCAGCTTGTGCCCACTCTCAATGGCAGCAAAGGCCTCCTCAGCATAGCGGTAGGTAACAAAGCCATAGTTGTCCCTGTACCAGACAAGGAAGGAGATCAGCAACACCACAGTACATTTGTCACCCTGCACCATCCTGCAACATCCGTCCCCTTGAGGGATAGGGAAAAGGGTAAGAGGAGCCATGGCAGGCAAAAGGGCTGCTCCGTGCCCCCACAGCTCTTACCCCTCAGAGCGGAAGTGCAGGGTGCACTCCTCGATGTCCCCAAACACGGAGAAGCGGTGCCGCAGCTCCGAGCGCGTCATCCTGCTGGGGATCTTGCCAATGAACACAACTCGCCGCTCCTCCTGTGGGCAGGGATGCACAGGCCCTGTGAGCTGGCATGGGGGCACCCCAGCTAGCTAGGCCCAAGGACTCACTGCCTCCAGGGCCTCCTGACGAACAGGTCCCTCCTCCACAAAGCACGCACCTGCCCATCACCACCCAGTCGCACCATGTCTTGGCCAGGCCTTCCAGCAGTGCTGCCTGCAAGGCCATACCCCACAGCTTTCTGAACCGTGGGGAGTGGCTAGGGAGCCCCAGGGCCTCCCATTCCCAGCTTTCCAGCCCCACAGCCCGCCCAGCACTCACTATTGCACGTTCCTTCTGGATGATCCTCTGCCTTTGGTAGTGGTCCTGCGCATCGTAACTGTATCTGGCAGGGCAGAAAGCAGATATGAGCTGCAGAGTCAAGCGGGGTGCTGAAGGCAGGGCACCTCRCCTAAAGCCCCATCCCTGGCTCCTGTGGCCAAGCAGCGTGGGCCGAGGGTGGCAAAGAGCTATTCCTGGGCCTGACAAGGCCAGCACCCTGGGGAGGCACACAGGGAGTAGGTCCACCCCTGCCTGGGAAGGGAGGCCAGAAGAAGGTTCAGAGAGGGCTCACATCCCTGCAGAGGAGCCCAGCTGGGGGAAGGTGGGTGGGAAGCGGGCACCACACTCACCTTCTCCGCCTGTTACTCCTCCTACGTGGAGAGGGGGAGCGGGACCGGGACCGACTGCGGGATGTGGATCTGGATGAGTAGGAGGAGGAGGATGACGAGGATGAGGACCTGTCTCGGGATCTGCCACATGACCCACAGCTGGAGCGGGAGGAGGAGCTGTGGGAGCATCTTGAGCGGTATCTGGGGGGAAAGAGAGACCCAGCATAGCACCAAACCCTCCCTGCACCCATCATTGTGAGGCCCCAGGGAAGACAAAGACCTCCGCCCTCCCACAACCCTGGGGTACCTAGTATCCCTACTCAGATAGGAGCCACCAGGCTCCCCAGGGCAGACAGAGCAATGGAAACATCTGCCCGAGTTTGATGGGGGCAGCAACAGCAGCATACGTTGCTCTACTCTGCTACAAGCACTGCAGTCCAACGGGCTGGGGGTCACAGCAGGCACAGCCTCCAAAGAGCAAGAAACTGTGGCATGTAGGCACGGCCTGAGGGGGCAAAGACTACTGTGCTGAGCCCCACAGCACACAGCCCCACTGCATAGCCAGCGTGGCAGTCCTGCGATAGCCCAGGGCCTGACTTGAGGGCTTGCGAGCGAGGAGACATCACAGCCTTGCTGGGACGAAAGGTCAACGTGCAAATGGCTGTGATGATCACTTTACAGGCAGGTCTCRGGCAAACGGCTGTTATGAGAGCCACAGGATGGAGCAGGGAAGGAGAATCAGTGCTTCCGTGCTTCAGAACTGACCCCTTTTGGCCTTGCTGGGTATTAGAGGAGGAAGCGCAGCCTTCCTGGCGTGGGGTTATGGGGAACAGGGCCAGTTTCTTTGGGGAGAAGCAAGCACAGCTGCTGTGCTGAGCTCCCGAAGGGGAGCACAGGGTTGGGGGTCCTGCAGGCTGAGGACAAGCAGGTGCTGGTGGGGATGAGAATAACATTGGAGCTGTCACATCCACCTTGCACTGAAAAGCCAAGCGAACAGAGAGTGTAAGTGTGTATGACTGCACCGAGGGGCATGGGATAGACTGGGACAGAGCCTGGCTTCCGGGCCCACTGCCTCCTGCCTGCAAAAGCGCTCCTCTGGCAGGCCCAGGCAAAGCTTCAGGGCAGCAGGACTGAAACCCCTCTGGGAACAAGCTGCACAACTCCCAGCCAGCAACAGAGTCCCTTCTCTAAATACRCTGTCCACAGGTGATCCTCACTGTGGACCAGCCCAGGCACCAAGCCCAGGAAGGGGCCTGCAGCCTGGCACTGCCACACATGCCATTCTGGGCATGCTCCTGGRTGACAGCAGGCTGGGACTGTACAGCCCACAAGGGACATTTCCCAGCACAGGTCAAGCTGCACTTGCTGAAAAAGCAAGCCTAATGTGGCACATCCCTGAGCCGCATCACTACATGCTCGCCCCCTTCTCCTGCAGCCCTATTGACCACTGGTGGAGGCGCCTTGGTTGGACAAGCCCTTCACGTTCAGCAACCAGGGGTGTCTCTGAAACTGGCTGACGTCCAGGAAGAGGCTGGTACCTCACCAGCTCCAGTGCCTCTCACCCCAGCTAGGACAGGCTATGCAGGAAGACATCCTGGTTCATCACCCAGACACACAAAACCACCAAAAGAAATGTTTCCCTGAGAGACCAAGCTGCCCTGCCTTGCTACACAGCCACATTGCTCAGGAGTGTTAGGAATCYTCTGATGCAGGTCAAGCCAGCAGGGCTTTTCTCTGCTCCAGCACCTCCCTGCTGTGATTGCTGCTCATCTCATTTCTACASCTGGGGCTGCACCAGGCTCAGAGCACAGACACTAATACCACGTTAACTCCCTGAGAAAGTGTGAAAAAGCTAAGCCTTGAAAATCCTGCGTGGGGACAGCTTTCCAAGCACACCTGCCCAGATGTGCCCCCCAGATGGGCCTAGCACAMCAGCCAGACACCCAACTGCCCTGGCAGAGCGTCACATCAGCTCTCCCAGTTTACACTGCGAGCTGTGCCTCACCTCAGAGTGACCACACGGGATGGGAGGGGGGAAGCCAGGTGCCATCACTATGACAGCAGGTCTGTAAAGTGGTGTCTGGGCCCCCTCTCAAAACACTCTGATCACAGCACAGCTGTGCAAGACATCAATGCCCAAAGAGTGTGTGGACACTCCACCACTTACCTTCTCCACCTCTTGGGTGGTGGGGAGAACGACCTTGACCGGGATCGGGAAGATGAGGATGAAGACGAAGATGAGGACTCGCTAGCTCCATCCGAACTGGAGCTGAAAGAGCGGCTGGCACGGCTCCTGCCAGCCCTCCAGCTGCCAGTAGAAGGGCTGGGCGAGTCCCGGGGTCTCCGGTAGCAGCGCAGGGACCTCTTGGCAGCAGCACGGCTGGGCTGGGCACTGGGAGTCCGCATTTCCTGGTCCCGACAGGGGGATGCGGCTGGAGATAGGAGCACCGAGGTTGGTGGGCTGCTGCACCCTGCRATGGCCTTGCTGGGGATGCTAGTCCGATAATCCAGGGGGGCTAGGCAGGCCTTCCCCAGGGGCTCCTGGCTGGACCCCACAGCGGTGGTGGGGGTTGGCAGGGTGGGCTTGGGCTGGTCCAGCGTCCGTTTAGTTAAGGAGGAGATGGGTTTGATAGTGATGTCCCGGTGGTGTTTGACGTTCCAGCGGGAGCCGCTCTCGGCCGGGGGCTGCGTGCCGGTGCTGTTCTCCAGCCGTGCCGTACCCGGGATGCAGTAATCGTGGTCTCCCAAGCACACGTGGCTCGGGGCTGAGCCAGGTGGAGCAGGCACTGGGCTCTTCCCTTGGAGCTTGCTCTGGGGCAGCTGTTTGGCTTTTGTGAGCTTGGTGGTCTTCTGGGTCCCTTCCTGGGGCCCYGACCCAGGCGATTTGGTCTTGGCCAGCAGTGAGACAGCAGGCAACGGCTTCCAGAGCTGGTGGGGAGGTGTTGCTGGCGGGGTGAGGCCTGTGGGAATATGGGGCTTTCAGGAGTGGACCCAGGCAAAGCAGAGATGGGAGCAGCTGCTTGCTGCAACCCCCTGGTCAGGACTTCCACCCAGCTCCTCTCAAGCCCTGGGGACCCCTTCAGCAAACTCCAGTCCCAGTGACAGTCCCTGCCAGGACACCACCAGCTCCCCTGCCAAACCCCTGCCTCGCTCCCAGGTATTACCTGCCACGTTGGCCAGCTCAGAGGCCTGTAGGCTGTCTGGGGGCTTCCTGTCCTGCTGGTTCTCGGATCTGAGAACAGGAAAGGAGCTTTGTCGTAAGCAGCAGCTAAATCCCTGCCCCATCCTTATGCCGCAGGCATAGGGGCAGGCTCACAGGGTCCCCCAACACAAGTTGTGGCACTGCTGCAGGACCCAGGCAATGGAGGTGGTCATGGGTCACTCAGCACATGTCCAAGCTGCCGCAGGCAGGGGACACACAGAGGGTCTAAGAGAGCTCCAATGCTGGAGCTGGACAGCCCCAACCTACTCGCTGTTGCCTTTGCCAAACTCTGCCACAGTCCCCTTACCACCAACTCTAGCCTTCAGCCGAGCAAAGAGCTGTAGCTCAGACTAGCTTCAGCTCACTCCCTCCTAGGCCAGCGGATGGAGGCCCCAGAGCAGTTCAGACCCCTGCCAGGACCAGGAGCTGTCCTGTGTTGCTGCTGAACACAGGGTTCAGCCTCACAGTGCCACTCGAGGCCCTTCTGCAGGACTCCAAGCTTGGACCCCAMGCTTGCACCCCAGCTGGAGCGCGATGTTGGGCGAGGCATGCAGAGATCTCCATACTCACCCAGAGCTTGCCACCTGCCRCCTGTCCTCAGAGGGCTGCACGGGAGCCTCCTCCTTCTTGGCTACAAAGACAGCACATATGTGAGGGTGATGGGAGGCTGTGACTGGGGGGCAAGGGGAAGAGACCCTGCATACGGGCATGCACAGACCACTCCAGGCACAGCAACGGAAATGCTTCACAGCAACCCAGCTCCTGCAGGAAGCTGCTRAGCATCCCCTTTCTTCCTAGGTTCATCACTACCCCCTTGACTGCCCCAGAGATCTCCAGCCACTTCCACAGGGCAGAAGGGGGATGAAGGCAGAGCAGAGATGCCCCAGAAAGATGGACCCAAGCAGGGTAACCCCAGCCCACAAAACCACCCCACTCCCACGCTGGCAGAAAGCGCAGACATCCTGGGGACGTTGGCACAGCACAGAGGGAACCCCGCAGGGAACGGCGTGCCGCATCCGCACCTTCAGACTTCTCAAACTGCTCCAGCAGGCTGGACAGGTCAGTGGCTTCGATGCCTGGGCCAAGAAGAGAATATGGCAAGTCAGGTCAGCCAGCAACCTCCTGGCATCAAGGGGAGGCACAGCACCGAGAGACTGGCCGCACGCTACCCCGTGCCAGCCTGCCCTGGYGACACGGCGCGCTCTGGGGAGAAGCAGCCACAATGTCTGTGGCGGGAGCTCTGCTCTGCACCTCTGGCAGCAGGGACAAGGTTGCCTGGCCCAGAAGCCCCAGGAGACACCAGTTTGGGTGTAAAAAGCCCAATCGATCAACCCACAGGAGGAAACATCCCRGCAGAGCACTGGGAAGAGACTGTCTAGTGCATGGGGCAACCCTAAAGGCAAAACTTTTGTCAGGAACACCGGCTAAAACCAGCCCTGCTACCCACAGCTCCCTGGAGCACCACAGCCTTGCTGCCTTGGGGTGCTCTGCCCAGCACCTTGCCATCCTGCTCCCGCTCACCGATCTCACTGATGAAAGCTTGCACGATATCCTTGCTGCTGTCACTGGGCTGCACGAGGCTGACGAGCGGCTGATGTCTCCACGGCCGTGCGGGAGGTGCCCTGGCAGACAGGCTGCTCTCTCGTCCTGCTTTTAGAGGTGCCGCAGTGGCCTGGGAGATGGGCTTGTGGCTGGGGGGCTCCTGCTGGGCAGCTGTCTTGGTCTCCAGCAAGATCTTCTCCTCTGCCCCCTTGCCTGGCCCTGCAGCCTCCTCCATGGGGTGGGTGACAGGAGACTCCCCAACAGGGACAGCAGCAGGAGACACCTCGGTAGGGCTAGAGATGACCGCTGGGGGGGCCTTCGTGAGCTGGGTGGAGGCCAAAACTGGGGGCTCCTCCAGGGGCTGGGTGGAGGCAGCCGAAGGGGCTGCTGCCTGCTGGGCTGGAGCTGCAAGAGGGACCCTGCTGGGTTGGGTAGGGGCTGCCAGGGGCTGGGCAGGGGCAGGTCCTGGAGAGACTTTGGGCAGGGGGGTCTCCCCTGCCAGCCGTGCCTGCCGCCTGGGGTCAGACACCCTGCTGGCAGTCGGCCTGGTCTGACCAGCTGCGACCCCCACCTCGCTGGCGGGGGCCGCGGGTGACTGCGCCAGGAAGGCGGGCGGCTCCGGGCAGCCCAGCGCGGGGGCCGGGGAAGGCTGCCCGTGCAGGAGGGCTGCGCCAGGCTGGCTGCCAGCCGGGAAGGCGGCAGCCGCAGCACCCTGCACGGCAGCTCCGGGGTCTCCGTACGCCAGGGGAGGCACCAGCGGTGGCAGGGGGATTCCCGGCCAGTAGGACGGCGGGGCCCACCCTACCGGGGCATAGGGGGTGCCAGGGCCAAAGGGAGGTGGGGGCGGCATGGCAGGCGGAGGCCAGGCCATGGCTGGAGGCGGGAGGCCAGGCACCACGTGAAAAGCATTGGGTGAGCCGGTGTTGGGCGGCGGGGGCAAACCATGGCAGCCCACGGGCTGCGGGCCAAAGCTGGGCCAGGAAGGCACTGATGGGTAAAGGGCGTAAGCACCGGCAGAGGCTGGCGGCATCCCCGTGGGGGCCGTCCCCGCAGCTGGGGGCACGTTTGGTGCAACAAAAGGCATCGGTGTTGCGGAGGGCAGTGGAGCAGCAGGGGGTGCCGGAGCTGGAGCCGAAGTGGTGGGAGCTTTGCTGGCAGAAGAGACAGCAACAGGGCTGGCAGGTTTCTCCGGGCTCTTCTGGGCRCTGGCTGTCTCAGTGGCTGGGCGCGCGGGCGATACCAAGCAGGGGATCTCTGCCAGCTCAGTCGGGGGCTCTGGGATGCTGGGCCACTTGCTGGCCACCTGCTTCTTGCTGTCCTTCCTGCTGCCTGGGCCAGGCTGCCGGTGCAGCATGCGCATGCGGTACTCTCGCAGGCTCAGGGCCTTGGGCTTGGCTTCCCTGGGCAGGCCCTCGGCCAGCTCTGCCGCCTGCAGGCTCTGCGGCGGCTCCATCCCCACACCCTGCTCCCCGCTGGGGAGCAGAGAGGCAGCCTCCGAGTTCCTGCTGTCTTGACTGACAGGCAGTTGTGTCCCCTCCTTGGCCTCATCCTGCTCTGCTGGGCTGGGCTGCACCACTGCCAGCAGCTCCTCCGTGCTTGGTGCAGTCTTCTCCAAAAGCACCACGATCCCAGCCTTCTCTGCAGCCAGGGCTGCACCCGCTGTTTTTGGCTCCGGGTCTTTTTGAGGCTCCACGTGCTCCTTTTTAAGTAGGGAGGCCCCCGCTGTGCTCCGGGGTCTGCCCCGGGGCCGGGGGGCCCGGTCAGCATGCAGCTCCATCTGTCCCTCCTTCCTGGCTCGTTCCAGCTGCTTGGCCAGGAAGTCCGACACCTGGACGGAGGGTCGCGCTGCCCGGCGCTGGCTGGCGGGCGCTTGACCCAGGGCCTGAGGCCGCGTGGAGCTGGCTGAGCGGAGCCGGTGGGCCACACAGTCCCTGCCTGGCCTGGCCTGTTCACTTTGGGCTTCCTCTGCTTTCTTTTTCCGACTCTTCCTTGCTCTCTCGCGCCCACGGCCCTTCTCAGAGCTCTCACGCTTCCCACCGGCCAGGGCCTCCGTGCTGCACTGAGAGCTGCTCACTGGACGATAGGCTCCAGGTGCTGTTGTCTCAGGTGGGGACTTGCTCTCCGGAACTGTGGAGGAGGGTTCCTTCTCAAGTGGCCTCTTCTCCCCCTCCTCCRACTTGTTTTCCTGGGCAGGGGCTCCCTGCAGCCCCTTGTGATCCTCCAGAATCGACTCCTCAGCACCCTCCTCTGCTTCTAGGAGCTGTGTTTCCAGGCCAGRGAAGGTAGGGGCCAACGGCTGCAAGACCACAGGGATCTCCATGCTCTCTCCCTCACCAGGCACAATTTCCAACAAGACGGGACCATTCAAGAGCTCCTTGGCCACGGGCTCACTATCAGGATCCAGGCACACAGTGAAGGTGGGTAGGCAGTAGGGGTGCATGGACTTCACCAGCTCACTCAGGGACACATCACCTGTGTTGATGATACAGGGGTCTTCACGCTCCTCCAGTGCCACTCCAGCCCCACTCACACAGAACTCCGCAGCCTCTACACCGCTGCCTAGCTCTGGGCTCAAAGCAGCCTCCTCCTCCTCTTCCTCCCCATCACTGCGCTGCAGCAGGGGCTGCTCTTGGGCCCGGTGTCGGCCCAGCTTCCTCTCTACCCTTGGGGTGCTGCACACTTGCTTCTTCGGTGGTGCTGGGTCCTCAAGACTGTGAGCAGCACGGTCCCAAATCAGGTCTTTGTCGGTCTGGGAAAGGGAACCAGAGGCAGTATCAGCTCCTTGAACTCGCAGGGCTTTCACCTGAGATGTCCCAGGCACAAGAAACAGTGGGTCTGCTGCAAGTCTGCAGCAAGACCCCTGGCAGATAAAAACTTGGAATACGTGTTCTACTCTCACAAAGAGAGATGACAGAGCCAGACACCCCCAACCCCACAGGGGTACCTGCAGCAGCCCCAGGCCTGCAATGCCCCTCTGTAAGGGCACTTCCCTCCTCCCACTCCAGCCAGGGCCAGCTTTGCCCTGCAGACATCACATCTGGGAGAGGATGTTTGCACTGGTTACAAAGGCAGGCACGGGCCTGCAGAGCCCAGGAAACAGACTGTGGTGCACATGTAACTTAACGTGTGGGGCAGAGCGAAGGAGCAATCACAGAGTCACCTCCTTCTGCACCACTCCCAACGCTGCCGCGCCACGGGCAGTAGCCATTTCACACGCACCGACACGCAAGCACTGCTGCTCTGAAACCAGGGCAGCGCTGCAAAAGCACGTCCAACCCTGACTGTGTCTCCCACAGAACCAGGGGGCAGCAGCAGGGACAGTTACCCCAGCACCACCTTGAGATGGGCTGCTTTAGCATCCACTGCTCAGGACTCACCTTCCCAACGACAGAGATGCTGCTGCTGCTGCTGCTCAGAGGCCAGAGACCCTTGGGCTGCTCCAGGGCAGGGCTCTCGCGCTCAAAGGACGGCCGGGATAAGCTGAGAAACTTCTGAAACTAGTGAGAAAAATGGATGGAGCATGAGGCAGTAGAATTCATACAAAGTTACCTTGCAATCCTTGCAGCAGTTTCTGCCTCTCCCCAGAGCTCTGCCACCCGATGGGTGTGGGACAGACCGTATCATAGTCCTGCAGAGACCAGGCATTTCCACCTGAGAGCAAAAACCTGGCACGCACACTCCCAGTTRGTCACAGAGATGGACACACTGCTTCCCTAAGCTTCTAGCATATTTCTTGCTCTGCATCAAATTGCACCCCCCGAGCTCTCACAGAGTCCCTGGGGCATCCAGACCTGGCTGAGCCCTTCTCTCACATACTGCCAGACAGCACTCAGCAGCCACAGAGACTGCCCTAAAGCACCGGGGACTAGTGTTGTGCCCCCTCAGGGCATGCCCATGCCAGGAAGAAGCTTGGCATCACCATGTTTGGGCATCTTCCCATGCATTTTGCGGTTGGGGCTGGCTTTGTCCCAGAGCAGGGAGAACCCTGCAACTCACTGAGGGATTCTCCCGCTCCCGAGGCGAGGTCAGCAGCTCCGCATCCACGACGGTGTCAAAGGGGGACAAGGTCTCATCATCCGTGCTGTCCAGGATCTCCGTGATGGCAGTCAGCAGGGACAGCTCATTCTGCGCATCCAGGCAGGCCTTGTTCTGCTGAAGGAGAAAGCCCAGTCTCACAGAGCGGCAGGGCACAGCAGCAGGACTCAGCCCACAGGGGAAGCTGCCACCCCTCACCCATGGCGAAAGCAGCTGCAGCAGCAACCTGCACCAGCCCAGGTCACTGTTTCTTGCACGTRCTGCTGGTACTGCTGCGAGCTTGCTGGGAAGCCCTCCTCAGGCCACAGCATGCCCAAGGCTGGGAGGTGAACCCCAGAGTCCCTGTTTGCTGCAACGGCAGGGTGGCCTCTGCGAGCTGCAGTCCCCTGGGAGCTGCATGCATGGATCACTTACCTCATTGAGGGAGAGGTCCTCAATGATGGAGATCACAGAGGAGTCGAGGTAGTTCTGCATCGTCCCCAGGATCTCTTCAGCCTCCAAGATGGTTTCTGCATCCAGTGATGTTAAGTTCAAGTCATCCTCCTCAAGGGAGAAGCTCTGGCAAGCAGCAGGAGGAACCAGGTAAACGCTTTGCAAACCATCACCATAGGCTCCCATCACCACCGGCCGTCTCCAGCTACCAGAGCCCAATGCAGTCTCCGTGAGACCCATGGGAGGCTGCACACTCCCTGCAGCATGGATGGATGTCCAACAGGTTTGTGCTCTGCCAGAGCTGTGTCGTGAACAGCAGCTGGACACGCAGCAACAACCCCAGCACCTTCAAACCCTCTTCCAAGCGTGCAAAAGAAGGGTAGTCAGGGACACAGTCAAGCTGCAGGTCTGAAGACAGCACTGGGACTTTTCTTCCTTGCTTTTTGGGAGAGGTCTGGACCAGCCCGCTACATTGCACAAAATCCTACACAGTGCAATGCCACTTTTGATCCTCACTTCTGAGACCCTTTCAATTACCACAAATGCCACCATACCAAAAATTCACACCTCATGCACTCAGAAGTTATGAAATTGGTAAAGACAAAATAACTCCAGAAATTCCCAGGATCTGTTTAATACTGTGCTCCTCTTACACATGACCAGGCAGGGAGAAGCGGGCTTCTCTCCCACACCACATGGACTGTCACATGCCCCTCTGACTCTAGCTGTTGGCTCTTTAGATAAGCCCAAAATGTTACAAAATTTGTAACAAATGTGCAGGACTCAGCAGCAGGGATGTATCCGGCTGCAATTGCCAGTCCTTAACCAGACATTTCTGCTATAAGCCTCACTGACTGTGTTCATGATTCAGGACCAAAAGAGCTTTGTTGCTACTGTTTCCTCAGTTACCCAGTCCCCTGACCTCTCCAGACCCCTCAGCCAGCTTCAGGGAGCTTTGGAAAACGCCCGATAACTTCAGAAGGAGGCAGCAAGGTCTTGGCACCACACCCTGCCCTGCCTTACAGGCTAACTCTGCAGTGGCACTGCCAGAAAAAGCCCCGCGCGCAGCGAGATGCTCGGCGAGGGCAGGGGCTGGCGGCCAACCTGGCCGAGCAGGGCTGCAAGGACGCGCGGCCCCTGCTATCGCAGCCACGGCCGGAGGCAAAGACGCAGAGCAGCCGTGTCGCCGGCACGAGACAGYGTTTGAGCTCCTGTTTGCAGATGGGCTTATGCAGAGATAACGCGGCCAGGGAAGATAACGGGACCAAGGACGGAGCCCTGGGAGAACACACCTCCCTCCCGAAGCTGCAAGGCAGCAGACAGTGAGCCTTCCTCCCTCCAAAACAGCACGGGGGAAAATTCAGCCAGACCCCAGGCTGGGGGAGCCCAGTCCCTTTCCCAGGGATCAGATGCCTCACAAGATCCAGGGCTGTCCCCAGCATCCACCCTGGGACACCGGTGTCAAGGTCACGCAGCAGCCTGTGTAGGATGCAGTGCACCCGTGCTGTGTACAGGTGCTGCAGCTTGCACAAGCCCGAGCAGGACAAAACACCCCCGGCCCCGGTGCAAGACCTGMCCAGCCTCTGAAACCCTCTTCCACAGAGAGGGGAAAGGCACCGGTGGGAAAGCGGGCAGGGTGCCCCCCCCCACCAGCATGCTGTAATCCTGGCATTTCACTGGGGGCACGCGCTGGGAAACGCACAAACACCAACGCCACGTGCCCAAATCCCCAGCCTCCGGGCCTTTTGTCTTTGCGGACACATCCCTATCAGACGGGGCAGGCAGCCCAGCGCAAGCCCTGCGCAACCTGGAGGTGTGACCAGCAGCATCTCAGCTGCCAGGCTGGAAATCAAAGTCAAGATTCCCGCAGTGATGCAGTTCTGCTCTGTATCCACCTGGCCCAGCTTGCCCTGGTGACGAACTCTCACGTCTATTTTTAGGTCCCTGGGAAGCCCAATGCYCAGCTCACTTCAGCTCTATGTCAAAAACTCCAGTCCTTTCTTTTTCTAGAGCAAGAAACCTCTGTTCTTCCATTGCCACTCCACAGTGAGGAGCCCAAGGTCAGTACTTTGCAAACATTTTTGGAAAACCTACAGGCACCAGACATCCGTGCGGTCCCGTCATCAYGCACGAGTACAGTGCCCCAGAAGAGCAACAGTTTGAAGCCCTTCGGAGCTTGGCAGGAGGCACAGAAGCCTGGACTCCCTATCCCAGGGCTCTGCATCTCGAAGCAGAGCCTGATGCCACGCAGAGACTGCTCTGGTGATACCGGGGCACCATTGCACCCCACGCGCAGACACAGCCAGGCCGCTCAGACCCTGCAGAACGGCACAGCCTCCCCTCCCAAGCAGGGCAGGCTGCAGAGCATTTTTACWGCTCACTGTCTCCAGTCTCCTCCCTCGGCCAGGGCCAGCTCCCCCCAGAGCCAGATGCAGAGAGCCCTGCTGGCAGTCATCTACAGCGCAGACTGGATGCGATTCCCGCAAGCCTTCCTGGAAATACCAGGAGCGATCAGAGGAGCCGGGAAGCACATTAACACTCACACGCCCTGCACTGCCAAATGCTGCCGTGCAGCTTTGAGTCARCAGCGACCGACAGACAGAGGCGTCTCGTCCGCCGGCGGAGCCACCCAGCCGGCAGGAGGTCTATCACGGAGCAGCAGCCGGCGGAGGGATGAGCAGCCCGCGCCTCCAGCTCAGCGTCGCTGCCAACCGTGCGGGGGCCCGGGGGACACCCCTGGGCTCTGCATCACTGGGGCCACACTGCTCTGCTCCTGCCCRTCTCACGGCAGCGCTTTACGCCTCTGCAGGCTGGCTCGCCCTAAAGGCGACGTCTAATAAGACGTTTCCAGCTGCGACCTGCGCTGGACATTTGGAGGGAAGTGAAATCCTCCCACTCAGAGAGCCCTTTCCTGCAGCTCCAGCCCGCAGCCTTGGAGGGAGGGCGATCTCCCAAGCCCTCCTCGACTCTTGACTCAGCGTCTTGCAACAAGGAGTMGCACAGCTGTGAGTCACCAGCAAACAAGACTTCATTCCCCCAGGACTCCCTTTGATCCACCTGGGGCTGGGCACCTTGCTCGGCCCTTGCGCATCAGGGGTGGGGGTACAAACCAGCTGAGCCTGCTCCCTTCATCCCTCCCCAGGCTCTCCCAGCTGCCGGAGAGCCTGCTGCATCCCCTGCTCTCTTCTAACTTGGAGCAGCAACCCTCCAAGCCTTCGCAGCACCTTGTGTTTGCTTTACACTCAGCAGTGCAGCAGCCACAAGGCCACGCACCGTGGGTCAAGGGGACACTCAAGGACAGGCTTGGGCTCATGCCATGCAGTGCTCCAGCAGTCAGCCCACGTGGTGCTACTGCAGTGGCACCCAGGACACACAGGTGCAGGGCATCACSAGAGAAGAAACGAGGGAATCCAGCAGCCCCCAGGCTCCCCACCACTCAAGGATGGCTCTCCACCAGTTCAGATGGACCCAAAGCCCACAACAAGGGAGCTCGCCCTAGGAGCCAAGGGCTGCCAAGGAGAGCTGAGCACACCAGCAGCAGAGCCCAGCCTCCCGTGGACAGGCACCTGYCTCCCTCATCCCCAGCACCAGGCAAGGCCGAGACACCCAACTGAAGTCAAAGGGTGGGTTTAAGCCTCCTCTCTGCCCTCACTGCCCTGGCACACCAGCAGCAAAAGCAAGGCCTCTGCTGGCACATGCTTCCCTGTGCTCCTTGAGGTGCAGGAAGCACCAGCAAACTTGCACGTGGCCTGTAGGAGCTCCCCATTGAGCTGCGCAAAGTCCATGCCGTGTGCGCCCTGCGTGCCGAGGTTACGCTCCAAGCARGTGGCAGTTTCCCTCTGCGCTTCCTCATGGTGTTCAGGCTTCGCCTTGGACATCCAGGCAAGCTGTCAAGGCAGCTCTCACCTGAAGCTGCAGCAGAAAGGTGACCAGGCAACAGCACCAGGGCAGGGGACAAGCCTGGAAGTCACAAGCCTCCACCTAGGCAGGCCGGGGACTGCTCCAGCATGAGGATGCTCTATAGAGATTCCTCAGCTGCTTCTGAGCAGTGTCATGCACAAACACACCTGCCTTCCCCACCGCACGCGTACACGCTGCTTGGCCCACGCTGGAGAGAGGTGACAAAGGCTCRGCATCCTCTGCACGGGCTTGGGAGGGTCTCCCAGCAGCATCACTAGCTCAGGGCCACCAAGGCAACCCCCGTCTAGGCAGAAGGGCCCTGTGCAGCCCAGGCTCCCCAGACAAACTCCAGGGCTGCCTCACAGCTGGGAGCGGCTTCCCCAAGCACACCCCTGCGATGCGTGGGGCAATAACGCGTGGGGGACAGCAGCGGTCTTCCCAGCATCCCAGTGGACTAGAAGAGGCAGAAGCGTGAGGCCCCCYAAAGTCTCAGCCAAAGCAGAGAGAAGCACCCTGCGGTCCCGTCCAGAGAGGCTCCAGAGACCGCACGCCAGCGCCCCGTCCGCAAAGCGACGAAACCCAGCGCTCGGCGCTGCAGCCCCCCAGCCCACGCTGCCGCTCCACTTCCCGCGGGGCCCCGGCCAGACCGTGCGGAGGGAGGGCACGGCGCGCGCGGGGGGCACCGAGAGGGGGCCCGGCCGGGGCCGGCGGCGCTCG
>NW_028185284.1:2900339-2904822 GCF_003343005.1 Rhea americana
CGGCGCGCGGTGGGCGGGGCGGCACTGACGTCAGCGGCGGGAAGCGCCCAATCGGGGCGGGGCCGCGCCGCATTTTCCCGCGGCCGGCGGGGGCTGCCCGGCGCCTCCCACGTGGGCAGCGGCGCCCCGGCCCCGGCCCCGGCCCCGGCCCCGGCCCCGGCCCCGTACTGAGCTCGCGTTTTCCCCGCCGCTGCCCCTCGGCTGTCGGCGCCTGCTCTGCCCCGTGGTTCTGGCTGGGCGGTGTCGTGCAGGAGCCGGGTCGCGACGGGCTCCGGGAGCGGGGCAGCCTGCCGCGGCCCCGGCAGCGCTCGCAGCCCCCTGCGCCAAAGGGCCCGGTTCCCTGCTGCAGGCAGCCGGGGGAAGCTGGTGCAGGGCCTGGCTGTCAGGGTCTGGGAGGGGTTTCACCTGCAGCACCTCGCGGGGGTGATGGCTCTGCAGTGAGGTGCTTTGTGTACCAGCCAAAATGGCTTGACCTGGTTGTCAGCCCCTGGGACCGGTTTCTAGCTGGGCTCTGGGGAGGCTGGTGTGTGTCCCCAAAGGACAGCAGATGGGGTGTCTGGTGCTCCTTGAGCTGCCCTGAAGCCCCCAGGCTGCTGGGCGCAGTCTTGCAGCAGGACTGGGTGGGCACCATGTCATGATCTTGTGGTTGGTCTTAGGCAGCTCTCAGGAGATGTCCACAAGGGACCAGGGATGCCTTGGTCACATTGTGCTGGTCCCAGTACACACTTCTTTTTAAAGCCAGGGAGTAGGGACATGAGGCATCACCTCCAAGGACGGGAGGGCGATGCAGTGAGTCTCAGCAGCTCCAACAGCGTGCTAACTCSCCACCTGCCTGGGCTGGGCTAACCCAGGGCTCTGTGCACACGAAGAGGAAAGGGGAGAATTGCCTTGGCCTCTACATCTGCCCCCGGGGACACAGATCTGTCCAGACCAGATTTCCTTGAGGGATTTGCTGTTCAGAGCTGCTTTACTCAGTTTCGTCTGCCTGGTCCCAGAGCTGGGGCATGTCTGACAGGCACAGCCTCCTYCTGCTGCCCTCGTTCCTTCCACCATGCCATGGGGGATTTGTGGTCACTCGTCCAGTGTCACCTSCTGCCTCATGCTGCCTGCTCCTCCCTAGCAACAGGCTTATGTCTAAGGGAGCTGCTCCCCTTCTGCTCCAACGAAGCCTTGCTCACCTTGCCCATAGCATCTTCCAAGCTTGCCCTGCCAAAATGCTAGCCAAGGTRATTAATGTCTTCTTGACTATCGGGCCTTCTCCTCCGGATACTATTCTTGGTTGCTCCGAAAACCCTGTTCCCTGCCCTGCCCAGGGTTGCTTTGGTCTCTCCTCCTTTCRTCCTCTCCTATAGATGTTTAATGCTGCCACTCGCCTTTCCCTGAGCTTGGAAGCAGTGCAAGGACACTGCAGAACAGCCCCTCCTCAGCTCCCAGACATCCTTCCCAACCAAGAGAGACGCCACTGCCATAATGCCCACCCATCTCCCTGGAGCAGAGCAAGGCCATGGCAGATGTCCTCTTCCAGCTATGTGCCACTGCCTSCAATGGGAGATGCTGCTATAGAAGGAACCTCTGGCCCTGGGTGCTTGGCAGGGTGGCTCAGGGCCRAAGTGCTGCAGACCTGCTGGGACATGTGCACTCAGGTAAGGGAGAACGTGAGCGCACCCTGCTCTGTCTTGGGGGTGCCAGGTGTTGTGAAAGTTGTGCTGCCTTTAACATTGGGATCCTCCTGCTAGGACTCCCCTTTGCCATCGCAGAGGAGGCCTGAGCTTGATCTGGGCTCCGTTTGTGAGCCAAGGGAGAGATTGCCCCTCTGGAGRGCACTTCTGTCCTCTGAAGCATCTAAAACAGGGGACTTTGGAAAAGCCCCCCCCCCCTTCTCGCATTAGTCCTGGAGGCTGGCAATGTCCCAAGGACCTGGGCGCAAGGATTTGCTGATGTGGACGTGGAGCAACATTGCGTTCGGAACCCTGCACCTTTCTTCCTCCTGCTGTGAACCCTCCTCGCCCTCGGTGTCACCTT
Source organism: Rhea americana (assembly GCF_003343005.1). Classification (NCBI taxonomy): domain Eukaryota; kingdom Metazoa; phylum Chordata; class Aves; order Rheiformes; family Rheidae; genus Rhea; species Rhea americana. Next base: position 2,902,362 of record NW_028185284.1, read on the forward strand.
CTGGGGACAACCCAGGATGTGTAGCAGCTCGTCTCAGCATGCTGCCCCCATGCATGGCAGGACCCTGCATCGTTGCAAGGCCAGTCCCTCACACAGCAAGCCCAGCCTGATGAGGGTCCTGCCCCAGGTGTGAGTCTCTCGGATGGGGGCTATATCCACCTGCAAGGGCATGCGGGGGCCCTAGGGCATGACGAGAGCGAGTCCCCATGGGCGAGTACCTCCCTCCAGTATGATCCATTACATGGGGTGCTCCTGGCACTAGCACAGTGCTAGAGGCTCCTGCTATTTGTCTTGCTTGCACAAGGAAAACCAACAGACCAGCAGAAAGGAAAATGCCTGTGCTGCTTTCCAGCTTCCACAGCTCTCCTCCATCCATGCCCAAGGATGTTCTCCCTGGTCAGGCACAGTCTGTCCGGAGCAGCTTGCAAATAATCCTTTGAAATACTACTGGAAAAGCAGGCAATGGATGGTGGGGGGTAGCAGGGTTATTTCAGCTCTGGGGGTCTCAGCAGAGGAAGGAGCTTAGGCTGCAGTGGCAAGGGGATGGAGAGGAGGGTAGGTAGCAGCTGCCCAGTCCTGTCCGGGCTCAGGGTGTGCAGCATCCAGAGCCGACAGCTTGTTTGGGGTTAATGGGAATGCCTGCAAAGGAGAGCTTGAAACCATGTGATGTTTAAAGGAAACTCAGTGAAGAGGAATGCGAATCCCACCCGGACAGGAGCAGATGGGCTGGCGTCAGCAGTTCGAGCAGGGACAGGGGGCCCAGGATCCCATGTGCAGTTTGCTTTGCAGGGGCTGCTGCTCCCACCCTGAGGGCCRAGGCCACATCCTTTGCAGGGCGGCACAGAGACAGCGTCTGCCCTGGCATATGGGGCTGCTGGGGCCCTGCCAGGCTCTGCCCCCACAGCTGCAGCCCAGCAGGCCAGGGGTTGCTCCCTGCACTCCCGGGGGTGTGTGGGGCAGCTTGGGAGGTCTGGGTGCTGGGGTCTGATTGTGGGGCTGGGACCGTGCAGCATGAGCGCTGGGGTCTGGCTATGGGGCTTCAGCCTCGGGAGATGGCTGGACAGGGCCCAGGATGCCCAGGTTCTGCTAGGGTGATCTGGGCTCTTGGTGGCACGYGACTCCCTTTCATCCTGAAAGGGGGTTTGGCCGTGGGAGCCCCGCTGAGACATCCACGGGAAACAAGGCCTGGAAAAGCCGCCTGAGCGGGAGGCAGGAGGCTCATGGTGGGAACCTAGGGGACAACTCCAGGCACCTTGTCCCTGCACAGTTTGGGGCACAGTACAGCGGGGCTGCCCARTGCCCTGGGCTGGATGCAGCTGGAGGCCACATCCCAAAATGGGCACCAGCAGCAGGAACGAGCTGGGCCTGCCAGCAAGAGACAGATGGTGGCTGTTAGAAGAGGTGACGTGGTCAGAGGGATGAGGTCTCTGAGCATGGCCAGGAGAGGACAAAGGTGCTGGCAGCGAGCTGGCCCAAGTGACTACAGAGTGACAGCTCTCAGCACCTGGCACGTGTCCCCTTGGAGGTATGTGGCCTGCTACCCGTCCCCACGAGGCACTGCTGCCAGCGCAGCAGGCCACCAGGGTATCTGAGCAGCTTCCCAGCCTCCTGGCTCACGTGGCCCCTGCCGCCCCCACGAAGGACAGCAGCGGGTGCAGCAAGCACCAGCCACGACCTCCCAGGCGCAYGCAACACGCTGCTGCAAACCCTCTTCCTTCCTGCCTCCCAGCTCTGCGGCTTCCTGGCCCCTTGCCTCCCACTCACCCACCTCCGGCCCCCCAACAGCTGTCTCCTCCCAGCCCCACGAGCCTGAGTGCCCCTGGCTGGCAGCTCCATGGCACCTCAGAGCTGTGGACAGGCAAACAGCACTGACTTAGRCCATGGGGCCAGCAGCGTCTTCCCAAGGGCCTTGAGCTGCGGCGCCCGCTTCCTCTGGGAAGGTGCACGGGGAGAGCTCAGCCCTCTGCCTTTTGGGAAGGGCAGCCTGGGCTGGGGGGCTTTYGGCTGCAGCGAGGGAGCCCCACAAGCAAGCAGTTTGGGCTTGCAGGCAAGCGAGGATGAGCGGAAAGCGGGAGCTCCGCAGTATCTGCACGGGTCTGGGTGCAGGGTGGGTCCATCGCGCCCTGCGGGTGAGCCCTGAGCGCCCCGCTCTGCTCCTGCCCCACTGGGGCCCCACTGGTCGCCTCCTCGCTCCCCTTGAGGCATCCAGGCGGGAGCAGAGGAGCCTGGAGGAGACGCGCGGCTCTGCGGGGAGCCCCACGCAGGTGGGGTTAGCCGAGCTCGGCACCCGCCGCGTGCGGAGCGGGGAGCTCGGCTTTGTGCGTCCCCCCGCGAGGGCGCCGGCTCGCCGCGGCCTCCTCCGGGGGGGCTGAGGCCTTGCGGCGGCGCAGCAGCACGGCAGCTCCGGCCAGCGGGCACGGGGCAGGCCCGAGGCCTCGCCACACGCGGGGCAGGCCGCGCT
>NW_028185284.1:2905737-2907302 GCF_003343005.1 Rhea americana
TGGCATGGGTGCCGGGCTCCGGCTGGGGGGCTGGGACCTTGCAGTGTGGGTGCTGGAGCCTGGCTGCGGGGCTGGAACCCTGTAGCATGGGTGCCGGAGTCCGGTTGTGGGGCTGGGACCCGGCAGCATGGGTGCCGGGCTCTGGCTGTGGGGCTGGGACCCTGCAGTGTGAGTGCTGGAGTCTGGCTGTGGGGCTGAGACTGTATGGCATGGGTGCTGGAGTCCATTCATGAGTCTGAGACCCTGCGGTGTGAGTGCTGTGGTCCATTTATGGGGCTGGGACTGCAGGGCATGGGTGCTGGGATCCAACTGTGAGTCTGGGACCCTGTGGCGTGGGTGCTGGGTTCCAACTGTGGGGCTGGGATTCTATGGCATGGGTGCTGGGGCCCATTTATGGGGCTGGGACTGTATGACATGTGGTGCTGTGGTTCGGCTGCAGGTCTGGGACCCTGCGGCATGGGTGCTGGGTTCTGRCTGTGGGGCTGGGATCCTGCAGCATGGGTTTATGGTCTGGCTGTGGGACTAGGACTATATGATATGGGTGCTGTGGTTTGGCTGTGGGGCTGAGACCCTGTGACATGGGTGCTGGGTTCCAGCAGTGGGTCTGGGACCCTGTGGTATGGGTGCTGTGGTCTGGCTGTGGGGTATGACATGGGTTCTGGGTTCCAGCTGTGGGTCTGGGACCTGCAGTGTGGGTGCTGTGGTCCAGCTGTGGGGCTAGGACTGTATGGCATGGGTGCTGGGTTCCGGCTGTGGGTCTGGGACCCTGCGGCATGGGTGTTTGGGTCTGGCTGTGGGGCTGGGACCCTGTAGCATAGGTGCTGGGGTCTGTTTATGGGTCTGGGACTGTATGGCACGGGTGCTGGGTTCCAGCTGTGGGTTTGGGACTGCATGGCATGGGTGCTTTGGTCTGGCTGTAGGTTTAGGACCCTGTGGCATGGGCACTGGGGTTCAACTGTGGGGCTGGTACTATGCAGTATGAGTGCTGGAGCCTGCTATGGGACTAGGACCTTGCAATATGGGTGCTGAGGTCTGGTTATAGGGCTGGGACTGTGTGGCAGGGGTGTTTGGGTCCGGTTGTGGGGTTGGGACCCTGCGGCGTGGGTGCTGAGACCTGACTGTGGGGCTGGGGTGGTATGGCATGAACGCTGGTGTCTGGTTATGGGGCTGGCTCCAGGCAGCATGGGTGCTGGGGCCATATGGCGTGGGTGCTGATGTCCAGCTGTGGGGCTGTGACCCTGAAGCATGAGCACTGGGGTCCGGTTATGGGGCTTGGGCCCTATGGTATGGTAACGTGAGCCCACCTATGGGGCTGAGACATTGCGGCATAGACCCCGGGGTCAGGTCATGGTGCTGAGACCCTATGGCATGGGTGCTGGGGCCTGGTGATGGTGCTGAGACCCTACGGCGCGGGTGCTGGGCTCCGGCCGTGGGCACGGGGATCCTCGCGGTGAGGGCGCCGTGGTGCGGCTGGGGGGCCGGGACCCCGCAGCGTGGGGGCTGGGGTCCGGCCGCGGTGCTGGGCCCCCCGCGGTGCGGGTGCTGGGGGGCTGGGGGGGCCGTGG
>NW_028185284.1:2908846-2914304 GCF_003343005.1 Rhea americana
GGCGGCCGGCTCCCGGGAGCAGCTGGGAGCTGCGCGCGCCCGGCGCTTTCTCCTGGTGATGCTCGAGTGGAAAAGGCCCTTCGCCCCTTTTGCCTCCGCGCTGAGAAGCGTCTGCCCGGTTGCTGCCGCTCGCGGCGCCGTCCTGCAGGCTCGGGAGCCGTGCCGGCCGGGCTGGCAAAGGCGGCGGGGCGGAGGCTGCGCGGCGCGGGCTGCGCGTGGCGATGCGGTGCGTGGGCTGCAGGGCGCGTTGCAGCCGCCGGGCGCGAAGCCCCGGGCCTGCGCGAGCTCGCCCCGCTGGCTCGGGTCTGCTCCGAAAAAACTTCGACGGGTTAACGTCGCACCGGCGCTGCTCGTGTGTCCGCCTGCCCCCGAGTTTATTCCAGAAATGGTATTGCCTGTTCCCCCGCAGCCAACGGAGAAGTGCTATAAAAGCCCGAAGCTGGCACGGGCTGGGTGCTGTGCGCCCCGGGAGGCTGGTGAGCAGGGATCCCGGCCGGGGGCACCTGCACCGCCAGCCCTGGGCGCTTTCTGCCCCCGCCGGGCCCCTGCGTGGGTGCAAAGCACACGCGGTGCCCGGTGTCGCCCTGGCCCTGGGCGTGGGGGCTGCGGTGCACCAGCCGGGGGGGCTAAATGYGCTGGGCAGGGCAGGAGGGGGAGCACGGTCCGGCCCAGCATCAGCCATGGGTCATGGGCCTGTTGCAGAGGTGGCAGCGGCACAGGTGTCTCCTGTCTGTCCCTGGCGTGTTCGGCTTGTTTTTCTGTCTTGGTTTCGTGCCACCCTGCCTCTCCTCCMCCCGCCCGCCCTGCCGCGGGCTTCCCCAGCCGCATCCGCGCTGCCGATGCGCGCCAGGACACACACGCCGGCGAAGCGCCCCGCGGCTCTGCCTCGGCTCGGCTCGGCTCGGCCGCCCCGGCTGGGCACCGGGTGCCGGGAGCCCCGCGGCGCGGCCCCGGGAGAGGGCGGCAGCGCGGGCGCTCGGTTGCACCGCCGCGGGGCGTGCAGGCGCGTGCACGAGGCGCGCGTGCACGAGGCGCGCGTGCACGAGGCGCGCGTGCACGAGACCGCCGTGGCCGCGTCCCCGGGCGCGCCGTGGCGGCGGGGAGAGGCGGCGGCGGCCCCGGGGCAGGGCAGGGGCTCGGGGCCCCTCGCCCCGGGGCCCTCGAGGGGGGCGGATGGGGCCCGGTGACCGTTATCAGCCCGCCTGCAGGCTGCGGCTGCGGTTTCCTGCTGTTGCAGGAGGGGGAGGGCGCCGGGGAGCCCGCGCGGGGCTGCGCCGAGCCCCCACCCCGGGGCAGGGAGGCCCGGCGGGACGGAGGGGCCGGACCGCGGCGGCGCAGCCGGGGTCCCCGTCGCCGCTCGGCCCCTTCCCGCACGCACACGCGTGGCTCTTGCGGCACTAAYGCAAACGTTACCTCGAGGCCTAATCTCCCCGTGCCAGGGGTGCCAGCCCCTGCCCTGCCCGCGGCCCCACCCTGCCCGCGGCCCCCCGGGCTCCAGATAACGCCCGCCCTGCGGCCGCCGCGCCGGAGGGCACCGCTCCGGGCCCCGCGCCCGGCTGCGCGCCGCTCCGGCTCCCGCCTCTGCTGGAGCCGCGTGCGGCCCCGCGAGGTCTCGGCTCCGCGGCGGCGGCAGCGCCTGCCCCCCAGAAAAGCCCCCGGCGTCCTGCCTCGCGGGCAGCGCCGGCCGAGGGGCCGCACGGGCTGCAGAGCTCCCGGCAGGAGCGGCGGCGCGCGCCTGGCCCCGGGCCCCTGCCGCGCGCCGAGGGGCTCGTGCTGGGAGCGGAGCCGGTTTCCGCGGTGGAGCGCGGGTGGAGCTGCCGCCTGAGTCGGGCTGGGACTCTGGCTGCTCCGGGGCTGGCTCCGGGCGAGGGCTGGCCGGGCGTCACCCCCGCCGGGCTGGCGTGCACGGGCGAGCTCGGGGCTTGCCGGAGCGGTTGCTCCGCYGGCGGCGCGCGCCGGGCAGGAGCAGGGTGGCGGGAGCTCTCCTTGCCGGGGCTGCGTAGCGCTGACGACGTGAAGCTAGGAAGTGCCGGCTGTTGGGCTTTGGCTGAGCTGGGTGGAAAAAAAGGCCGGGAGGGCTTTTGGGAGCGGGGGGGATARCAGGCTGCCACAGCCTGAGCGCGCGGCACCTCCCCAGCGAGGCCGCGGAGGTGCCTCCGGGCATCTCCCAGCCTCGTGCCGGTGCCCGGGAACCACAACTGCGCCTGGCGCCGGCGCGGGCGTCAGCGGACTGGGAGCTTCCCCAGCAAAGGCAGGGTGAGGGGCTCATCCCGGCGGGCGCCAGAGCTGGAGCTGCGGGGYGGAGGGGCGATGGAGCAGCTGCCGCCCCGTCCGGCAGCAGCCATGTCCCTGTTTGGCCTAGCTGGCAGAGAGAAGGCAGCTGTTGGGCAGGAAGGACACACATGTTAGCAACAAAAACACAGCAGCAAAAGGAAGCAGAAGCGATGCATTATTGATAGAGCTATTTGATGCTGCTATATTGGGAGAGCCGCTTTGGAGCGCTCAGCAGCGAGGGGTGAGGGGAAGGGGAGGGCTCTGCCGGCAGCAAGRTACCTGCTCAAAATAAACCACGTGCAGCGGCGGTCCTGCGAGACGTCCCCCGCGTCGGCCAGGAGGCTTTCCAGCCCCCCGCCTGGCCGCGCCGCGCRGGATCGCCGCGGGGCACGGTGGCAGCCCCGCGTGCTGGCATGGGGGGAACCGGCTGCACATAACCCGCTCTCTCCGCCTGGCCCCGGGGTGCTGGCTCAGCCAGGCTGCCCCAAGCCCGCTTCTCCGCGCAGGATGCCGGCCGGGCTGCAGGGACCAGCCCCAGGCCAGGAAACCGGCTGTAAAATGAACCRTTCTTGTAACATGAGAGAATCCACCTGGAGCGCCTGGAGTCGTAAACCCCGGGGCTCTGGCAAGCTCGCCCCGGGCTGCTGCCGGAGCGGGGCCGGGCCCTTCTGCTGTGGGTGGCCGAGCCGGGGCCACAACACCTGCGGGAGAAAGCCGTCGCCGTCTCCGGGGGAAGGCCGGGCTTCGGGCAGCGGGCGCCGGCACGGAGCCGCGAGCCCTTGCTGCGCACGAGGAGGTTGCCGCTGAGCGGGGCCGGCGGCGGTGGGGTTGGGCCCTCTCTCTTCTGCCGCCCGGGTTTTCCGCAGGCCGGGGATTGCAGTGTCTCAAGGACAGTGCAGGCACGCTGCGGGGTGTTTCTTTGGCGCCGGTGCCACGGGAAAGCCCTTGCCAGCAGGATCTGCCAAGGTCTGCGTGCAGCACGCTCCYGCCGCTTGGAGCCCGCTTCCAGCTGGGCGACAGCACCCGCAGATCCCCTTCCCTAGGGCTTTCCTCCGGGGAATGGTGGTGTGTTTTGCAGCAGCGATCGGGYGTGCAGTCGGGACCYGTGTCGCGCCGCGCAGCGTGCGGCRGAGCAGGGGGCTGGGTGCAGGCCCTGGGGCTCTGTTGGGTTTTGCTGGCCTCTCCCCATGGCTGCGTCTCTGGTGGCCCGCTGGGCAGGAAGGAGACTTGGCGYGGGTGCAGTCACGCCGTCTGAGCCCCGTGCTGGAAACCCTGCCCCCTCGCCTCCATCCCGCGTGGGCCGCGTGCACTTGTTGGGCGTCCTCCCCCGCAGCGTGATCTCTCTCCAGCTCCTCTTGCTTTGGAGTGGGTGTGCGCGGAGGTATGCGCTTGGCTGCTGCTCATTCACTGTGGCGTTGCTCCCTTCCCCGCAGCCTCCCCTCCGTTCCCTAGGGGATTCTCAGGATGTGTCGCCGTGCCCTCGGCGATAACTTCCCACCGCTGCCCTGGCAGCCCCTCCGCCAGCCTTTCCCACAGCCCCCGGGGCCGGCCTTGCGCCTCTGGCTGGCTGGCAGCAGGGCCCTTTGGGAAGGGCTAATCCCCGGAGCCCCCGGGATCTGCCGCCTGCCCCGCGTGACTCGCTGCGGTTTCCAGCCTCCACCAAGCCGCCTCCTGGGGGAGAGGGAGCTGTGCSCTCTCCGGAGGGAAAGGGGGGCCTGTTTTCTGCCCCGCGTGCCCCCTTGGTCCAGGCATGCGTAGCCTTAGGGTGTGGGGGGGAAGTTCTCCCCCCTTGAGAGAGACAGGGAAGCAAAGCAGATTTGCATGTGAAAGGCGGCAGGATTTCAGGGATGGCTGGCAGGGACTCCGGGGTACTGGCCGGGCTTCCCGGCTGCAAGCATCCGCCTGCCTGTGGAGGTCCCCGCCGCTGTGCGGACGAGTCCGGGACGTTGGGGAGGGCCGGGCCAGTCCGTCTGCCCTTCGCTGCCCGTGCGGTTTGCACAGCTAGCAGATTTTTTTTTCTTTTTTTTTTTTTTATGTAAGCATGTATTTGCGTCCCTCAGCTCTTGCGTGCCTCTGCTGCTCTGCTGGCGTGGGGGGACGGGGGCCTCGCGGCGGCTCCCGCCCGCGTGGGATGGGGGACGCAGACCCGCTGCTGCGTTTCGCTCTCCGGCACCTTTTATCCGGGGCTCTGCAGCCTCTGGCTGCGTGGCCCTGGTTTACGGGGGGCTGCAGGCGTCGTGCTCCTACTAGGGAAAGGTTTGTGCCCGCTCTCGGGATCTCAGGRCTTTGCTCTGCCGGGAGAGAGCCCCTTGGGGGAGCCCAGGGCTGAGGATGGTGGGGTGCACCAGCACCCCGGGATAGCCGGAGTCGGTCCGGGCCGTGCCTCGCTGGCGGGGAGATCTCCGCGGCCCTGCTGGGCCCGGAGCGGGGCTGGTCTTTGGGGAGCCCGGGCAGGCAGGGGCAGCGTGGGGGAGGCCGTGCTCGCAGAAACGTGGGGCYGGGAGGGGGGTCCCGCCACGAAAACCCCGGGCCTGGGAGCGGCCCATCGCTGTCCCCGTGCTGCGTGCAATCCCACGACRCAAGGAGGGGGCTCCCCCCGCCCCCCATCACCGCCACACACGCCTCCCAGCTGCATCCCGGCCCTTCTGCTCTCCATCCAGCATCTATTTAATTATTAACTCGGCTATAACCATAAACAGCTGGGGCTGCTGCAGCCACGTGGACCGGGCCAGCGCTGCCGTCAGAGCCGTGCGGGGACACGTGAGCGCTCCCCGAGGGCTGCTGAGCCCCGGGATAAATTGCTCAGGGCGCGCGTGGTGCGGGCGCTCCTCGCTGACCCCCGCGGCCGCTGTGCGGGGCCTGTCCTTTCGGGGAGGGGGGAGAGGAAATCCTCCCCTCGGGGCTGGGAGGGCGGCGGTGGGACCTGCTGCCGGTTTCTGACGTTGGCGGTGTCACCTCCAAGCCGCGGCTGGGTTGCAAGAGAGAACTTGTTCTGTCCCCCTGGGGAAAAAAATGTGTATATAGTGTGTGTGTGTGTGTGTGTGTATAATATGTATGTGTGTATGTACGTGCATGCACATCGGTGAGCTGATGCAGAGGGGTTGGCGTGGCAGGAAGGAGCCGGGCTGGGAAGCCGGCGCAGAGGCCGGCTGGGGTGCACGGCGCGGCGCGGGGCTCAGCGGGG
>NW_028185284.1:2915199-2933500 GCF_003343005.1 Rhea americana
TTGCTTTCCCGAGCCGGGCGTCGCGGAGCGCGGGCGCCGGCCCCCGCCCGGTTTGCAGATCCTCCGGCGCCCGGCTGCCCCGGGCGAGGGTCGCTGCCGACCCACCGCCCTGCCCGTCGCGGGTGCGGGCAGCGGGCGCCGGGGCGCCGGCGGCTCTCGTTTCCATTGCAGCAGGCCCGTGTTGACAGAGGCTTGGCGCCGAGCGCRGCCCAGCGAGTCCTCGCCCTGCAGCGGCTCCCTGCGCCCGGAGGCAGAAAGCGACGGGGCAGCCGGGCGCAGGCGCCCCGTGGCACCCGTCCCCTCCCGGGCGCAGCACCCTGGCTGCTTCCCTCGGGCCGCGAGGGTCCGGATCGCCGCGGCGAGCGGCGCTCGCGGGTTTCCGAAGGGTCCGGCCGCGTTTGTCCGGGGCGTCCTGGCGCGGAGGGGCTTGCGATGCGAAGTTTGCCGGTGGCTCCCCAGAGCGCGGTGTCGCGGGCTTCCTCGCCCTCGGAGGGCTCTCCCAAAGCCGCGGCGCCGCTGCTGCAAAGCGCCCCTCCGCTTCGCTCCGAGGATCGAGCCGGAAAGCTTGCAGCCCGTTTCTTCCCCGAAGCACAACTGTTTTGCAAAAAGCGCAACTTCCTCGTCATATTCCTCAGAGTCGTAGCGGGCCAAGCGTCCCGGGTTTCGGTGACAGGCAGGTACGGGAGCAAACGCCTCCTTGCTGCGATCCCTTGGTTTTTCTCCATGTGTTTGCTAGCACTTTGTGCCTTGTTTTGTAGCGACTCCTCCAGAGTCAGGCAGGTATCCGCTCTTCACAGTTTTTCTTGCAAGTGTCGGCATTTTTGAATGTCTATTCTTTGTTTAAAACCTCAGGTTCGGGGTGCTCTGACTGTGGGAAAATTCTGGTTTCCATTGAAGAAGAAAAGAATATAATCTCTGCCCTCCTGATTTTGTAGAAACCCCATGTCTGTGACCCAAAGGCACCTTAAAGACTCGGGAAACGAGTGAAAGGCAGGCAGGCAAAGTGTGTCGTTTTTAAAAATGAAAAGGCATGTTACGATCTGAGGAAGAAGGTTCACRTTTGAATTCGTGGATTTGATGGCGCAGAGTTTTCTCTGCTGTTTGGTGTGGAYTTTTCCCCGTGGCTGCAGTGGATTACAGCAGATGAGCACTAGGAAGAAGCTAGTGAAAAGCCGCAGAAATTAACTTGTGAGCCATGGTGCCCYGGTGTGGGGCAGGACCTGGCGCCCTTCTGCGTGCTCTTGGGTGATAGCCTGCCTCCCTAGGCATCCCGCATCCCTTGGGATGTGGGATCTGAGGAGGGGSTGGACCAGATCAGCCCGAGGGTCCTTTCAGTGTCCTGCAGCTGGCAGGGGGATGCTGCTGGCTGACGAAGAGGTTGTCCCCCCAGCTGTCTTCTGGAAAGCCCACCTGTGAAGCAGCATTTTCCACCAGACACTTCTTGCTCTGCSCCTGCCGCCAGGAACTTTTCAGCTCGTTTTGGAGGCATTTTGAATCCTGTCCAGCATCGCCRTGGCTTGTGCCAGAGCTCTGCACACTTGCAGCTCTGCAGCAACATGCACCTGGCCCGGACTCTGAGCACCTTGGCRTGAACTTGCAGGCCTCATAAAAATAAAAGCGACAACTTTTGCACAGTCGCAGAACAGCACAGCGCTTCTGACCACGTGTGCGCTGGCTCTCTCCTTCGAAAACCTGCTGTCCTCCGAGTGACCCAGTGGCCGGGTGTTCCTGGTGTTAATTACACCGTGTGCGTCTCTGTGTGTGGGTATTGCAACACTCGCCGTGGTGAGGTTTGCTGTCTCACCGGTTGCCCTCCTGGCTGTTGCTTCAGGCAGACCGGCCTTGCAGGCGGGGATCCCTGGGTGAGATGATTTGCCCAGGGCTGGGCAGCGAGGCAGGGATGGTTTCTGGAGCACTTTGCTTCTGGTTCTGCGCTGGGCAAAGGAGGGGGCACGCATCTGTCGGCTCTTTGGGGGTGCGACGGGGACTTGGGCTCCTCCATGGCCCTCTGTTGTGTGCGCTGGGTTACTGGTGCTGGTGGCAGATCCCAGGCTAACCAGCAGCCCTGGGGAGTCCCGGCCAGTCGCAGGCCCTGCAGGGAGCAGTTCTGGGTGCAGGCAGAGGGTCGTGGTGGTGGGAGCAGTGAGTGCAGCCCTGGCTGGTTCAGTCGCCCGACTGGTTCAGCCCGGCGTCAGGCTGCGAGCTGGGCGTTGAGGGTTCCTGAGAGTTGTGGTTATCCAAAGCAGTGATGCCAGCGACAGCATGCACCGCTAGTGAAGCAGCAACCAAAAGCGTCTGCTCTGGGAGGAAACCTCTAGGAGATGTTARCTGAGGTTCTGCAGATGTGGATGCAGAAATCTGTGCTGGCTCCTGCTGGTGTCCTGGGTGCTGGTGGCAGGTGGGGGCCTCTCTGAAGTGGTCTCAGAGCTTTATTCTTGTGCTGGTCTTGGTGCTCAGGAGCGCTTCTGGTCCATGCTTCTCCAGCTGCTGCCTCAGCACAAGTCACCTGGACGTGGTCCAAGGGCGCTGCGTCCCGAAGCAGAAGCTGCTCGTGACACCAAGGCACCCAGACGTTTGGGGGCTAGCATTACTCGGAGGAGGGCCCTGCCCCGGGGGTTTGCAAGACTTGCGCTCTGTCCTCGGCTCGGCCGGCGGCCTGTTGGGTCCTTTGCTCAGCGGCTGCCCTGTCTGCTAAACCAGTGCGAGCTCCTCCGCGACCGCCCTGGAGTCGAGTATGGCCTGTTTCATCTTGGTTTAAACTCCTAAAGAGGTGGAAGCTTAGCCTGAGCTGATGGGGGCAGAGGTTTGCACTAACCTTTAAAAAGTAGTGGTGGTCCTTTGGTGCAAACTGTTCTAAAGTGAGCGGGTTCCCACCAGGGCTGCGYGCTGGGCTCGCTGCCCTTCTCCCTCCTCCTCGTGCCCGGCTCCAGGGGCATCCCGCCGGAGGCGAGGGCGAGCGCTCCAGCCGGAGCAGCCCAGCCCTCGCCCTGGGGTGGGGGCGAGCGCTGCGCCCCAGCGCCAAGCTTTGGCCCCGGGCGCGCGGCGCTGCGGTGCAGCCAGCCGGGGCCCTGGGAGGCGCCGGCTCCCACCGCATCCTTGCAGCAGGAATTTCCAACTCCCCCCCCAACCTCCAACTCCCGGAGCAAGCGGCTGGCCGGCTGCCAGGACCGCGGGGCTCCACCTAGGACGCAACATGGAGCGAGGCGGCTCTTGGCGGTGGGGCTGCGGTCTCCAGAGACTACGCGTCCCAGCGTGCAGCACTCGGCCCTCGTTGCAGCGGCTTGGAGTGAGGTGGAGCGGTGCATCCCGGGATTGCAAATCTCCATGCGCCACGTGGGGGCTGACGGTCTCCTGGGCTCCTGGGCAGGCTCGCTGCTCGCCCGCGCCCAGGCTGCGATCGATAGCRGGGCCCGGCAGGACTTTCTCTGCTTCCCCAGTCTGCGCTTGACCGTGGCATCCCCTGTGATGCTTGGCCAGGTCCTGGCGGCCCGAGCCGGAGGCTGGCGGGGAGCGGCGGGCGCGGGGAACRAATCCTGCCTGGTGCTTTCGGGCTCCGGCAGGGCTGGTAGATCTGCTCCGGGACCCCCCTCCGGCAGCCCCCCGGAGAGGCTCAGCGCAGCTTCCCCGCCCTGCAGGTCTGCGCCCCGTGTCTCTCGGGGGCGTCGCGGCCCTGCCGAGAGCCTCCCGAGCAGCAGCCACGTGAGAGCGCGAGAACGTCGCCTGGAGCTGCGCTGCGCTGCTCTGCCGATGTGCGTCCGGCTGCGGGGAAGGAGCCGCGAGCAGCAGCGGAGGTGCTGTCCGCAGGCTCTGGAGGGCCGTCGCAGTGGCTGGCTATATTTGTGAAATTTTCTGTGTTGCCACAGAGTCTAAAAACCTTTGAAGATGAAATTTATAGCTTGTCAGGAGGCTTTTTTCACAGGGTGCTCGCACCTTTTTTTTTTTTCCCTAGCCCTGTGACTCCAACATCACGTTGTTTGTTTTTTTTTCCCCACGCTGTGCATGTGCTTGCTGCTGGGGGAAGAGGAGGATCGCAGCCCTGAGCATTCCCATGCTGTGAGGGTCGCAAGGCACGAGGGTGGGCATGTTTGGGCGAGAGGGAAGGAGGCTGAAAATGCTGAAGGTGTGCGTAAGCTAGTTTTTGAGGCTGACATTAGCAGCGTTTGATTACAGATCTTTGAGACAGCACATTTAAAGCAATGTTTAGGGCCAGTGGGATGTTACCCTGAGTCACAGGAAATGAGTGACTGTCAAATTGATAGTAGAGGAGCTGAAACTGGGTTATCTGTGGGATTGCATCGGGGGTTTGCAGCGTTGGAGCGGATTCAATTTTCGGTTGGTTTCCCAGCTGGCAGGGCATCCCCTCTCTCCTGTCTTCCGTCCCTGAGAAGTCTCTGACCACGTGGCTGAATCATCTAAGGGCTTAAACAGAAAAGGAGGGACTCCTGCTATTTCTAGGCGTCAGCCAGTTGTCACAAAGAAGTGAGATRTCTCTGGGATCCCTGCTAAGTACCTGACTCTACAGGCCGGCCAGGAGCAATCTTCGCCTCAGCCCGCAAATCCGCATCGTGGCCCRAGCCCCCGCTGCGCGTTGCTTTTCGGGTGATGCCGCCTTGCGTTCGCATCGAGTTTGTGACTCGGTTCAAAGCCCGGCGGCGGGAGCGCGGGCCGCTGGCTGCGCGGGGCTGGGGCTAGGCGCCGGAGGCTCCCCCGCCCGCCGCGGCGCTTCAGCTCCTGCTTCGTCCTCCCCGCGGTCCAGAYGAGACGGGCCGCGTCTGGCTCGCCAGCGGTGTTTCTGGAGCCGGGATCCTTCCGCGCTGGATGCAGGGAGAAGGGTTCAGCGCTGGGCCGCGCTCCTTCCCCGGGCGGCTGGGGAGCACGCGGGGTCTCCCACGCCCGCAGGGTCTCCCACGCCCGCAGGGTCTCCCACGCCCGCGGCGTCCGGCGGGTGAGCGGCACGAGGGCCGCGCCGGGGCTGCAGTGCAGCCGAAGGTGCCTGCTGCCTGGGTGCAGGCCCCGGGACGCGGCCGTGCGGTGCGGGCAAGGAGACAGCTGGCSGTCAAGGTGAGCTCTGTGGCCCGCTTGGCTGCGGGTACAGCTGTTGTGCGGCTGGAGAGGAGCGTGAGCGTAATCCCCGTGCGCGGTGCTCTGGCTTCACCTTAACGCGTGTCAGTATTTGCTCTCGGCCGTAGCGGGGCCGTGCTCGCCCTTTCGGCGGGGCTGGGTCCGTGGCCGCGCCGCGGGGGTTCCCGCAGGARCGTGTCTCCTGTGCGCCTCTTCCCTGGGTAGCCAGCCCTCCAAGGAGCTTCTGCTGTGTTGATGCCGCATTTTCAAAGAGAACAGGCGTGCTGGAAATTGCAGCGCCGGGGCTGATTGTGGCTTGTAGAGTTTGTCTTGGGCAGTGCTGTTGGCGTATCTTGTCTGGGTTCCCTTTAATTCAATATCAGCGCCAGGTTTTGAGCTAACCCTCTTCCCCTCCGCTCCAAGAAGGAAGAGAAAGAAGAGGTGAAGGCAGGCTTGCGGGGGGCTAACCAGGGGCTGGTCCCTGTGCTGGATACTTCTCCCTCTGTGTCCTCCAGCTTCCCTGACACCAGAAAGCATCGGTGGACAAAGCCACGGGATTTCCATGATCCCCGTGAGGAACGCTGCCCAGCACCCTGCTCCGGGGAGCAGCACCCTGCTGCGTGCAGCCAGCAGGGCTGGGTGGGCAGGATGGATTTCCTGCCTCTGCCCGCCCRGGCTTTGGGAACACGGGAAGGGGAACGCAGCACCCGGGAAACAATGCCGCTATTTACACTTTAAAGCCTCGTTAGGCAGCCAGGAAACGGGCCGGGTGCATGCCGGGAAGGAGCTCCAGCTTCCACCGAAGGCTTGCCCTCTTCCTCGCCGCCGGCCGCTGGGAGGAGCRGGGTCTCCCTGCTGGCCGTGTAACCCTGTAGCCTCTTTCCGGACCGTTTTTCATACTATTATTATTATTTTTTTCTTTTTTTTTTTTTCCAACCTCCGGAGTCCCTGCCTCGTTGCTGAGCTTTGCTGCTGGTGCAAAGYGCGATCGCCGTCCGGCCGGGGTCGGGTCCCCTCTCGGGCGGGAGCTCCGAATCCTGCTGGCGGTCGCAGGTGTAACGGCGAGGTGCCGGYGCTGCTCAGCCTTTGTCCTCGGTAGCGGTTGCTCTTTTCTCTCCGCCAGCGAGATGGCGCGAGGCGAGGGCCGGCAAGAAGGGCTTTCCTTCCAGCCAGGCCCCCGGCAGGGCTCGGTGCCTCCCCCCGCCTGGCGACGGCCCCGCTCCGCCGAGCCCTACCCCTGCTCGCGGCCGGCGGCGCGGCGGGGCCCTGGCTTTGCCCGGCGTGTCTCTGGCTGCTTGGGAAGCGTAACCTTCCCCGGCTCCCGGGGCTTGGGTTTTAACCGTTCTCGAGCCGGTGAAGCTGCGGGGCTGGGCTGGGGAGCRCGTCTGAACAGCTTTGCTCGCAGGGCTGCTGCTCCCAGGCGAGGAAAGCGGAGGAGAGAGCAGATGGAGGGTTGGGCACCGCTGAATTGCAYGTGAGTCACTTGGAGAGCACCCACCGTCGTTTCCCTGGACGCTCGCGTGCCCGGAGCTGCTTCCTCGCCAGCTGCTGTCTGCTGTGCCTTTTCCAAGCTCTCGCGTCAGCCCTGCGCGGCGCTGGCGGGCTCCTGGCGGGCCCCGGCTCTCGGCCTGCAGGCGCCTCGTCGAGGCGTGGAGCGCCGAGCCTGGGAGGCGCGGAGCCGGCCCGGCGGCGGCGTGCGCTTGCACGCAGCGAGCCAGCCGGCGGCTCCCGCCCGGGCTCTGTCCCGACAGAGCCGGCCCGGCTGAGCAGGCGCTCCCGGCGCCGGGGAGAGGCCGGGTGGGAGCAGCCGGAGCGGGGCTGCGGCAGGCCCTTGGGATCCCTCCCAGGAGGGTTTCCCTCGCCCGTGCCTCCCCGCAGCACCCGGGGCTGAGGAGCGGTGGCACCGCCTGCCCGGCCACAGGCACCGTGCCGGGACCTGCCCGGGCCAGCAGCTCACTAGCTGCAGCGTCAGCCTGATTTTTCTTCCTTGCCGACCACGTGTGCATTTTTGTGGCATCGAGCACGTTGTAGCGCTGGGAGAGCGTCTGGGGACCAGCGCGGCCCCGGGCCTGGGAGCCGCCCGCGGCGTGCAGCTCTCCGGGCAGCGCAGCGCAGCGCTCGGCGGGGAGGGGGCCGAGCTCACGCTGGCAGCGCACGCTGGGGCCTGGTGCTGCCGCCGGGTACGGAGGAGTTTCTGGCTCACCGGCTCTGCCCCACGCTCCGCTCGGCCCAAACCTGGTCGGGGCGGCGCAGCGGCTTGCCGGCGTCGTCCGCTCCGGACGCAGAGCGGGGCGAGCGCTTGGCGGGCGGACTCGTCGTGCCGCTGCGGGGGAGCGCGGGCAGGCGGGCGACTCCGCCAGGGAATCGTGAGCCAGGGGAGCTGCAGCAGCCAGGGGCGTTTAAAACCCGTCAGCGTCGCAGCTCGCCCCGGGGGGCAGCCGTGCCCCGGCAGGAAGAAGGGCTGGCTCAGCCCCGCTGCGTTCCCCACCTCTCTCTTGGACTGGCATGTAAATAAGGGGCTTTGGAAAGCCTCTSCCGTGGGGGTTCCTTGGGCTCGGAGCCCGCAGAGGCGTCGCACGTCCGGCAGCAAAGCAGGCTCGGGGTCCTTACGCGCGCCCAAATCCTCGCGGTGCCGGCGCGCGGGTCCCGGGCAGGCCTCCCGGCGGGAGGACCCGCGTCGGAGCTGCTTGGCGCCAGCGSGGCACGGGCAGCCCCAGCGCTGCTCCGTCGCCCTCGCTGCCGCGCGCGAAGGAGAGGGGCCGCGAGGCGTGGGGAGGCATCGTCTCGGGCCGAGCGCGCTGGGGTCGGCTGAGCCGCGGCAGCGGAGCGGGGAGCCCTGCGGGCCCTGGGGGACGGGGCTTTGCAGGGCGATTCGAGCAGGGGGGGGCGCAGGGATCCGCCAGGCTGCGCTGCGTGAATCTTAATCGGCGTTGATGATGCTTCTGCTTTAAAGTAATTGCATCGTTTCGTGTAGCGCTTGTGTCGCGTGTGTGTGTTGCACATGTTTTAAAATGCTATCTGCAACGAATTCGGAATTTGAGTAGCCTGTGTTAAATCTTAAGGCTGCTGTTAAAGTTATTTAAAACCACTTAATCCAGTAACATATTTTACACTGCATGATAATAATACTTGGTCGTGATGCTGGTGTTGCTGCGATCATCTAACCTGCCCCTGCTCGCTCCTCTGAGCTTAATGAAGCCCCAAGCCAGGTCACGCCAATATGAAAGCTGCCTGGGGAGCCCCAGGATCAGAACGGGTAGCCGGGTCGGAGCAACGGCCCGTCCCTTCTCTTAGCCCGTCTCCAGGAGCAGAGGCTTAGGGGGAAAGCATGGGAAGTGGAGCAGGCGGAGAGCAGTCTGCTCCCCGGTCACACCGTCCCGGGAGCCCTTCCCGCGCGCACGGAGAGCGTCGTCTTTGCTGCAGGTGTCTGGCCGCGCTGCTCACAGCTGAGGAGCAAACTGGGGCCTGAGAAGGGCAAGGAACCTTGGAGGCTTTTTCCTTCCTCCTTTCATCGAAGAAGAAAAACAAAGCATCAGAGGATAAGATCTGCTAGTTCTATTTTTTTTCCCCTTTTTTCTCCCAAGGACGTGGTGACCAGAAACAAGCAGTTCAGTTTGCGAGCTGTAGCTGCTTCTTTCTTTGTGTAATGAATTGGTGCATTTTAAGCAGAAGACATGCACTTTTGGAAAGTTTCCTGTGCAGCAAGCTCACTTCAACTTAATGTCATTTAGCAGCAGCAAGAAGGAAATTAAAGTGCTGTTTTTCTAGTGCTCTTTCGATAGAATTCTCATTTCCATTAGGCAGAGCTTGATGGGGAATTGTGGATTAAAGCAGAAAGCAAAAATTCTCTGGTACCAGCACTAACCTCTAGCATATTTTTTTATGTCCGTCTGTAAAAACAGGAGGTAAGAACAAGAGGGCGACGCTGTTAGCAGCCGTATRCAGAAAATGGGCCGTGCCCCATTTACTCTCTTTGCAGGCAGGCCAAAGTGAGGAGCAGGAGGAGGGGAGTCTCCAGCGGAGCCGAGCGCGCCGCAGCCCCGACGCCTCTGCCCGGGTGATGGTCCCCGGGCGCTCCGGAGGTGCTGGGGAAGCGCTGGCTTTTGCTGCCTGTGCAGCAGGCATGAGGGCCCAAAAAAACGGGAATCGAGGAATGAAGCTAAGGTTTCCCATGTGCTGATTTAAGCTGGATTTAGTGCCGGGGAGTTGATTCCCTTTGATTTTTTTAACCGGCGCTCGCTCGCTGTGCCGCGYGCGTGATCCCTGCGGGCTTCGGGGCGTGCACGGGGACGCGGGCGCCTCGGGCGGAGGTGACAGCGGTGTCCGGGTRGTTGGGGCTCCCGCGCTCGTTAGCGGGTCCCGCTGGCTGGATCGTGGCCTGCGTGCCGGCGGCGCCGCTTTCCTTAGCTGCCGTGCTCCTTGCTCCCTCGCCGCCGCGCGGAGCTGAGCGCCCTTCCCCGCCGCCGCGCTTCCCCCTTGCAGGACGGGGTGCCGCTGCGAGGGGCTCGTGGGCGGTGGGAAGGCGCCGCCGGCCCCGGGGACGCCTCCCCGGCCCCGCGGCGGGGCCGGCCGCCGCTCCCGCCCCGCGTGCCTCGGCAGGGCCCCGGCGCGGCGTGCCGCATCCTGCCGGGGCACGCCGGGGGGGCCCCCGGGCGCTGGGAGAGGCGCTGGCAGTGGCGGCTCCCGGGAACCGGCGGAGCAGGGAGGGGGCATGGCGAGGAGGGCCTGGTGACCGCCGTGGCAGATGGTGGCTGCCTGGGGACCGGGCCCGTCCTGGCGATTATTCACCCGTCACCATGGCGATGGAAAGGTCAGCGAAAAGATCCCGCGTGATCGCCCAGGTCGGCCGGATTAGGAGCAGAGCAGTGCGGAAAGGCTCGCGGGGGGGGGGCACGGATGGATAGGGCCCTCTCTGACACGCCAGCTGCGCCCGGCGTTCCCGTCCGGCTGAGCACCGACGAGCTCTGTGCACCGATGAGAAACCTGCCGGGCCCCTGCGGCTGCTGAGCCTGGGTGCGCTCAGCCCCAACCCGGCGCCCGCGTGGCACGGACGGACGGGGTCCCCCTGCCACGGGAGCACCGGGGCAGCGGGGTCCCCGAGCGGCACCGCGGGGCCCGGGGCGAACCTGCGCTGCCGCGTCTCCCCCCTCCCTCTCTGCAGCCGYCCGGCTTTGCTGCGGCGCGGGCACCCACTGCTGCTGCTGCCCTCGTCCCGTTGGCGCCGGGTGCCGGGGGTGGGGACGGCGGGGGCTGGCGCGGGGCTGCGCGCGGCCCGGGGGGCTTTTGGCTGCCCCCAGGAGAGCCAGCCCGGCCTCCGGCGCTCTGCGGGGCTCTCTGCTCGGGGCTCCCTCCTCTTCGCTCGTGTCTCCTCCCGGAGCTCCCGCTGTTTCCCGCTGTCGTGCTGGGCTGAACCCGTCTGACCCGCTTTCTGCCCCTCTCTAGGCTGCTCCTCTAAGTCGTTCAAGCTGTACTCGCCAAAGGAGCCCCCGAACGGCAACGCCTTTCCCCCCTTCCACCCGGGCACCATGCTGGATCGAGATGTGGGGTGAGCTGGGGCGCGGGGGCGGTGCCTGCGGTTGGGTTGCTCTCGCGCCGGGACGCTGGGATCCAGCATTCCCAGCAGCAGCGTACGAGGAGTGCTGTGCCAGGGCGGGCGTGGGACCGGAGCAGGGCACAGGCGGGACGCGCAGAGACAGGATGACATTTGGGATCAAGGAAGCCCCTAGGTCTCCTAGCTCTGCAGGGGCCAAATGCCTGGGATGATCCAGGACACGGAGCACGGCTCCTGCAAAAGCACCCCCTTCTCCAACCTCCTCCATCCGGAGGGATGCGCTCCGGGCTCGTCTCCGGCGAGCCCCGTGCTCCCTGCTGGAGGCAGGGGAAGGGGTAGCTGTGGGGAGCAGGGGTGGAGGTGCCCAGCAGCACTAACCTCGGTGCGTTGCTTCTCCCCACAGACCTACTCCCATGTACCCRCCCACATACCTGGAGCCTGGAATCGGGTAAGAGCGGGCACACGGGGCACGCTGAGCGGGTTGGCAGGTGGGCGCCCGTTGGGATGGGAGCCGGGAGCGTGTGCACGYGCCTGGGCTGGGCCTGGCCTGGTTCTGGGCGAGCACAGGTCCGACTCGGGCAGAGGAGCCGTGGAAGGACGCCTCGGCAGGGCGGGCACGCTGCTGGGCTGCGGGGGCTTGCTGGGGTTGCTCGTGCGCTGCCCTGCCTCACGTCCTGCCCTCCCTCGGCAGGAGGCACACACCGTACGGGAACCAGACTGACTACAGGATATTTGAGCTCAACAAACGGCTGCAGAACTGGACRGAGGTGAGGAGCCGGGAGACGACAGGGCCTCGGAAGGGTGCTGGGACCCACTGGGGAGCAGGAAGGGAATGGTGGCGAAAGAAACAGGCAGCAGCTCCCACGTGTGTGTGTTGGGGATGCTGCCTGCTTTCACGGGCTGTGATGGCTCCAGGAGAAATCCCCTTTGCAGTATGGTCCTGCCCTGCTGTGCAGGAGCCCGGGTGCCTTGTGCCTTGCTTGCTTGTGGGACAGGGCTTGCCAACCCCTTCTCGGAGTGCCCAGCCAGGAGTGCAGACCTCAGCGGGTTGAGCACGTGGCTGCTATGCCTGGCAGGTTGAAGGCTGTCTCGCCATCTCCCCATAACGTGGCATCTCTCTGCCCTCCCCAGGAGTGTGACAACCTGTGGTGGGATGCCTTCACCACGGAGTTCTTTGAGGATGATGCCATGTTAACAATCACTTTCTGCTTGGAGGATGGACCAAAGAGATATAGTGAGTACCAGCAGGCCTCTGTGCTCATACAGCGTGGCTGGGCAGCCTGTGCAGCCTGGAGCCGCCACGGGGGTCCCCAGGGCTCGGATTTGAGACCTCCTTGCTTCCTGAGAGCCTTGTCTCTCTGGCAGGAGGTGTAGCAATTGCGTTCCACRGAGAGGAGAGGTGGGAAGGGTAACAAGGATCAGCATCCCCAGGGTAACAGCATGCCCAGGAGCTGCCTCTGGACGGAGGGGACTGGGGGACCTTCTCCGTGTGCACCCCCAGCATACGAGAAAACACGCCTAGGCCAGCCAGATTTGTTGACATTGTCTTCTTCCTTCTCCCACCTGCAGCGATTGGCCGGACTCTGATTCCCCGTTACTTCCGCAGCATCTTTGAAGGRGGGGCCACAGAGCTCTACTACGTGCTCAAGCACCCCAAGGAGTCGTTCCACAACAACTTTGTCTCACTGGACTGCGACCAGTGCACCATGGTGACCCAGCATGGCAAGCCCATGTTCACCCAGGTACCTGCTGCATCAGCTGCTGCTCCCCACAGCCATCCTGCTCTTGGTGCCTTGGTCTGGCTTGCTCTCATGGTGGCTTTGGTCCTGCAGAGTGAGCGAGCAGCACTGATTTTCATGGCCATGCGCTAGACAGATGGGGCTGTGCCCAAGTGAGCACCGTGCTGTAATTACAYCTGCCCCAGGCTGCCTGCAGTGCCCACCTTTTTTTGCACAGATCACCTGGCCTTTGTAGGCTCATAGGTTTGGTTTCTGCTGAGCCCAACGTGGTGCACAGCCAAACCAAGAGGAGGGGGGTGTTGTGTGCTGGAGTGATGGGTTCCCAGGAGATCTGCGCTGGGGGAGCGGGTGGCAGCATGACCTGACACTGTGCCCTGCCCAGGTGTGCGTGGAGGGGCGGCTCTACTTGGAGTTCATGTTTGACGACATGATGAGGATAAAGACGTGGCATTTCAGCATCCGCCAGCATCGAGAGCTCATCCCCCGCAGCATCCTTGCCATGCATGTGAGTACTGCTCTGAGAGGCCCCAGGGGCACGAGCGACACAGAGCTGCTGAGCTCATCTCCCTGGGGAGATCACAGGCTGGGGCGCAGGAGGACCGTCTCTGGCCTGGATACAGCTGAGCCCTCTGTCCCTCTTGCTCCTAGGCACAGGATCCCCAGATGCTAGACCAGTTATCCAAGAACATCACCCGCTGTGGGCTCTCAAACTCCACACTCAACTACCTCCGAGTAAGTGCGCTGCAGGGGAGCGGGGGGAGATGCAACTCTGAACCTCAGAGTTGTGGATTGTGTTGTGCTCTCGTCTCCTGCCTGATACCTGGTGTTTGAGGCAGGTATATCTGCAGCCACGATCAGAGTGGGCTGTGCAAGGGGTTGTCTGGAAGGAGTGGGTGACATAGARGGCAGTGGGGAAGCAAGACACCTCTGGACTCATGGAGTTGAAGCTGGGAGATGGAGCAGTCAGCAGGGACTCAGTCAGTCTGGTCACAGTCTCTAGGGTCTGCAGGCTCCAGCTGTAGCTGGGGTCCATGCAGCGCAGATGGCYCCAAGGCAGAGGGGCTCTCGCTGGGGCCTGGAGCGTTGCAATCTAACCCCAAGTCTCTGGCTGCTCCCTGCAGCTCTGTGTAATCCTAGAACCAATGCAGGAGCTCATGTCACGGCACAAGACCTACAGTCTCAGTCCTCGGGACTGCCTCAAGACTTGCCTGTTCCAGAAGTGGCAGCGGATGGTCGCCCCGCCTGGTGAGTCTCCTGCTGCCCGCCGGGCTCCTCGGTATCTCACTGGGTGTCAGAGGGGACCCGGTCAGGCTGTGCCCTCCGTACAGGCTTCTTCCTGCCCCACAGCCAGTCCCAGGCCTTGTCTTGTGTGCCTGGGGGTGGCATGGTGGGCACACGACTTCTTTGTCTGCTGCTCTGCCTTCCCTGCTAGGGCAAAGTGGGGCTGCAGGCAGCCAGCACCCTGGTCCCGCTCCCTGCTCTGGTGCTCGGGGACCGTGAATTGCTTTTCCTAGCAAAGCAGGGGCAGAAATCTTCCCTGCTCCTGGAGGAAGTGGTTGATGAACAAGGGTGGCAAAAGAGGAGGGGAGTGCTTTGTGTGCCAGGGTCACCGAAGGAGGAGCTGGGGAAAGGATGCTGCTGTGGGGTGGGATGTGGTGCTTGCAGAAGGGGGTTGTGGAGAGAAGGGGCTCATTCCTGGGCTGGGGGGATGCAGGGCACTGTCTCCTCGTGGGGGCTGACTGTGTCTCCTCACTTTGCCAGCGGAGCCAGCGCGGCAGCAGCCCAGCAAGCGCCGGAAAAGGAAGATGTCGGGGGGCAGCACCATGAGCTCCGGCGGGGGAAACACCAACAACAGCAACAGCAAGAAGAAGAGCCCYGCCAGCACCTTTGCCCTGTCCAGTCAGGTACCTGTAAGCATCCCGTTTCCATTCTCTCTTCCTTCCCCGGGGTGGAGGGGAGGGCTCCCTGCCCCAGGCAGTGGCTAAGGGGAGACCCCCGAGGGGTGCCTGGAAGGAGATGTCCCTGGCGATGGGAGGAGTGAGCCCCCCGGCTCTCTCCTGGAGGTGATGGGGAGAAGGGGAAGGGGCCGCCGATCTGCCTCGCCCCCGCAGGGCGCGAGTCGCAGCCCAGGGCTGAGCCCAGAGACGAGCGAGCCTGGGCAGATGCAGCTTCCCAGCCTGCTTTCCGCAGCCGCTTCGCTCCCCTGCCTCCAGCTGAGGTCCGCGGAGGTGATACCCCAGCCGTGGGGCCTGCGATGGGGAGCACGAGGGGGGATAGGGACGCGGCTCGGTGGCCGGGGCCGGGCTGCGGTGTTCGCGAGGGCCGGCGGCCAGGGCTCCCCCCACCTCGATTATGTTTCGGGACCGTCTCCCCTTTCAGGATGTGATGGTGGTAGGCGAGCCCACGCTGATGGGGGGGGAGTTTGGGGACGAGGACGAGCGACTCATCACCCGGCTGGAGAACACGCAGTTCGACGCTGCCAACGGCATCGACGACGAGGACAGCTTCAACAACTCGCCGGCGCTGGGGGCCAACAGCCCCTGGAACAGCAAACCGCCCTCCAGCCAGGAGAGCAAGTCAGAGAACCCCACGTCGCAGGCGTCGCAGTAACGGCCCGGCGGCCGCCCCGTGGACTCAGTCCAAACCGATCTACCTGTACATTTGCAAAGGAGAGTGACTGGGAAGCGGCGAGGTACCGGGGGCGGATYGGCGCCGCGCGGCCGGCTGGATGCGCAGCCCGGGGCGCGTGCGACACGGGCGGCCCCCGGCCCTCTCCCCCCRCCTCCTCCCTGCTCCCCCCACGCCTGCCTTCCCACCGGAGCCCGTCCCCCGGGCAGGGGTGGGTTTCCAGGGCCGTAGCTTCGTTATACCCCCTTCTCCCTCTTCCTGCCCGCTTCTTCCCTGGAGAGTTTCTCAATCCCTCCCTGGTGCGCCCGGCCCCCGCCTGCTGAACGGGGGGAATTAGGAGGGGGGAGTCTGTAGCGGCTGGCGTGACCGGGAAGCCGGCGGTGCGCGGATGCCCGGCGCCGGGGTGCAGCACGGCGCAGAGACCCTCCTCTTCCTCCCGGGGTCCTAGCCCTGGCGGTTGCTGTGCGGCCACCCGAGATGCGCTCGTGCGTCCGCAGTCCGGCTGGGGGCTGCCGAAGGAAAACCTTCCCCGTGCTGCCGGCCCCGAGACGGAGCCTCCTCCGGCCGGCCGCCCGCCGGGCCGGATCCGCCGCGCTGCGGGCGGTGCCGAGGAGGGGTCCCCATCGCGTTTCCCCGCTCTCCTGCCCCCTTGCTCCCCTCCCCCTTGCTCCCCCGGGGCGAGAGCGCAGGAGGGCCGAGCAGGGGCTAGTGTATATAGAAAGCGCGCGGGGAGGGAGAGCCCGGCGCCCCGGGGTCGGGGTCGGCGCCCCCGCGAGCCGGACGGGGCTCGGACGGGCCGTTCTGCTGGGGGGGGGGCCGGTGCCCTCGCCCTGTGCCGGGGCTCCGGGYGTTTCCACTCGCTCTGCGTGTGTCCGCCCGGGGCCCCTTTGCAACCCCAGGCTCCCGGTACCTCCTACTTTTGTCTTTTTTAAAAAAATAATATTATTAAAATTGTAAGTTTAAAAAAAAGAAAAAAAAATGGGAAAAGACCCCCCCCACACACACACACCCTGCCAATTCCTCCCTCCCTGAGCGCTCTCACCCTGTCCTGACTTTTGTACAGGCTTCTTCTCTTGGGAGTCTCGTTTTATATCCAGTTCGGAGAGCTTCAAACCAAGGAGAGACTTTGCAGACTTCCTTTCTAATCCCTCCAGGGGGGTGGGGGGCAGCCCCCCACCTCCATCCTCAATGTAAATCTTGTGTGCTGTTGTCCCCGCTCCCTGCCCCTCGGGTTCGTGTACCTCGTGCTTGTACATTTCCGCGCTGTAGACAGTGTGTACGATACTGTTCTTTCAATGTGTTATCACTAGAGCAGGTGCCTCCATTGATGTTAGGGGAAACGACGAGAATAATAATAATTTGGGGTTTTTTTTTTTTTTGGTTTTAAAAAGAGGGAAAAAAAAAAAGTTCCTTCCAAGGCTTCTTCCAAGGAGAAGATGGGAGGTGCTGGGGGAGGTGCTCACCAGCTCACCCCGGCAGCCTCAGCGGGGTCCATCCCCTAGCCCAGGCATGGCCCGGGGGGTGAGGGGGGGGGTTGCAGCGTGCAGGGGGCGGCCGGGGCGTATGTGCGTGTGCGAGAGGCTCGCGTGTGTGTCGTGCGTGTGTGCGGAGGAGCCGGGGCGGCAGAGCGGGTGTCCGTGCCCTGCTCTCTCCGCCGGCCCCCCCCCCACCCCCCAACCCCAAACTCCCCGCCTGGGGCCGGGGGGAAGCGGCAGCGAGCGCCCCGCGCCCGTCCCCACTGCCCCCCACCCTGTGCGTGGGACTGGGGGACAGCGGGTGTCGCGGCCGGGGAGGGGGGATGCCCTGCAGGCGTGGGGGGCTCCGGGTGCAGCGGGGGTGCCTCCTGCRCGCTGCGCCTTGCCCCCCGTGGCAGGCGGCCGAGCCCCCCCGCCGCAGCCCCTTTGCACCCCCCAGGGACCCCSCTGCCGGCTGCCAGCCCCCGCGGAGCCCTGCGTGGAGGGCGCGGGGGTCCAGCTTTGCAGTCAAGGTACGATTACCACCGCCGCGCGGCTCAGGCTCCCGCGGAGCGGTGACGTGCCCCTCCTCGGCCCCCCCGGGGCACACTGTAATGCCTTTTTCTTTCTTTCTTTCTTTCTTCTTTTTTTTTTCTTTTGTTTTTTGTTTTCCTCCATAGTTTGTGCCATTTATGAGTCATGTATGGTACCAATAAAACGACTTTTCGGTTTGAGGCTGTCCCGCGCGCTTATTGCCGAGCGCTGGCGCGGGCCCCGCACGCACCCTCGGTGGGCCAGGGGGGCCGGCGGAGGCGCTGCCAGGGCGGCGGGGGGCCGCCCGGGCCCCCCTCCCCGAGCTGGGGCCGCGGGCACCGGCTGCGCCGCCACCGCGGGGCTCCCGACCCGGCTTCGCGAAGGCGAGGACCGGGACTCGGGCTGCTGGGAAAGCGCCCTGTCCCCCAGCCAGAGCAAACAAGCGGCGCGGGGCCTGCCCAGACGCCAGGGTGATGGGCGCGTCGTTCCCGTCCCCCGGAGAGCGGCGAGGACTGGTGGCGCGATCCAGCCAGAGGGTGGGGGGGCACGGGCAGCAGCGCGGGGGCCCCGGAGACGCCCCCATCGCGCAGCCCCCCCCCCCTTAAATCCCTGCCCCACGGAGGATCCCGGGGGTGCGCCCGGGGAGGCTGYGGAGATTTTTTCCGCGCTGGGGCCGGGGATGGGAACCTCCCGCTCCGAATCGGTGCGGGGTGCCGCGCGGGGGAGCCCCTTGGACGCTGCTGCCCGCTTCCTCCGAGCCGGGAGGAAAGCAGCCGGCGCAGGGCAGCCTCCTCCCCGGGCCTCCCTCCGCGAGGCCGCCGCCGGCAGCGACGCCTGCTCCCGCTCGCGGCCCGGGGAGTTGAGCAGTAACTCGGGAGCTGGCTGCTGGCGGGCGGTCGGCGCTGCGGGGCCGGGAGCCTGCCGGGGAAGGGACTTTGTCCGGCGGCACTTCCCCCCGCGCCCCGGGGGAGCCCGCTCGGGGGGCCGGGAGGGGAGGGAGGGGGGTCGCGGCGACCCCGAGGCGGCGCGGGGAGCGGCGGCGGCGGGGCGCTGGCRGGGTGGGGCGATGCCGGCGGCGCCGCCGGCTTTTCCCGTAATTGCGGCCGAAACTTAAACAAACCGTAAAGCCGGGGAGGGCTGGTGCCGGGCGGCCGTGCCCTGCGCCGGCGGTGCCGGGGGACGGGGCGAGCGCGGCGTGCCCGCCGGGCCATCCCCCGCTTCGCCCCCCGCTTTGCTGCCCCCGGGGCTCGCCGTGCCTCTCCGGTGCTTTCCGGCAGCTCTTCGCTTCCGGGCAGCAGGGACAGGTGGCCGTTTTTTTTTTTTTTTTTTTTTTT
>NW_028185284.1:2933770-2939912 GCF_003343005.1 Rhea americana
CGGGGGGCTCCGCCGCGAGCGGGGGGCCGCCCGGCCGCTCCTCCGCCCGCTCTGGCTCCGGGCCGCTCCTCGCGCGGCGGCTCGGCCCCTTTGCTCGCGAGCAACCCCGCGGCCTTGCCGGAGCCCCAGGGCGCCGGAGGGGCTCAGGCCCCGCGAGGGAAACGGCGGCSGGTGGAGGTGGCCGGCGGGGCTGGGGCGCGTCCTCCCGCCCTGCCGCTGACGGCCCTCCGTGCCGCTCGTCCCCAGGGCTGATCGCGGAGCTGGGGCAGCCCCCGAGCGAGGAGTCCCGCCGGGAGCAGGTCCAGGAGGTGAGCGGCGGCGAGGGCAGGGGCCACGCCGGCGGGTGCTGCTCCGCGGCTGAGCTCCGGGTGCCGGCCGGGAGCAGAGGGAGACGTGCAACCCTGGGAGACCACGTCAACCCCGTCCCGCCCCGTGGGGTCCCCCCATCCGGCCGGGACCCTCCRAGCTTTGGGGGGCATGGGGGGCCGTCACGGGGGAGGGCACCAGCGGCAGGCTCTCGCTCTTCTTCCCGCTCCCAGCTGCTGCGCTACGAGCTGGGTTTCCTGGTCTGCGCGGCCATCGGGCTCCTCTTCATCATCCTCGTGCCCCTGGCGGGATGCTGCTTCTGCTGCTGCCGCTGCTGCGGGAACTGCGGGGGCCGCATGTACCAGAAGCAGAGCCGGCGGAGCGGCTGCCGCCGCCGGGCTCTCTACGCCTCCGTGCTGCTCGTCTCGACCCTCCTGCTGTGAGCGCCGGGTGGGGAGGGGGGCGGCAGCGGGTGCTGGGCGACCCCGCGGAGCAGCTTGCGGTGGGAGCCGCCGGCTGCGAGGCTCCCGCGGGACGGGACGGGGCGGGACGGGATGGGACGGGACGGGATGGGGGGGTGGCTGGAACCGCCGGCGCTCGGCCCCGGGCTGCACCAGGAAGCTGCCATCGCGTGCCGGAGCAGATGAATCCCGGCACGGCGGGACGAAGGGGAGGAAGCCGGGGYGGTGGGGAGCTCCGGCGGCGCACGGAGCCTCCCCGGCAGCAGGGCCGGGGGGGGGAGGCGAGCGGGGCGCTGCCGGGGGCTCCGTTTCCCTGCCGCCGCCGCCGCGGGAAGGGCAGCGGGTGGGAGCTGCTGCGTGCCGGCTCTGGGATCTTCCACCCAGCGAGGCCCTGCCGCGTCCCTCTTCTCCGGCCCCGGGCTGCGTGCAAGGCGCTCGCTGCGGGGCTCTGGTGGGGCTCAGCTGCGTGCGGGGGTCCCTGCAGCCCCCCTCCCCCCCCGGGCCATTTTGGGGTGATTTGGAGGGTGCCAGGAGCACCGAGGCGGTGCTCCCCRCGCGCTGAGCCCGCCGCCCTTCCCTTGCAGGGCCGGCAACATCTGCACCTTCCTCAGCAACACCCGCCTCTCCCAGGCCGTGAGCGACGCCTTCCCCAACGCCAACGCCACCGCGGGCGACCTCCGCACCTACCTGGCCTCCATCCCCAAGGCACGCTGGGGCAGGAGCCCTGGGACCCCCGGGAAGGGCAGTCCGTGGGGCTGGAGGTGGGGAAGGGTCGCCAGCCTGCGCTGACGCCCCTTCTCCGTCCCTGCAGCAAATCAGCTTTATCGCGGCGAGAAGCGAGGTCCYGCTGGGATATGCCAACGCCAGCCTCCAGCGTGAGCGTGCGCGGGCAGGGGCGCCGTGGTTGCTGACCCCGTGGGGAYGAGACCCAGGCGACTTGAGCCTGTTCTCCCAGGGACCCCTAAAAGCAGTGAATTTAGGGGTCCCTCCAGGGTCCTGCTCTGCTTTTGGCTGCTCCCCTGCAAGAGCCGGGCTGCYTGTCCCGCTGCCGGGGGTCCCCTGCGCTGACGCCGTCCCTCCCGCCTCCGCAGGCATCGGGCCCACCCTGGGCGGCATGATCATCTCCGGCATCAGGAGGAGCGTGAACGAGGCAGTGGGAGCCCTCCGGAGCCTGCTGGAAGGTAGCGGCCCTGTTCCCGCGGGCGCCGGTGCCCACGCAGCTGGCCCCCCTCCGTGGGGACCCTAGGGGCTCGGGGGGCTTGCGGAGGGCCGAGAGCTGGGGGAGATGCACGCCTGGGGAGCTCCCGGCAGGTCCGGGGAAGGGGCCTCCCAAGAGATGCCGGGAATTTGGGGGGTCCCCGAGGAATGGCCAGGAGGGGGCAGGCCCCTGCTGAGCGCTCGCGGTCTCCCCCAGAGCTGGAGACGCTGGCCGTCGCCTTCGGCGGCATCGACAGCGCTAGCTCGCGCCTCGAGGAGCTGCAGGGCAACTACAGCCGGCGGGTGGCCGACCTGCGGGACAGCATCAACCGCACCCTGCAGCGCTGCGGGCGCCCCTGCAGCAACGTCTCCCTGGATGGCCTCGGGTTCAAGGCCAACTTCAGCGCGGTGAGCAGGGGCCGGGTGCTGCGAGAGGCACTGCAGCGTCCCGCCACCCCCCGGGGCTGTCCGCAGGGCTGTGCGGGGCCCGGCACCCACCCCGCGCCCCCCGTTACCCCAAGGTTTCCCCCCCAGATTCCCAGCGTGGACCAGCAGCTGGAGGCTCTGGAGGATGTGTTCGGCTCCAATCTGGTGGCTAGTTTGGAGAAGGTGACAGGTCCCTCCCGCCCAGGCCCAGGGCCGGGGCCAGGCGGGGTGCTCCTGGCGCTGCGGCGTGCGCGCAGCGGGAGCAGTGCTGCGGCGGGAGGCCTTGCCTCCAGCGCGCTGCGCCTGCACGGAGGGAAGGGCTGACGGGCACCGCGGGCTGGGGGCTTGCTCAGCCCGGGGCTCCGGCGTGGATGCGAGCTGTACGCTGTCCCCCTCCGGCCGCAGGTTAACCGCAYGCTGAACGAGACCGCTGACAAGGTGCACGAGCAGTCCTGGGACGTGGTGACAAGTGAGCGGGGCTCTGCACCCGGTGTGCCTGGCACTGGTGGCTCCTTCCTCTGGCTTTCTTGCCCCATCCCTGCCTGGTGATCTCCCCTGCTGCCACCCTGCTGCTGCCGCCCCGGCTGTCCCTGCGTCCCCATGCACCATGCTGCTGAAGGCAGCCCCGTTCCGGGCCACGGCCACCTCCTCCCCCTTCCTCCTGGCGTCCCGGCTTGCAGCACCGACCCCTCCCTGTCCCTGCAGAGACCCAGGACCAGCTGGGCCAGATCTGGCAGGAGGTCAGCAACGTGTCCGAGCGCCTCCCTTTCGAGGCCTTGGAGGGCAGCGGCGTGGCCTTTCTGGACAACACCATGTCCACACTGGAGAAATACAGAAAGCCAGTGACCGCCTTCGAGAAGCTCAGGTAGGCAAGGAGCTGCTGCCCCCGGCACCCGCTCAGCCCCACAAGGACCAGTCTGGCATCCCTCAGCTCCCTTGTCCGGAGGGGCTCAGGGTGGCCAGAGTAGAGGGCTGGCTGCAAAATCCATCCTCCTGGGGCTGGGGGCTTACTCCCTGTCCCTGCAGCCCTGCGGTGGGGGGATGGCCATGCCGYGGCTGTGCCTTGCAGCTGCCCCCCTGCCTGCTCCCTGCTGGGGGGCTGCCTCTGCATGGCTGAGGAAGTCCCTGGTGGGGAAGCACCATGGTGGGTGCTGGCACAGCGCTGGGTGTTTTTCTCCTCCTTGCAAAAAGCACTGGTGAGATGCAGGGCACTGCCGCGGTCCTGCCGCCTGACCCGTGCCCCTTCTCTCGCCCCAGGTGGAGCGTGTGCATCCTCCTGTGCTGCCTGGTGCTGCTCGTGGTYATCTGCAACATGTTCGGGCTGGTGCTGGGGCCCCTGGGCCTCAAGGCAGCCGTGCTGCCCACGGAGCGCGGCTGCCTCTCCAACACCGGCGGGAACTTCTTCATGGCGTGAGGAGCTGGGCCAGCGGCTCCCTCCCCGGTGCTGAGGGTGCACATGGGGAGGGGGTGCAGAGGCAGGGCTGTCCCGGGGCTGCTCAAGCTCCAAAATGATCCAGTTACTGTGGTTGAATGACCTACCCCAATTTGCTGTGCAGGTGGTAAACATGAGGTGCTAGTGAAAGACGCTCAGGTGGAGCCCTTTCCACCCGCTGGCAAGGCTGGTGATGTGGGCGGGCTTCCTGCAGCTCTGCTGGTGGGTGCTAGCTTGTAAAGCTTGAGGAAGCCACCAGGGCAGCTGAGCCTTAGGGTACAGCYTGGCTGGTCTCCAGAGCAGAGACGGACTTGTGTGAATGGTGGTGTCACAGCACCGAGGGCAACCTGGGCTGGGTGGGGGTTAGGCATGTGCTCTCTGTGTCCATCCCACCACGGGCGTGTGGGGCTGCACCCAGAGCTGGCACCAATGCTTGGGCACKGGGCTCTGGGCTCTGACTGCACCTCTGTCCTGGCAGCGGAGTCGGCTTCAGCTTCCTCTTCTCCTGGCTGCTGATGCTCTTCGTGCTGGCCCCCTTCGTGCTGGGGGGGAACATCTACATGCTCTTCTGCCAGTCTCTGCACAACCAGCAGCTCTTTGAGGTGAGCTGACCACCCCTGCCCAGAGCAATGGGCACCTTGGCTGAGGGCTGCTGGTGGAGATGAGGCCATGCTGGCCACTTCGGGAAACCTTTCCTAGGCATCCTACCCTGTCRTGTATGGATGGAGGTGCTCATGTGAGGCAGGGCACCAAGTCTAGTTTCTCTCTACTTTTTCTTGCTCTCAGCTTCTTGATACCCCTGGCCTGATCTCCAGCTTCAACTTGTCACAGGTGCTGGGTGTGGGCAACACAAACATCTCAGAACTGTACAGGTTGGTCCCGGTCCCAGGTGTCTCCTCTTTGGGGAGCGATGCAGCTGTTCAGGGCTGTGAGATGCCCATCAGGATGGGGGGAGCTTGCGCAGCCTGTCCTGGCTGTGGGAAGGCCCTGGGCGTGGGGCTGGAGTGAGGTGCGATGTGCCCATGTGCATGCAGGTGTGCT
Organism: Rhea americana; assembly: GCF_003343005.1. Classification (NCBI taxonomy): domain Eukaryota; kingdom Metazoa; phylum Chordata; class Aves; order Rheiformes; family Rheidae; genus Rhea; species Rhea americana. Next base: position 2,938,634 of record NW_028185284.1, read on the forward strand.
CCTGGGAGGGCTGGGGGTCAGCACTCACCCACCCCGGTTCCTGCCCTGTGCCCCCTTCCTGCAGGCAGTGCCAGGACAATACCGCCCTGTGGCAAGTGCTTCACCTCGACCAGCAGGTCTCCCTGGACGAGCTCCTGAACATCAGCCAGGTGAGCATGGGTGGAGGCAGCTGTGCTGGGTCTGGTGCCCCAAAAGGCCAGTGGCAGGGCAGGGGGCCAGCCTGGGGGCACAGCGTGGGACTGGCACTGGGAGCTGCGTCACATCCCTCCTTGCCCCGGCAGTACACCACAGAGATCTCTGCGGCCTTTGAGGAGGTGAACATCACCCTGAGTCCCATCTCCCTGCTCAGCCAGAGCCAGAAGGACTTCCTGCTGAAGGCCAGCCGCCTGGGACAGCCGCCCAACTTCACCCACAGCCTGGCACAGGTGGGCACTGTGGGGCACTGTCATGGGCAGCAGTGCCAGGGCAGCCCCAAGGGCCAAGGGTGGCCTATTTTGGGGGCAGAGCAGGTCCTTGGGATCCAGTGTCTTCTCCCTTTGGCTGCTGGGGACCCCTTGCACCAGGCTCCTGGGTCTGCTCTCCATGACACCTTTTGGGGCAACTGGATACCTCCTCCTGCACCCAGGAGCTCCCGGCTCCTCTCTGCCCCACGGGGGTAGGAGCACGTGGAGGTAAAGCTTCTTTTTTTGCCTATCCCCTCGGTCTCATGGCTCTGTTTCTGCCTTTTCCAGATGGATCAGAGCGTGACCCATGGAAGCCTCCAGGATCTGGCCACAGAGCTGGAGCGGCTGGCAGAGCAAGTGGTGAGAGATCAGGCCCCCCTGGGCCTGCAGCCACACTGTCCCCAAAGCCGCTGCTCTGGAGGCCTTGCCCACCTCCTCTGCAGACCTCGAGCAGAGGAGGTCCTTCTCCTTCCTCGCCGGGCTCCGCTGTCCAGAGCAGGCTGGTGCCTGCTATGGGGCCCTGCCAGCACCCAGCCCCCCAGTTCCCTTTGAGCCCCCCAGCAGTGGGTGCTGCCCCAGGGACCCCCGTGGTGGGGCGGGAACCCCACATGGGCACTGCCGAGCACATCTCCTCCAGGACACGRGTGCAAAACAGGACCTGAAGGACGAAGCCAGGGAGCTGAGGGAGCTGGACAGGGAGATGAACGCGAGCTTCTCGGGGCTGCTGGTGAGCCGCGCCGGRGCCGGGTGCCGCCGCGCTCGGACCCTGCCCGCGGGGCGCTGGCTCGGCCGCGCCGCTGACCCGTCTCGCCCCGTCCCCAGCAAAGCCTGGAGGA
>NW_028185284.1:2940054-2944238 GCF_003343005.1 Rhea americana
GGCGGCAGGCGCGGACCAACGCGACGCTGCAGGAAGTCGAGCGAACGCAGGCCTCCCTGGGGAGGGAGACGGCGAGCGTCGTCGCGAGCGTGAGTCGCCTCCGCCCGGGGCTCGGAGCCGCTCGCCCGGCCCGGGAGGCGCCCCCTCGCCCGGGGGTGCCCCATGGCGGGGGACGTGGGGTGCAGCGTGTCCCCTCTCTGCCCCCCGCAAGGAGRCGCAGGCCTTCGTGCAGCAGCTGCTGGGCTTCTTCGAGAGCTACGTTGCCTGGGCCAAGCGCGGCGTGAGTGAGGCGGGCAGTGGGGGGGGCCGGGCGGGCTCGGGGAGCCCTGACGTGTCGCGGCCCTGCCGTGTCCCCAGCTGACGAGAGACGTGGCGCGGTGCAAGCCCGTGGCTCGGACCCTGGACAGCGTGGAGGCCGTGGCCTGCGACTACATCCTGGACTCCGTGGTGAGGAGGCCACGGGCGCGGGTGGCACCCAGGTCCCCTCGTCGCCCTCGGGCACAGGGCGAGGGGTACCGGGCAGGCAGGCAGGGCGCAGCGCGCCCCCGTCCCCGGCGCGTTGCCTCGGCCCTGACGGCTCCCGCTCGCGCCCAGAACGCCTTCTGGTTCAGCCTGGGCTGGTGCACCTTCCTCCTGCTGCCCAGCATCGTCCTCACCGTGCGCCTCGCCAAGTTCTACCGCCGGATGGACGTCGCCGACGTCTACGAGTGAGGAGCGGCTGGGGAGGATCTGGGGGGAACTGAAATGAGGCCGGAGGAGGCGAGCGCCGCTGGGCTCGCTCGCGGCAGGCCCGCGTCCCGCTGGGCACCCCCCGCCCCGTCGCGTGCCCTGGCGGGGGGAGCTCCGTCCCACCAGGCAAGGCCGGGGCGGGCAGGGGCGGTGGGCTGCCCCACGGGGCGCGCTCTGCCCCACTGACGCTGCCCCCTCTCCTCCCTTTCCCACAGGAGCGAAGTCTTGGAGATGTGAGTAGCGGCGGCAGGTCTCTGCGCGGGGCGGAGGGGCAGCTCCGGCGGCACAGGGGGACGGGGCGCAGGGGGAGGGAGGCCGAGGAGGGGCGCTGGGCGAGCGCAGGATGGGTGGGTGCCCGTACCGGTTCTAGGAGCCCCCCCCCACCTCCCTCAATTTGGGGGTGCTGCCTAGCACCCCGCTTTCTGCAGGGCTGGGCTGCGCTGCTGGGCCGACGTTTGGCTCCTCCAGCACATCCTGGGCTGCCCCTTGCCCCCCGCTGTGTTGGGGGGTGACACAGGTGACCGTGTTTTTGCAGGGCGCCCACGCTGGACTCGTTCCAAGCGCCCTGGGTGGCTGGGGGGAAGTAGCCCCCGACGCCCGCGGCGCACGCGCGGATGAGCCCGGGCGCCCCAGCTGGCAGGACGCGACTGCTCCACCTGCTGCGCCCTCCCCCGGGAGCTGGGGAGCAKGCTGGGACCCCCCCCCAGCCGAACCCCCCTCCCCATTTCCCGGTAGGTGACAGTGCACTGAGGCCGGCTATCAGGCACAAGTGCAATGCCCAGGTTTGGGCGTGGGGAGGGGTCTGCCCCTCGCACAGCCCCAGGCGGGTTTTTGCCCCCCCCCCATCACTGCCCTGGGGAGGGAAGATGAGGAAGCAGCTATCTCCTGCCACGGCTCATCCTGGCCACGCGGTGCTGCATGCGTGGACATGCTGTGCTGCAACGGCAGCCCTCGTTGCCAGCCCCCCCTCTGCCGGGCTGCCGGGGCCCGGCATGGCTCGTGCTGCTGYGGCAYGTGCCACCGGCCAGCAGCAACCCGYTGAGCCAGGCGCCTTGCTCTGCAGGGATGTGACTATTTATTTTTGAGTGGAGCCTGACTCTTTCCAATGCTGTGATGGTTTTGGTGTCAAAAAATAAATGGCATGTGTTTATGTGTGCGCAAGAGGCACGTGATGGCTCTCTTTCGGACACGTCGGTGAAGGGCCCAGGGGCACAGGCAGGGGACTGGTGTGCAGAGCGGGGCTCTGGGGCATGAAGGGACATGATGGCAGGCTGCAGGGGAGGYCTCCACACTGCTAGATCTGTGTCTAGGCTTGAGACTAGAGGCCTCACGCACCTGTCCGTGCTTGCACTCTTGGTTCAGTCTCTGGCTCTGGCCGTGGTTAGAGGGGTTTGAAACCTGGGGTGTGCAGAGATGGACGGGCAGATGCTGCTGCCCTTCAGGCTCTGGCTGCCCTGCTTGCAAAAAGCCTGGTGGAAAGGTAGTGCACGTCCAGGCACAAGGGGTGCCAGCTCTCTGGGCCCTGGCAGCGTTGCCGAGGTGCCCCGGGCCTCGTGGGGAGCCCTTGCTCCGTGGAGCCTTCGCTGGGGAAGGCTTTCCCTCTCCAGGCAGCCCCGTGCTGCTCTCGCTCTCCTGCGGTGACGGCCCCTCCTTTTAGAGAGCGGCTGGGATGAGGCTGCCTGAAGCTGGGCCCCAAGACGCGAGCCAGGGCTGGGTGGCTGTCTTTTCCTCCCATGCAGAAAGCCCTGCCAAGAGCCTGCTGCTCACTTACGCTATCCCCAGCACTTGGGCACTTCCCCGCACCCCTGAGCGGAGTGAGCTGCAAGGCCGTATTGCTCCTCCAGGCTGCCCAGGGTGGGSGTCGGACAGTGCAGGTACAGGGGCCACAGGGGTGTTTGCAAAAGCCCAGCCATGCACAGACAGCAAAACCTGGGCGGGTGCAGGGCTACGCAGCGGGTGGGACAGGGTGCCAGAACCACAGGACACGGGAGGCTTAGAGACCTTCCCAGCACGCTGCTCTCCCAGGCTAGAGGCACAGGGCAGCAGCCGATCACAGCATTGCCTGGCTATGCACCTGGGGCAGCTGCCGGGCGTCATYGGTGACGGTGATGCCAGGCAAGCGCTGCTCTGCCCCACTGCTTGGCTGGGGCAGAAGRCTTCACTGCTTGACATGCTAGGACCAAGTGCTGGGACCCTCCAACAACCCTGAATGCTCGGGTATGTCTCATCTGCAGGTTTCCAGTAAGCTCCTGGGGTGCCTGCAGCCAGCACCTCCCTCCCTGTGCACGCTGTGGTCATGTGGGGACTCCTGGGAGAGAAGCTCCCTTGCCGCGAAGGGAGYGCTAACCTGCCTGGCACTGCCAGGGCCTGGCAGAGGGGCCCCATGCAGCCGAGTCCGCCACACTCAGCCTCACTGGGACCGGTTTAAAATGCCCAGAGAGCGCGGATGCCCTTGTGTTTACCCCTTGCGCAGGGCCAGCCCTTGAGAGCTGCCCGATGGCCACGGATGAACCAAGGGTGAACGGCTGCTGCATTTGCTCTGGACCCCGTGGCAAGGGTGGCTGCAGGCTTTGCTGTCGTGCTGCTCCGTGGCTTAAGCACTGTGGCCATCCCAAAGGCTGGGCCAGGCGCAAGAGGCGTACGTGAGCAGCTTGACTCATTTATTTCCTTCATTCTGAATCCAAGTCTTATCAGACTGAGCGATGAGGCTGAGCTGGCCAGCTCATCCTCCACTAAGTACATCTGCTTTATCACTTTTTCCATTTGCCTTCAGATCTAATCTCTATTTTTTTCCCTTCAGGAGTCATCTGAAGTTGTGCTGGCCTTAGCTCCCACTCGCTTCACCCATCCCGACTGCCGAGCCCCACGCTCTCCTATCACCCAGCTAAATCTGCCTATGGGGGGTCAGTCCCATCTCCCCCCCAGGGGTACCCTCCCTTCCCATTCCTTGGGAAGGCATTTCCTGGCACCTCCTCAGATAGTGTTCGGCTCAGTTTTGTCTCCACTTGCTCTTAAGTCCCCCCTGCACCTTTAACCCTCTGCTTTCATCTGCTCTCCTCCTCCCTGAACCCTCAACCATGCAAGTTATGGTAGCGCTTTTAGCTCACTCCCCATCCCTGAGCCCCAGGCCGTCCCCACCGCAGAGCATCCTCCACTTCCTCCTCGCTCGCTGTGGCTTGGCGCCGCAGGACTGCCACAGGCTTCGGTTCCTGCCGCCCCGCTTTGCGGGCACAGCCTCCTCTGTTCCGCTCGGCTCCCTGCCGCCTTCTCTGCTCATCTTCGAGCTGAGGCCTCTCCTTCAGCAGCRGGAGCACTGGAAAGCAGGGACCTTTGAGGATTTCCCAGCCAAAGCCAGAGGCCGAAAGCCTCGGAGAACTGGCTCTTCCTCCCCGCTTGACCCTCCCAGTTTGCTGCGTCAGCTTGGCTGCGTGCCTCCAAGCCCAGCCCTTGCAGCG
>NW_028185285.1:0-1001 GCF_003343005.1 Rhea americana
CGTGAGGGCACGCGAGGCCACCGGCACCGGGAGGGCACGCGGGGACACGGGAGGCGGAGAGGACGGGCAGGCGGGTGGCACGGACGGACAGACGGACGGGGGCACGCGAGGACACGGGCACAGGCGCGGGGTCAGGCGAGGACACGGGCACGCGCGCGGGGGCACGCCAGGACACGGGGCCTCGCGCGTGCATCGGGGAGCCTGGACACGCGGGGTCACGCGAGGACACGGATACGCGTGGGCACGCGGCTGCGTCGGGGGGGGTCTCAGACAGGTGGGGGCACACGAGGGCATGGGACGTGGGGGGGGGACACGGGGACATGGGTCCACGGAGCACGCAGGCGTGCAAGGACACGGGTACACGCAGGGCACACGCGTGCATCAAGGCCCACGAAGGACACAGACACATTGGGGTCACTCAGACACGGCACGGGACACAGGCGTGTGCACGCACACGGAAACGGGGGTCACGTGGCCATGCAGACACGCGTGTGCACGAGGGAACACGGCACGCACAGGAACGCCCGGGTGTGCACGGGCATGTGGGGACAGGCGGGTTCACTCGGGGACACCAGCACAGGAACAGGCCACTGAGCTGCCACACGAGTGTGCAGGACACCAGGAGACAGGCGCACGCCCCGTGGGGGACACGGACACGCACGGGATCATGCATCCGCACACGCATTCACCAGGGGCACAACCGGACACGCACCTACAGGCGGCAGCTGTGCTTGCACCACCGCACATGGGCCAGGAACCGCCGTACACAACCCCGACACGCGGGTGCACAGCCGCTCGCGTGCCACCCAGACACGTGGGTGCACAGCCGCACGCACAACCCTGAGACCCGGGTGCACAACCGTACAAGTGCAACCCCGACACACGGGTGCACAATCGCACGTGCAAGCCCGACACACGGGCGCACAGACGTGACATCTCCCGAGTCCCCCCATGCGCACACGCCATCCCGGCACACACGTGTGTCCCCCCATGTCCTCAGC
>NW_028185285.1:2032-4549 GCF_003343005.1 Rhea americana
TTGGAGGGGGGGTGACACGGGCCGGGCACGCACCGCCGTGGGGGGGTTGGCACAGCCGCGGGGGGCATGCACAGAGCACAGCCGTGCAGGGCGAGTACAACCGTGCAGGGCGGGCACAACCACGTGGGGCACGCACAGTCGTGCAGGGCGAGTACAAGCGTGCGGGGCGGGCACAACCACGTGGGGGGCGGGCACAGCCACGCGGGGTGAGCACAGTCGTGCAGGGTGAGTACAGCCGTGCAGAGGGCACAACTGCGTGGGGCACACTGTCATGCAGGGTGAGTACAGCCATGCGGGGCACGCACAACTGCGTGAGGCACGCACAACCGCGTCGGGGGCACACACAGCTGTGCAGGGTGAGTACAACCGCACAGGGCAGGCACAACCGTGTGGGGGCACATACAGCCGTGCAGGAAGCGGGGTGGGGGGGCTGTGCTGGCTCTGCGAGCGTGCGCGTGACACTGGCCTCCGTGTAACGTTGTTTTCTGTGCGCGTGCCACCGCGCGTGTGACACCGACCTCAGCATAACACTGTCTCACGTGCACGCGCGTGACACCGCGTGTGGTATCGATCTCCGTGTAACGCTGCGCTCCGCGATGCTGCGCGTGCTGCACTAGCCCCCTGCACGCACGTAACCGCGTGTAACGCCGCGTGCGTGACACTGGCCTCCACACTGCCCGCGTGTGTGCGCGTGTAGCACCGTGCAGAGCTCTAACACTGCGTGAAACAGTCCTGTGCGCACACATGTAAGCGTGTAACGCTGTCCGGTGTGCAGTGCTGTCTTCTGTGCACGTGTAACGTGTGTGTGTGTGCCACACGCACATACGTAACGCTGTGCTCTGCGCTGTTGTAACAGTCTCCCCTGTCCACGTGTGTGCGATTGTTCATTAAGCGTGTAACAACGCTATCCACGTGTGCAATGCTGCCCCCGGTGCATGCACGCGTGTAACCGCCCTCCGTGTGTGTGTAAGTGTCCCACGTGCCTGCCACACTCCCGCCGCGCAACTCCGGCTGCCCTGTGTCACGCTGTCCTCTCCGGGCGCGCAGGGCCGTCTCCAACGAGCACACACGCACGTGCAACACCATCGTGCATGCGTCCACGTGGCACTGTCCTGGGTGGCGTGCAACACCGCCCTCCASGTGTGTGTGCACATTAAAGTGCCCCGTGTGTAACTGTGCTCTGCACACGACTGTAACACGCCCTCAGCACGTTTCATGTTGTCCTGGGCCCTCATGTGTGTGCACAGCTAACACAGACGTGTGGAGCCGGGGARCACACACGCGTGTCCAGGTGCACATACATGTGCACGCACACAGCTCCCATGAGCGCAGGCAGCCCAGTGAACATACTGTTTGCCTGTTACAGCATGTGCACCCTGGTACACGCGAGCTGCACACGTGCCAAGCAAGCACAGGGAGCAYGTGTGTGCACGTGTGTGTGTGCAGCTACTCAAGAGCACGTGCAGCTCCAGGAACACGTGTGCACGAACACAGTTACCGCACATGCACATGGTCCTAGGCACGTGTTTGTATGGCACCAACACTAGCGTGCACAGCCCAACACGTGTTTGCACGTRCCACGAACATGTTGCCCAGTGATGTGTACACGTTTGTGTGCGCACAGTATCTGTGTGCATGTGCATACACGCACACAGATGTGTGCACATCCTGACATGTGCACATGCATTTGCGTGCACAAGCACACGCATCCTGATGTGTGCAAGAAACGTCATACATGTGTTGGCTCAGGGCAAGCACACGTGAGCACCAAAACACACAGGATCTCCTGCGCGCGTGCACACAGGTGTGAGCACGCAGAGCACCAGCAAACCTGCAGCCCACGTGTCACTGCACGCACGCACGTGGATCACGGGGCCCTCGGCGAGCGTGAGCAGACGCGGCAGCAGCCGTGTGCTCGGGAAACGCCACAGCATGTTTGCTCAAGCAAGTCTGTGTGCGTGTAAACTCCGGCTCGAGGGAAGAATAGCCCGCAGGTGTGAACACAAGTGTGCGTGTGCACACACGTGCAAGAGCTTGTGGTGAAAGGCAGCACGTGCACAGGAGAACTGTGTCTGTGTCATGAAACCAAGCGTGTTGCAGGAGCTATCAGCTGTTGGCGTGAACATCTCACRCACGTCTCGTGTGCGCCTGGTGTGAACCTGCCTGTCTGTGAACCCCCGCAAGCGTGAGCTCACGAGCAAACACGCTTAGGAGCCCGTGACCCAGCCAGGAATCGCTGCCCAGGCCGGTCAGTCATGAACTGTGGTGCGCAGCGTGCACACGGTGCGCGTGCCCAAGCAGGGGAGTGTCCTGAAGCACACGCGTGTGAGCAGACACCCGCCTGAATGCACAACAGGCTTCTCACACAACCGGAAATGTACACACGACTGCGAGGACGGGGAACGGCGTGAGCCTGAGGCACAGGCGTGCACGAGGACACGTGCATTCCCCGTGCAAACATGTGTGAATGTAGCCCTAAGTCACGTATGAACATGCATGCACACACGCACGTGCATT
>NW_028185286.1:0-1281 GCF_003343005.1 Rhea americana
ACTCTGCGTGCTCTTTGTCTGCCTGGAGCTGTTGGTGGGCGCCTTGGTGGGCGCTGTGATGTTCTACGCCTCCAGGTACGACCGGGAGCTCCTCTACCGGCTGCTGCTGTGGCTCCTCCCCGAGCAGTACTACGCGCGCCTGGCGTACCTGCTGGGAGAGAGCCTGCGCCTGTGGAGCGAGGGGCTGCTGCCGTCCTGACAGCCACTGCAGCCCCGCATCTCCAGCAGCCTCTGCCTCCTGGAGCTGCAGGGCGAGCACGGAATAAAAGGTCCTTGGTGCCCACCTTGGAGCAGTCGCATGTGCTTTGTGCATGCCCAGGGAGACCTTTGGGCTGGGGCGGTGGGTGGTGGGCAGGGAGTACGAGGGGACTGCTGGCAATGGTGAGACGCGTGTGAGCAAGGGGGGCGAGCGTGTGCCGCCTCGTGGGCTGCCCCCATGGTGGGGAGCAGGGCTGTTCCTGGAGTGCCAGGGGCCAAGCTGCCCACTCACCGTGGGTGGGCGAAGGGAGGTGAGGGCTGGCAAGGCCGTGGGGCTGCGGTAGCGGAGCAGGAGAGCCCTGGGAGGGCTGCCCGGGGCCCAAGGGGCTTGCTGCCCACAGCTGCACACAGGGATGTGCCTGCCACCTGGGAAAGGTGTGGGAGATGCTGTGCCCACAAGTCCTCCTGGAGACAGGCTGAAGGGCGGCTGTGGTGGGATGGGGAGAGACTCTGGTGTCAAAGCCAGCAGGAAGCAGCATTTCTGTGCAGGAACAGCTCACCCGGGTGGGCTGTGCTGGGGAAGGGGTAAGAAGGCAGCTGCAAGCCTGTGTTGGGGGTGGGGGTGGCAGACCCAGAGCAGAGCCTGCGACACTGTGAGGGCAGGGCTACTCCACTGCAGGTATGGCCAATGTGTGGGGCATAGGCCTGGAGGCAGAAGAGCTGCTGAGAGCTGGCTCCAGGGTAAAGCAGAGGTGCAAACCTCTTTGGGTTGCTTGTCCTGAGAAGGTGTGCAGCTCCTGGGACTAAAGCAGGAGGCTTCCCAGGATGCTTTGGGGTCAGTCAAGGTGTTTTCCCTTGGGAACATCCCTCAGTGCCAACCACTCCCATATGCTTTGGGGGCGTAACAAGCGCCTTGAGGAGGTCGGCCAAGTCTGGGGAGCCCTGGACTGGATGTACTTGTCAATGCACTGAGGGGGAGCACAGCCCCACAGGAAGGCTGCCAGGGTTCCCAAGTGCTGGAAACAGGTCTGCCAGGAAGCTGTCTTCTCATGGTCTCAACAGGCCTCCCCAGAGTCTTTTCCC
>NW_028185286.1:3421-4593 GCF_003343005.1 Rhea americana
TGGAAAAGGAGACCTGTAAGAATAACATGCAAGAAAGAGAGAAAGAAACAGTTATGAAAGAKGACATGATGTATAAAGCAAGATGCACCGAGCGAGAAATGCAGAAGAGGTTCTTAGAACTGCAGACCCATGGCACAGCCCATGCGCCCCACAGCATAGGGGTCCTTACTGCGGTCTGCCCCACTGGAGCCTATTACAGGAACCGCCGCAACGTGTACTGTTAGAAACGAGGTATGCCAATTCAAGATCGATGATTACATGAGTAAGCTTTATTGACGCACAACGGCAATCGCGGGCGCGCCCTTAGGCAGAAGCCGTGTGGAAGGAGCCCTCGCGTCAGGACTGGCACCTCCCGAGAGCTCCCGCCCTTCACCCGCCTCAGCTCCTCATTGGCCGAAGATGCTGAGCTCACAGTCTCCGTGCTGCATGGGGTGAGCTTCGCCTGGCGTCTCAGCCTCCTTATAAGGGGATGAACCACCTGTCGGCTCCCTATTGGCTAATAAACATGTCGCAGCGAAAGCCCCTTTGCAGGCCGCCATCTTCTTTTTATCTCTAGGAGTCTGCAAGGTGGCACTCGCCGCAGCTCAGATTAGGTTACCAGCTTACCTGTTTGTCCCAACTTTGAAGTTATCTAACGTTCCTGTAAAAGCAAGGCAGCRAGGAGCTGTGGCTGGTGCTGGCTGGTGCGCGGAGGTGGGCAACAGCTCCGGGCGCTCATTGCCAGAGCCGACGCTGCCTGTGCTTSCGCTTGCCCTGCCTGCCGGAGGTGGCCAGGCTCCCTGAGAGCGGGGCACGCTTGCAGAGRGGAGGTGAGCTGCGAGTGGCATGTGCTGCACGGGCCGGGCTATGGGCTGGGGGCGGTGGGGCTTGGGGAGCTGTTGGGGCTACAGCTGCAGCATGCCTGCCCACGGGCAAGGGCTGTCGCTGTGCCGGCGCGCACGACCTTGGCATGACTGCACGGGAGCAGGGTGCCTGCTCATGGTCCCTGTGCACGAGAGCATCATTTTGAGCAGCCACAAGTGTGTGTGAGTGTGCACGTGTGTGTGAGTGTGGGCTSGTGAGTGTGCCTGTGTGTGCGTGYGTGCAWGCCGGCGAGGGCRGTGACCGYATGAGTGTCTTGGCGAGCACAAGGGCTGGACCCACTCACCTCGTGCTGGTTCCCAGCGTGCAGC
>NW_028185287.1:0-2012 GCF_003343005.1 Rhea americana
CTTGGAAGACAGGGGAGAGCAGAGCAGCCTCCTGCAGTTCCATCTGAAGGACTCTGGAAACCAGCAGAAGGGGAATGCATTCAACCTCCGACTGGTGTTGTATGGGAAAGACACAGAAATGCTGTGAAGTTGTCAGGCCCACCTGAGCCATGGGGCACCCTGCATCCCTTCCAATGGCTGCTCCCTCCTCCCTCTTCCCTCAGCAYRCCTTCTCCTGGACACAGTGATTTTAAAATTTTAATGATATTTTAGACTATAACACCTCATTACAATTAATGCTGTTTCTTAGAAGGGAACAAATTGGGATGAAGTAAGGTATAAAGATATGTTCTTTACGTTAAGACAACATCGTGAGTGGCAGAAACAGTGGGGGATTAATTTAGCCCCGACTGAAGCCCTGATTTTGGCCCTAGAAAAAGATAAACATGAAAAGGAAAAGGGAAAAAGATTGATGGAACGGCCGGCTTGTCAAAAGAGCGCACAGCTACGTTACGTTGTACCAGCAAGATTGGCTGCTTGCAACAAAAGATGGTAATCCAGTGCAACGGTGGCCACTGCAAGGGATTTTTGGTCAGGAGAATTAACTTCTCTGCGGTATCGTCTAGAAGACAGGTTTCCAACTCAAATGAATTACTGCTATGTTTGGGATAACTGGGTTTGGGCGTGGGAGCAATTGAGCCAAGAGGGAGGGAGGAAAGGGACCCCACTAAAGGTGATGTTTATATGGGCAGAAACTTGCACCCCAGACCGTGCTCCAAAAATGTCTGCTCCATTTCACATGCCAGACAATGTACCTGTCGTTCCTTCTCCTTCTCCTCCTACCCCTACTGTACCAACTGCTGGACTCTATCCTATGGTCTCTAACATGCTGACTAATTCTCCTGCTTTACAGTCAGGGGAATGGGAAGGGCCAGCTTCCCTGCTGCTGTGCTGCATGTGGTTACCAACCAGCCCTGGAGCCCTGGCTGGGCTCCCCTAGCTTTCTGGGGAAGGAAAATGCCAAGGTGAAGGAAGGACGCTGAGCGGTGTGCCCAGCTGTTTTCTAACATATGCACAGGATTCAGTCCAAGCTGGGGAGATACYCAGATTCTTTGGGGTAATTATTCTAACTAGATAAGCTAGATAAAATAGTTAATAAGGATGCAGAACTAGCTCAGCAGGCCAGAGGGAAAAGAAATTCCTGATTGGCAAATGATCCAAACTGGGATTATAATAATGCAGGAGATGGAGCCATATGCCAAACAGGACTCCAAAATTTAACAGAGCYAKTGAGGGTATAYGGCAARGTAAGAGTAAATTGGACTAAAGTACGGGAATGTAGACAGCAGCTAGACAAACATCCTAGCGACTCCTGGGGAGGCTTTGGCAAGCCCTGCTAAAATATGGGGGAATGACCCCATGAAACTTCAGTGAGGCGCTTGCAACTAGTGTTTTTGTAGATCAAGCAGCYCCCGATACATGAAAGTATTTTAAAGAACATAYGCCAGGCTGGCAAAGGGAAACTTTACAAAAGATCTTAAGTAGTGGCTCTAGTAGGGACTTTGTAAGTGAAAGAAAGGGGTTGAGGAGGAGAAAGGCCAAGCCTGGGGTTCTCGTCGAGACCAGGAAGCAAGGGAAGAAGTTGAGAACAGAGCRAAAGAAGAGAGTGTTGCTATCGTGGGAATTTAAAACACTTGCAGTGGGAATGCCCCCTTCGGCCATGAAGCCTGACTAGGGAAGGAAATTACCARCGCAAAGAGTTAGTGCGTGAAAGAAATCATTCACAATGACTACAGGCAGGAGATTCTGACAGCTCTTGGGGGAGATAAGATCTAGGGATTTTTAGTTTGTGAGGCATCCGCTTGGATCAGAAGGGATATATAATAGGAAAAGCGGAGGGACAAGAAGTTGAATTTTTAGTGGATATGGGAGCCGTGTTATCTCCTTTAAATTTTACCCTAAAAGGATTCGAAACCAAAGATAGGGTATTAAGACACGGAATCACTGGAGAAGAAAACAAAAGAGAGAAAAAG
>NW_028185287.1:3053-4914 GCF_003343005.1 Rhea americana
GTAAGTCAGAGGTGTTCTCACTGCAGCTACAAGCAGTCCTGCATTCCTGTGCCTCACACTCCAGAAGGGAGGATATCAGGACTTTGAGATAAGGGGCAGTGTTAATTATGGTCCTCTGGGCTTAACTCCTTCTGTCAGGACCTTGAGAGACAACAYCTGCTTTCGCTGCTGGGACAGGGTTAATTGTTACGGTCTGAAATTAACTCCTTCTTACCCCAGCTATGAGATTTCCCATGTGACAGGACAAGAGGCAATGGGCAAAAACTGAACACAGGAAGTTCCGCCTGAACGTGAGGGGGAATTTCTTCACTGTGAGAGTGACGGAGCAGTGGAAGAGGTTGCCCAGAGAGGTTGTGGAGTCTCCTTCTCTGGAGATATTCAAGGCCCACCTGGATGCAACCCTGTCTAACATGCTCTAGGTGACCCTGCTTGAGCAGGGAGGTTGGACTAGATGGTCTCCAGAGGTCCCTTCCAACCTTACTGATTCTATGATTCTACAATCTCTCCTTAGGACCACTGTTACAAGAGTAAAGCAGTTATTCACAGTCACTCARACTCCTTTCTTCAGTGCTGAAGAGCGCTCAAGGCAGTGAACCTGGAACCTGTCRCTGGGGATGTTCAGTCACCTTCCCCATGACTSTGTGTGTGATCGATCRTCGTAACAGTGACGGAGGAGAGTTGTACCCTGCAGAGGGACTGCGACTGCATAAGGAGAACAGCATCAGGCCTAGTGACTCCGCCTCCACCTTCCCCTGAAGRATGTAAACAGGTTGGCCCCAGAGGCTGTGCTGGACTCTCTGCAGGTAGGTGACAGTGGATCTGCCAACTTGTGGAACCCCTCGGGACTGGGATGCYCTTCTGCAGTTACTTCCCTGGGGTTGAGTGTACGTGGCTGCTGAGGCAGCGGTGGGTAGGATCAATTAGAACTGGCTGGTCTTAGTTCATTCATTTGGGTAGTTCTGTGGGACACCCAGAATGGCCCGARACAACCCTTGGGGTTGTCATCAGCAGAAGYTCTCTTTGRAAGACATTTAGCAATACCAGGAACTTACATCCTGGCCYGAGCCAGCCTCTTAGATGGAGGTGAACGGTGAACAYGGTGTATCTTTCAATTACAAGAAAGTTTTAAAAAGAAAAGGGAACAGGCTCAATGATTTCAGCCTGTACCTCCAGAAGTACAAGCGCATAATTTACAGTCAGGGTTTTCTCAAAATTCTAAATTGATACCTAAGTGGAAAGGACCRTTTCAAGTTCTAACAACTTAAACAGCTGTTAAAGTTTKGGGCAAAGGTCCAYGGATCCATTATTCTAGAGTTAAGAAGGCTCYTCTTAAACTTAAGATAAGAAGAAACTATTATTRACCTCTGGGGTTTACTTCCATTACTATTGGTTGCYGCTRGTCAAGCTTGGAAAACCTTACGTTGGGACCAAAATTTATATTTGATCCTAGCTCAAAATACCACTCAAATATTACACAAGAATGATTGCTGCATATGTACCCAAATGCCCCAAAGCAGTAATCAAATCAGCAGTGAGTATCCTTAGCTGGAATAGTTTTAAATGACTCACACACACACACACACACACACACAAAAAAAAAAAAAAAAAAGGGAAGAAGAAAGGAAAACAGAGTGGAATCATACAAGTAATTGGACTATCATCTCTGGTCCACTCACACATTTAAGTCTTTCTGTGGTCTGGTGGGATGGAAATGATACATCATGTATAACTGTAAACGAAGGGTTTTATTATGACCCAGATTATGGCAATTGCAATAATGATGTATATATAGTAGAAGAAATCAGTCAGACTGTTACGAGTGAACTTGGTGATGTTGCAGGGGTGTTAACGCCACAGAGTT
>NW_028185288.1:0-1354 GCF_003343005.1 Rhea americana
GTGTCCCCCCCATAGACACCCTGGTGTCCCCATGATGTGTCCCCTCTGCACCCATCCTGGCGTCCCCACGACGCGTCCCCTCTGCACCCACCCCGGCGTCCCCGTGCCGAGCGTGTCCCCTCTGCACCCACCACGTCCCCGCGGCAGCACCCGCGGCGCCCACGGTGCCTCCACGCCAAGCGCAGCCTCCCCGTTTCCCCGCGCCGAACGCGCGCCCCGTCCCCCCCACCAGCACCCTCACCCCCACCCGCTTCCCACCTCGCCGGGCCGGCCCTGGTAGAGCTGCACCCGCTTGTGCCACTCGTGGACGTTGTGGGGGTTCTGGCGCAGCAGGACGCTGTTGAGGAGCAGCGGGCGCCGGGCGATGAGCTGCTCGAACCGCGCCAGCCGCAGCTCCAGCTCCACGTCGTCTGCGGGCGCCGCCCGTCAGGCACCCGGCGCCCTTGGGTGCCCCTCGGGAAAGGGGAGGGGGGGGGGAAGGGTCGCCGCTGGGGGGCCTCGGGGATCTCGAAGGGGTGCTGGGCACCCGTAGGAGGGGTGCGGGGTGTCAAGGTACCCCCAGGGGTGGGTGTGGGGCATCAGAGGTGACCCAGGGCACCCCGGAGAAGGGCTGAAGGGTGTCAGGGATCCCCATGGGGTGCTGGGGACCCCCGGGGCTGGGTGAAGGGTGTCAGGGGTCGCTCAGGGCACCCTGGGGACAGGCATGGGGTGCCCGGGACCCTCACAGGGTGCTGAGCACCCCGGGGATGAGCATGGGGGCCGCAGGGGCCACCCAGAGCACCCTTGGGACAGCTCTGTGACCGYAGGGACCCTCACGGGACAAAGGGCACCCCCAAGGATGGGTGCAGAGTGCAATGGGCCACCCAAGGTACGCTGGGAATGGGTGCAGGGTGTCAGACCCCCCATGGGGTGCTGGGCACCCTGGGGAGAGCCGCAGCSTATCAGCAGCTGCCTAGGGCACCCCGGGGACAGATCTAGGGTGTCAGGGGCCAGCAAGGACCCACCTAGGGCACGCTGGGGGCAGGCGCAGGGCATCAGGGACCCTCACGAGACTCTGGGCACCCCCAGGGATGGGTGTGGGGCATCAGGGGCCACCCAGGACACCCTGGGGATGGGTGCACAGTGTAGAAGGCCACCCAGGTCCACCACGGGCACCCTGGAGAAGGGTGCAGGGCATCAGGGGCCACCCAGGGCACCCTGGGGATGGGTGTGCAGTGTAGAAGGCCACCCAGGTCCACCACGGGCACCCTGGGGATGGGTGCAGGGCATCAGGGGCCACCCAGGGCACCCTGGGGATGGGTGTGCAGTGTAGAAGGCCACCCAGGTCCACCAAGAGCACCCTGGGGAAGGGTGC
>NW_028185288.1:7637-8621 GCF_003343005.1 Rhea americana
GCCACCCATGGGAGCCCCCGGCACCCCTCGGCACCCACCTGGCACCCATGGGAATCCCCAGCATGCCACGGCACCCCCCTGGGAGCCTCCAGCACCTCTTGGCAACCCCCTGACACCCATGGGAGCCCCTGACAACCCCAGGTGCCCGTCAGAGACCCCTGCACACCCTGGAATCCACTCCGGCACCCCCTCAGCACCCTCGCCCTCCACCCACGAGGACCAGCATCGCCCCTTGACGCCTACCCAGCACCCACGGGAGCCCCGAGACCCATCGGCGCCCACCTAGTCCCCACGGCAGCCCCGGGATCCGTCGGCACCCACGCCAGCACTCACGGCAACCGCCGGCACCCGCGGGAGCCCCAGGGATCCGTCGGCACCCGCGTGGCACCCACTCACCCACCCACCCCGGGGAGCACCCACCTGGGAGCACCCACCTGGTAGTTCGACTTGCCCTCCTTGGAGACGAACCTCTCGTCGTTGACCACCACGGCCAGGCGCACGGCGGCCTCGTCCAGGCGGTCGACGGAGCGCAGGTACTCGATGTACTCCTCCGCGTTCTCCGGGCTCAGCTGGGCGCGGGGACACGGCTGTCCCCAACCCGTGTCACCTCCGGCGGCCCCGCTGTGCCACCTCCGTCCCGTGTCGCCCCTCGCGCCACCTCGGGCCTTGCTCCGCGTCTCCTGCTCTCTCCGTCTCTCCTCTGCGTCCTCTCCGTCCCCGCGTCCCCTGTGTCACCTCCCTCCCTGCTCCGCGTCCCCTCCACCCCAACGCCACCGCCCCCCCGCCACCTCCATCGCTGCTCCAACGTCTCCCTGTCGCCTCTTGTCCCTGCCCCGTTTCCCCCCCCCTCGCCGGCTTTGTCCCCGTCCCACGTCCCGCTACCGCCTCTCTGTCCTCTGTCCCCTGTCACCTCTGTCCCGATGTCCCACCACCACCTCTGTCCTTCTCCTGCTTCACCACCTTTATCTCCATCACCTCTGTCCC
>NW_028185289.1:0-1093 GCF_003343005.1 Rhea americana
CTCTAGGAGGGTCTGGGGCAGTTCCACCTCCATAGGCCCCACCCCACCTCTTCTAGCTCCACCCCCTGGCTCCAGATCCCACCCATCTCCACCTCTAGGAGGGTCTGGGGCAGCTCCACCTCCATAAGCCCCACCCCACCTCTTTCGGCTCCGCCTCTGGACCCAACCCGCCCTTTATTTCCTTCTCCAAGCTGACCTGCTCATGTTCCAACCCACAGAAAACCCATCCCAGACCTTCTAGATCCATCTCCTGATCCAGATCCCACCACGTCCTTCTCCCGGATGGCCTGGTGGAGCTCCAACCCCCCGGAGATCCCACCAAGCCTCTTCCAGCTCCGCATCCCACCCGGCCCCAGGCACTGCCCCCCACCTCCTTCTCAAAGATGGCCTGGTGCTTCTTGGCCAGCTTCTCGGCCTCGGCGCTGAAGTTGCTGCGGTGGGCCTCGAGCTCCTTGTCGAGGCGCAGCTGGTGCTCGTCCAGCTCGGCCTTCAGCTTGTTCTCCAGCGCCATGAGCTGCTTCTGGTGCTGGCGCCGCATGCGCTTGTAGCCGCTCATCTGCTCGCGCAGCGCCGAGTCCTGCTCGTGCTCCTGGATCTGCCGCGTCACCAGCGAGGCCGTGCGGATGGTGGCGAAGTGCTCCCGGTTGCGGCAGTAGGCCCGGCGCCGGGCGGCCACCGCCGAGCTCTGGGCTTCCACCTCGGGCTGGTAAGGGTCGTCGTAGAGGTTGTCGTGGCCCTGCGGCGGGGCGGGGAAAAGAGACGGGCGTCGGACTCGGGAGAYGGGGCGCCCGAGGCGGCCCCGGCTCCGCGGGAGGTCCCCCGGGGTGGCCCTGGCTCTCCGGGAGGTCCCCGGGGGTAGCGCCAGTTCTCTGGGAGCTCCTCGGTGGTGCCCCACTCTCTGGGAGGCCGCCGTGGTGGCCCCAGTTGTCTCGGTCATATCCCCGTCCACCTCCCCGGCCATCCGGGACGTCCCCAGTGGTGGCCCCAGCTGCGTATCACGTCCCTGTTCTCCTCCCCAGCTGTCCAAGGTCTCCAGAAGGTCCCTGCTAGTGGCCTCAGCCACCCAGGAGGTCCCCAGTGGTGGGCCCAGGTC
>NW_028185289.1:3300-4453 GCF_003343005.1 Rhea americana
CGGGGACGGCGTGGGGACGGCGCTCCACGGGGCACAGAGGGACGTGGGGCAGCGCTGGGGGGACAGCAGGACACGGGACGGACAGAAGGACACAGGGATGGGGACAGAGGGACGCGGGGGACGGACAGAGGGACGCAAGGATGGCGACAGAAGGACGTGGGGCAGCGCTGGGGGCACAGCAGGACACGGGACAGACAGAAGGACACGGGGATGGGGACAGAGGGACGCAGGGGACGGACAGAGGGACGTGGGGCAGCGCTGGGGGGACAGAAGGACACAGGGGACAGACAGAAGGACACGCGGATGGGGACAGAGGGACGCGGGGGCAGAGGGACGCGGGACAGACAGAAGGACATGGCGGGCGGAAGGACGTAGGGGACAGACAGAGGGACGCAAGGATGGGGACAGAAGGACGTGGGGCAGCGCTGGGGGGACAACAGGACGCAGGGGACAGACAGAAGGACACAGGAATGGGGACGGAAGGACGCGGGACAGACAGAGGGACGCGGGGGACGGACAGGGGGTCAGCACGGAGGCACCGCGCCGGGGGTTGGCAGAGAGACAGGCGGACGCCGGCAGGACAGGCGGAGGCGGCGGAAAGACGCACGGACACGGCGGGGGGCAGGGGGACAAGCGGACACGCGGTTGGTGGGGAGACAGGCGGACGGGGGTGGCGGACAGACAAGCAGACAGGCGGACACGCAGTTGGCAGAAACAGGCGGAAAGACCGGCAGTGCGGAAACAAGCAGAGGGAGACCGGGGAGACAACCGGACGTGCAGTTGTCAAGCAAACAGGCAGACGAGTACGTGGTAGGTACAGGTGCACGCACGGTTGGCACGGAAACAGGCTGACACCAGCACGGCAAACGGACAGGCGGAAAGACAAGCGGACCCGCGGTAGACAGGCAGGCAGGCAGCGGTGGAAAAACAGCCGCACGCGCAACCAGCGCAAAGACAACCGCGTACAGGCACGGCGGAGCAACAACCCGACGCGCGGTTGACAGTAAAACAGGCAGGCATGCTGTTGGCGGAAACACAAGCGGACATGCAGTTGACGAACACAGCCGGACGCGGGGACGGTGCGGAAACAGGCAGACGCGCGGCTGGTGGAGACACAGGCGGACGCAGGGACGGCGGACACACAGTCGGACAC
>NW_028185290.1:0-4484 GCF_003343005.1 Rhea americana
CTGTACGGAAATGTTGGTGTTGCATCTCTGATAGAATTACAAGTGAAGGGTACACTATATCCCTGCCCTGTGATGCCTCAGCTCTGGAAGCACACAGCGCAAGGATGCACATGGGATCTCCTTGTGTCTGAGACAGCATGGCTAGCACTTCTGCTACGAGAGCTGCGGTTCTGCTCTTGTTCAAATTCTGCCATCCGCTGYRATGATTCTCAATGCATGAAGAGCCATGAGGGCATCTGAAGCGTGCTCYGGGCCCAGGCTGCTCTCTGGGCAACGTCAGCTCCCAGTGCAAGGCCTGCGCCTGCTGCCGTGCTGGCTCTGGTGGGCACCCTGTGTGCCGCACCCATAAAGCCCTAGAAGGGAAGAAGGCTCAGAGGAGATGGGCAAGTGCCGTCTGCCCACAAAGCTCCGGGGGAGAATGTAGGCAGTGACTGACCACAGCTGTTGCACAAAGCTGTTGCATAAAGCTGTTGCTTTATGCCAATGCACAGAGGCCCACAGTATGGCCTTCTTTTAGGTGAGCAGCTAGATAGGTTGAGTGGAACAACTGACCGGGCTGCTCCACTGACTTTATCACAGACCATGAAGAACAAGTGGTGGTGTAAAGGTTTCTCTCTGAGTTCATCGACATTGTGTGACTGTCTCCCTGAGTTAGTAAGGCCAGCATGGTGGGTGGAGAAGGGGGAGAAAGGAGGAGGAGTGTAGGAGTGGCTCCAGCAGGAAAGTCTTTTGAAAAGAAAATCAGGGTGGGTCCTTGCACTTTGTCCCACAGCAGCTGCGAGCCAGGCCAGCACACTGTGGCGGGAGGTGGACGGCAAGCCCAGCACAGAGCTGCCAGAGCGGAGGCTGAAGCTGCAGCCGGAGCAGCACGCACAGCCCCTGGCAGTGTGGAGCATGGCAAAGTGCCTGGGGAGCGCAACGTGGCACCCAGGACACCTGTGGCCCCACGGGCAGCATGCCCGCAGGGGGAGCTGCCAGAGGCACAAGAAGAGGCCAGGCAGCGCTGCCTCCACTGTACCCACTGAATTCCACAGCGATTGCCAACCAAAATATGTTATAAGGGCAGCAGGCAAAAACCTGGGGCAAATTGGTTACATATGACCCTTACTGGACAGGCAGCAGCATGCACACGTCCTGACTGCTGAAGATTCCRGCTCTGGTCTACTGTACAGCCACGCTTCTGTTGCAGCCAYTCAGGCCGACCCCAAGAAGGCACAAGAAGGCTTGAATGGGTTTTAGACGGTTCTCTGGTGGAAGTCCAGAGAGATCAGGGCACTCCTTTTGCACGCAATAACCTTCCAAATGGGGCGGGAGAGCAAGGACTAGCCTGGACATAGCACATAGCTTTCCACCCACAAGGAGTGACATAGATAGAAGGGATGCCCAGGCTGCTCAAAGAGCAGCTGTGCAAGCGGTCCCCTTCTGGTCCCCTCACRGSTTSCAAMAAAAGTGTTTGTCAGGCAACTGCCTGCCTCAAAGAGCACCCACTGCGTGGCTCTCCGCTGTGTGCTCCTTTCAAAGGAGAATCTGCCGAGTGGCCACGTGTGAAGACAAGAGGCATTAACCCAGTCCTTGAGGAGGTGATGGTTGCAATCTACTGAGAAGCATCCCCAACCCAGCGGTCCAACACGCAGCCAGGTGGCTGCAGGTCTGCAGGGCGTGCTGTGYGGCTGCATGATGTGACTCAAAGAGTCAGAAGGGGAAATCACAGCTGGTGAGTACCAGCTGCTAGTAATCAGAGAGGAAAGTGTCTCAGTCTATGGYCACTCCTGGAGACTCACACCCAGAGCACCCAGGCCTGATGAATATGCTGAGCCGCTCTCCTTGCTGCTCTCCATCCTAACCTTGTCCCTGGACGCTAACTGGGACACCCATGGAACTGCAGCGAGCACATCTCCAAGAGAGAGAGCCTCTTTCGAGGACTGCACCATGAGAAGTGCCAAGAAGCAGTGCTGCACAGTGCCTGGCAGTGACTGTCATCATGGCTGTTGAATTTAGGACCCTGGGGAACACACATTCTGCTGCTGCTCTTCTGGGTGGGTCAGYTGTGTGTGCATACGTGTTGTAGTGCACTCTACTGCATAGATATGTATATTCACAATGATTCAGTTGCTTGCACACCAGAGCTGTTAGTTAGACGAAGCCCAGAAGAAATGTCAGAACCTTGGCCACACACTGCTGGCACCACCAGCACTATGTGCTGGTCAGACAAGGAGTGACAAGTGGTGAGAACACCTGCAGGAGAGGTGGAGAGGAGTCAGTGCCACATCCTGTTTTGCCTACAGTGCTTCACTGCCTGCTGCACAGCAGCTGCTCARAGTTAGCACAGCTGAGCTGAGGAAAGAGTCCAACCCCAGCACATGGAAGGGTCCTGTGGGACACAAGGCGCTGAGTCCCGCCTGGGTGTCCGACCGCTGAGTGCGACCGGTGCCTCCAGAAGCCTGCCTTGGGCGAGGCCTGCGCGCAGCTCGCAGGGCTCCCGTGTGGCTTGGGGTGTAAGGCTGTYGGAGCACACGGAGGTGGGGGCCTGAGTGGGGCACAGGGGACCCTGGGCCAGCACTCGCACGGGGCCTTTGTGACAGTCCTTGGTGACAGCCCCGAGCTACTGTGACTGCGCGGYGCCGCTGCCCTTGCCGTGCGGCTGCAGAGTCTCGCCCAGCTGCCTGGCACCCAGACTGCTGCTGAGCGTGTGCGCGAGGCGCGTGGGGTCGAGGCAGCAAGGAGCTGTGGCTGGTGCTGGCTGGTGCACGGAGGTGGGCAACAGCTCTGGGCGCTCATCGCCAGAGCCGACGCTGCCTGTGCTTCCGCTTGCCCTGCCTGCCGGAGGTGGCCAGGCTCCCTGAGAGCGGGGCACGCTTGCAGAGAGGAGGTGAGCTGYGAGTGGCATGTGCTGCAYGGGCCGGGCCATGGGCTGGGGGCAGTGGGGCTTGGGGAGCTGTCGGGGCTACAGCTGCAGCATGCCTGCCCACGGGCAAGGGCTGTAGCTGTACCGGTGCGTACCACCCTGGCATGACTGCATGGGAGCAGGGTGCCTGCTCATGGTCCCTGTGTACGAGAGCATCATTTTGAGCAGCCACAAGTGTGTGTGAGTGTGCACGTGTGTGTGAGTGTGGGCTAGTGAGTGTGCCTGTGCGTGCGTGTGTGCACGCCAGGGAGGGCAGTGACCATATGAGTGTCCAGGCGAGCACAAGGGCTGGACCCACTCACCTCCTGCTGATTCCCAGCGTGCAGCCCACGCCATGGAGATGGCTGAAGTGAAGGCGGCTCTGCAGYGGGTGAGGACAGAGAACCGCGAGCTCCTGAATCTCCTGGAGACTCTGGAGGTGGAGCATGAGGCGCTGCAAAGCAGAAACTCCCACCTGACCGAGCAGCTGGCCAGGTGGGGTGATGCTGATGTCACTTGCTGTGGGGATGCAGGAGGCTGGGGAGGCTGGGCTGTGAACGATGGGAGAGGAAGGGGAGGCTGGTGGCAGGGCAGATCTGCTTGGCAGATCTGAGGGTGCCGCATTGCTGCAGGCTGCAGAGGCCCAGGAAGGTGGCCGAGGAGCCCGAAGGGCTGCTGGCTGAAGTGAGCAGGCTGCGGGAGCAGCTGGAGCAAAGCCAGCAGGAGAGGGGCCGCTGCAGGGAGCTGCTGCGGTATCTGGTAAGCATGGAGAGCTGCTCATTCGTGGGGCTGGGGCAGCCCCAGCTGCAGGGCTGCTCAGGGCCTTCTCTGCCCTGCTCTGAAGCCTTGCTCTGCACCTGCTCCATGCAGCAGGAGGAAAAGCAGGAGCTGCAGGACTCCGCCCAAAAGCTGCTAGTGGAGAACTGTGCCCTTGGGCAGCAGGGCTACAGATGCCACCAGGAGCTGCAGGGTCTGGAGAAGCTGCTGCCACATCTGGAGGTGAGCTGTGGTGGGGGCCTCTGCCGGTCCCCTGATGCCCACAGAGCTGGGTGCCAGAGGGAAGCCAGTGGCAAGGGGCAGTGCTAGAGCAGGAGATGAGTGTTGAGAACACCGGAACGGCACAGGGCCTGGGACGTRCTGCCAGGAGGAGATCTCTTGGGAGACGCACTGTGCCCTGATGGGTGCTCCTCTTCCTCTCCTCTCCTCCTCCTCTCTCCTCTGCTCTCCTGCAGGAACGCTTGCAGGCAGCCCAGCAGGAGCGAGCTGTGAGGCTGCGGGAGCTGGACGAGGTACAGGGCAGAGCGTGCCAGTGCAGGAGTCGATGCACCCCACGGCCTTGGGCAGCGATGGGTGTGGACAGCGTTGGTGTCAGGAGCTGGGTTCCGTGCTGGCCCTTTCCTGGCCTGGTCTGTCACCAGCCCTGCCTGCAGCCTGGGGCTGGGGGGTTGCGAGGGGCCAGAGCCCTGGGGTTGGATGGRGCAGGGGCTGCCCAGGTGCCAGCCGCCCTCCCTGAAGCCTGTGCCCTGTGTCCTGCAGGAGAAAGAGCGCTCGGGCCAGCTGAAGGAGCAGCTGCATCAGCAGCAGGAGCGGGTCAAGGTAG
>NW_028185291.1:0-837 GCF_003343005.1 Rhea americana
GGGCTAGCATGGAGACGAAGGACACCACAGCAATGGGGAAGTTGCAAGTTGTGAAGGCTTTGCTTCTGCTTCTGTTCAATCAGATTTTCATAAGAATGAAGGAGATGATGTACAAGTAAAGGAATGTCATTACGATGCTCACTGACGCAGAGTTCCCAGAGGCAAGGTTAAGGATACTTTAAACTAAGGTGGGTGCTTTCGCAGGACGGACTCAGCAGGGGTTTGATGTCACAGAAGGAGTGGTGCCACAGAAATACAGCCATGAGGTCATGAATGAGTGTATCAGGGCACGAATAATGCCAAAGAAGCAAATAGCCCCTTCCAGTAGTAAGTAGATCAATGAGCTCTTAATCAGCATAAAATGCAAAGGGCTGCAAATRGCCAGGTATTGATTATGGGCCATGGCAGCTAACCATATGGCCTCTGTGCTACCCAGGAAGTAGAAGAACCTTGGAGATGGACCAAGCAGSCAATGTAGGAGATGCCCAGCTGTCTGGAAATTAAGCCCTTCCAGCATGGTCTCACCAGTGCCAGGCAGAGGGGCAGCCCCACTGCCCTCAGCCTGCTGGCCACATACCGATGCCACTTAGCAGATTGCAGGGGGGGATGTCCTTCATGCAGGACATTTATCAGAGTCAAATATGCTGTGACGAGGTTCTTTTAGGACAACGCTGATGGGGTTTAATGGTGCTGCCTTGAAACACCTCACCAATGGTCTGTAAAAGAAATGCAGACGTGGACATGGACACAATGAGTTTTCAGGGAACAAAGAGGTAATGCAGAAGGCAGGTCCATARTGATGAGACAGGTCCAAGGGTGGGCTGGGCAGTCAGACCA
>NW_028185291.1:3772-4684 GCF_003343005.1 Rhea americana
AAAAAAAAAAAAGGCTGTCAGGCAAAAACCAGTAATAACAGACACTGTTCTCTCCCTTGGACTCCTTCAGTCTTCAGTTACTCATGGCCTGCACTGAAATGCTCTTCTGAGTGTCCAGCAACTGCCCCTTGCTTGGAAGGGCTGCCTGATTCAAAGGTACATGCCCCTAAGCCTGCTGCTCACCACCCCATGATGGCTCCTTGGAAATGACCCTCATTTCTTAATACTCATGGGAGGGGAAGGAAGGGCAATGCACAAGAGGAAACTTGGGTGACTATCTCCTCCTTTGGGAGATAGTCACCCAAGGGATTCCTCTGCTTCAACAGCATTCCTTGCACCCATCTCYTCTACCTCACTTCACTCTACCCACCTCCCCCACTAGGCTGTAGCCGCACCCTGCTTGGGCCAGCCACAGGGCGAGATTTCATGTGGAGGAAAGGGATCCAAGGTCACTAAATCAATCTCAAACTTCAGTGAGCACAGCTCCTGCTTTTTGCCCTTGGTAGCAGGATGGCTGGAATTTCATTTGCCTTGCAAGGCAACATTCTTTCCAGTCAAAGAGTGAGCTCCTCTGTGTTTAACCCTGTCTCGCTGCACACTCRCTGGCCTTTGGGAATAGCCTGCATGGTGGATGAAAACTCAGATACACGTTTCTCTTCTTTAGAAGGCCTTACAAGAGCATGCAGACATTTCCTCAGCCTCATACACTGACCTTAAGCCCTCAGCAGTACTGTCAGCAAATAGAAAGGATTCTGTTTACTTTCATCAAAAGGCTATGAGAAAGGCCTTGAGCCTGCCTCTCAGCACCGATTTGCCCTTAAGGCAATCCTAGCCAGCCTAAAAATCCTTTTTTTTGTGTGCTGATCAGTCATCTAAATGATCGCAGAACTGAACAGAAACTCTCCATCTTCT
>NW_028185292.1:0-1448 GCF_003343005.1 Rhea americana
GCTGCCCTCCTGGGCAACAGACTCATCATCACAGCTGTAGCCTGCGACCACCGACTCCACACCCCCATGTACTTCTTCCTCCTCAACCTCTCCCTCCTCRACCTTGGCACCATCTCCACCACTGTCCYCAAATCCATGGCCAATTCCCTGAGGGACACCAGGGCCATTTCCTACTGGGGATGTGCTTCCCAAATATTTTTATTTGCCTTTTTCTTTTCAGCTGAGTATTCTTTCCTCACTGTCATGGCTTATGACCGCTYTGTRGCCATCTGCAGACCCCTGCACTATGAGACCCTCATGGGCAGCAGAACTCCTGTCAAAATGGCAGCAGCTGCCTGGGSCAGTKGTTTTTTCAATGCTCTCCTGCACACTGCCAACACATTCTCAATACCCCTCTGCCAAGGCAACACAGTGGACCAGTTCTTCTGTGAGATTCCCCASATCCTCAAGCTCTCCTGCTCACACTCCTACCTCAGGGAAGCTGGGCTTCTTGGGGTTAGTGCCTGTTTAGGCTTTGGATGTTTTGTTTTCATTGTGCTGTCCTATGTGCAGATCTTCATTGCTGTGCTGAGGATCCCCTCTGAGCCCGGCCGGCAMAAAGCCTTTTCCATGTGTCTCCCTCACCTGGCTGTTTTCTCCCTGTACATCAGCACCTCATTTTTTGCCTACCTAAAGCCCCGCTCTATCTCCTCCTCATCTCTGGATCTGGTGGTGGCTGTTCTGTATGTGGTGGTGCCTCCAGCAGTGAACCCCCTCATCTATAGCATGAGGAACAAGGAGCTCAAGGACAAAGTGAAGAAACTGATTCAGCTGGTGCTAGCTCAGAAGCAATGAACCGTCCATCTCAGCTCACAGGCAATTTCTAGTTTATCTCAGGCATCCCTTGTGTTTTGGGAGTTCTGTCTGTCATAATCCTCTTTGTACAGAAATGTTTGAATTCCTCTGACTTCTCCAGAATTGCAGACCTTTTCTGTCTGACTCAGAAGCCTTCAGTGAATTTGTCTATTATTGTTTCACAGTTTACTTCCCAAGTAGCATCTCAGTAATAAAAGGAKATCTCCTGAGCACAGTGCCTGAATGTTGGGATTTATTCCAAAGCTTGAGCCAAGAATGCACTCAGGGAATTTCACTCAAAAAGGCCCTGTGGCCAGGCCTGGGTTTTCCAGTGGTCAAGGGCTGTCAGCTCTTTTGTGTGATGTGTGAGGGAATGAGGGTTAGGTTCAAATGTCACCTGTGGGTGCCCAGTGTCCCTGGAGAGGATGAGTGGTCAGAGGTGTGTGCTGGGGACTGTCCCACATATTAGAGGGCTGGTGACAGATGCCCGTCCTTCTGGAAGGGAGTATGGAGCCACCCAGAGAGCACAGGGAATCTCCAGGGGCAGTATAGGCCTGGGATGGGTAGTGAGTGGAGACTCCTAAAACCAAGTGGAGTCAGACATAGATAAAAGG
>NW_028185292.1:3138-4006 GCF_003343005.1 Rhea americana
CCCACAGGGACTCTGAGCTCCTTCCCTACATCCCATGGAGTTCACAAGCAGAAGAGCAGGCCCTTTTATGATAAAATTTCTTTGGGCATATTTTTGTCTCCACACTCTGAAGAAAGGCCAGACTTCAGACACGTCACAGAGGAGATCCCATTTTACTATGGAAATGTTACTGTGGAGGCCAGGTCTGGCATAAGGGTGTCCAGTGCCTGGTTCTGCCTGCACTCACAGGAATGCACACGGAAGCACAAATCAACCACCCCAACATTACAAGAGCACTGAGGCCATATACACACATCAGAGCACAGAGGACAGTGTGGAAATGAGGAGAAAAGCCCTGAAAAGTCATGCTGCTGTTGGTAGACATGTCTCCAAGAAAGGTGCAAATGTCCTKCAAAGGCAGCAGCAAGAAAATGCCTGCTGTGGCAGTGGTGGGATGGTCCTGAGCAACAGAGGGCCTGTCCCCACAGGCTACATCCAGACTCCACTCCTGCTCTGCTTGGAGTGTTGGARCTCTGTAGAGGGAAGGGACCAGCCGACACTGTCAGCTGCCTGCCTGCTTTGCAGGAGAGGGCYGTGAGATCACACCCTGACTGYGGTTGTGGTCGTGGGAGCTGAGCTGTCTTGACAGACACAGGACACTTGRTCTCACCCTGTTGGTACTCATCTGAGCCTGACTCTGTGCCCCTGAGCTCCTTTGGTGTTGGTGCCAAAAGAGACCCTGCAAAGGGAAACTTCTCATTGCTCTGGGGGCATACAAGGGGGCTCAACATASGGGGCTCTGAGCTTCCCCCATCTCTGCTGAGGAAGGGGGAACCTGGATTCCTGCTTCACCATGGTCTCTGGGTCATATTTAAATGAGAGTGGCTGG
>NW_028185293.1:0-969 GCF_003343005.1 Rhea americana
CCCGCTCTGTACTGGGAACGCAACCACAGCATTCCCAGTGCCCCCAGTGCCTGCGCTGCACTGCAAATATGGCCCCAGTTCACCCAGTTCCTGGTCTGCACTGGCAACACAGCCCAGTGCCCCAATGCTTACTCTCCCAGCACAGCCCAGTGGCCCCAGTCTCTGCTCTCCCAGTACAGTCCAGTGTCTCCCGTCCCTGCTCTGCTCTGTGGCCCGCTGTCCCGTGTCCCCAGTGCCTGCTCTCCCATTTCACCCAGTCCCTGCTCTGTAACCCACTGCCCCCAGTCCCTGCTTTCCCAGTTCAGCCCAGTCACTGCTCTGCAGATCGGTTCCCCCACTGCCTGCTCTGCACTGGGAATGTGGCCACAACACCTCCAGTCTCCGCTCTGTACTGGGAACACGGCCACAGTGCCCCCAGTTCCTGCTCTCCCAGCACACCCAGTTCCCCCAGTCCCTGTTTTGCACTGGGAGCATGGTCCCAGTGCCCCCAGTCCCTGCTCCACACTGGGATCACAGCCCCAGTGCCTGCTCTCCCAGTTCTCCCACTCCCTTCTCTCCCAGTAGAGTCCAATCCCTGCACTGCATTGGAAACACGGCCCCAGTAACCCCAGTCCTTGCTCTCCCAGTACAGCCCAGTACCCTCAGTCTCTGCTCTGCACTAGATACGCAGCCCCAGTTCCCCCAGTGCCCTCAACAGTTGCTCTCCCAGCACAGCCCACTCCTCTCTGCTTCTGCTCTCCCAGTACAGCCCAGTCTCCCCCACCCCTCCTCTGCACTGGGAACATGCTCCCAGCTCACCCAGTCCCCGCTCTGCAGCCCACTGTCCCCAGTATGCCCAGTGCCTGCTCCACACTGGGAACATAGCCCAGTTCCCCCAGTTCCTGCTCTCCCAGTGCAGCTCCATCCCTGCTCTGTAGCCCAGTTTCCCCAGTTCCTGCTCTCCCAGTGCAGCCCCGTCCCCCTGCTCCC
>NW_028185293.1:3490-4569 GCF_003343005.1 Rhea americana
CAGCAGGTCGTGCCGCGTGAGCACGCGCAGGAGCTGCAGCAGCTGCCGGAAGTTGGTTTCGTCGCAGAGCCCGCGGCGCTCCAGCTCCAGCAGGAGCTCCACCCCGCTGCGCGGCCGCCGGCGCTCGCCCGCCGCCTCCCAGCCCCCCTCGGCCCGGCAGGGACGCCGGCGGCGCCGGCGCCAGCTCTCCAGGAGGGGCGAGGGCGGCTGCGCGCCCGCCTCGTCCTCGCCCGCCACCGCCCACAGCGCGGGGTCCAGCGGGTGCAGCCCCGGCTGCGTCTCGTCCAGCAGGAAGGAGAGCACGGCCACGTCGTTCTCCGTCAGCTGCGCGCCGATCACCTCGAAGAGGTGGTGCAGCGAGATCATGCCGTAGTACTCCAGGCACTCGTCCTCCTCCCACGCCTGCGAGATCACCGGCCGCCGCGGCTCCGCCATGGGCGCCGCGGAGCGCGACTCGAGGCGCTCGGAGGTCCCTCGCCGGAAGACTCGCGAGGAACCGGACTGCAGCGAGTGCAGCTGCGACAGGGCTCGGAGGGACTCCACCGCCAAAGCTTTCGGGGCTCGACCAGGCCGAAATGGGGGCAGCTCCGCCGGAGCCCGCGGGCGGAAACGCCGGGATCCGCTGGAAAGCGCCGCAGGAGGGCGGCTCTGCCTGGGCTCCCGGACGCTGCCGAGAAGGGAGGCGGCGCAGGCTCAGGCGGCCCCGGCAGCCCTCGGGGTCAAGCGGCACCTGCGGGAGGAGGCAGCGGCGGGGTGAGCGGGAGCTGGGGCGGCCAGCAGACGCCGAGCAAGAGCCGGCCCGGCGCGGCCGCGAAGCCAAGGGCGGCCGCGACTCCGGTGCTCGGGCAGCGCCTCCGCCGAGCCCCCCGCGGCCCCCCCCGCGGCGGAGGCAGGGCCAGGCGCGCCGGGGGAGGGAGCGGGGAGGGAGGGGCGGCCCGGCGCTAATCGCTGCCCCCAGGCCCCGCGCGGGCCCCCGCCCTGCGCCGCAAAATGCTGTTTCACGGCCGCGGCGCGAGGGCCCCGGCACCGCGCGGGGGCAGCACTGCGGCAGCCGGAGGACGCGGCTCCGCTCCGCACCC
>NW_028185294.1:0-720 GCF_003343005.1 Rhea americana
TGATAGACATCAAGCTGGCAAGAAATCAACAGGGTGCTCCTGTATCAAAGGTGGCCACTATTATTCTGGGCTGTATTAGCAAGAGTGCAGGCAGCAGGGTGGGTGCAGTGAGACAGACAAAATATTCTGGCAGTTTCAACTAAAGAGAAGTAAAATAAAGAGAGAACTGAATTAGCAGACTACCATCTTGGGGAGAGGGGTGTGATCAATGGACTGTACAGGTACTGCAAACATTTGAAAACAATCAAAGAAAAAAAAAAAGGCATTTCTGCCAGTGGCCAAGTGGCTATAGCCAAATGTGCCCAGACTTGCTCACTTGGGAGAGCATCAGGGGGACTTCTGGTTTACTTGACCTCTGATAGCATGTCTAAGATTACGATTTTTTACTGGTAGAACATACCCGTGCTAATCTAACTAAAACCAGGATAGAAGCATTAAGACTCATGCTCAAGAACACTGATGCGAGGGAAAAGAAGTTAAAAAAAAACCCTTTGCATTGCCTTCAGTGACTGTGTGATGAAGCCTAAGTTTAATTTGAAAGAGAAAAGATTGGGACTGAATATCCTGAGGGAAGCTGTAAACTACTTGATACCTTCTGTGCTCTTCAGTAATACTCCCTAGGGTCACACCTTGGTCTCCAATACCCTCTATTCTTTCCCTTCCATAACAGAGAAGAACAGTGAAGAAAGAACTAAGTCAGGGGAAATGTCATGCTGATCA
>NW_028185294.1:3219-4389 GCF_003343005.1 Rhea americana
CTTGGAAGGTGAAATTCTCTTCCTAGTCCTCCTGGAATACATTCCCTGAGGCTGCAGTCTGGGGCAGCCAATGTTTTCCCTGTTGGAAATATCACAGTCTTTGCAGAAGATACATCTTTCTTAGAAACCTAGAGTGGCCTCATCTCTCACCCAGCAGCATATCTAAGCTGGTGGAGGAGGTGACCTTGGATGGTATTTATAAATCCTGGCCTCACTGAGGCACTCCTCAGGTGCAGATATTGCCCCTAACCCCAAAACCCACTGCTTTTGATCCTCACCRTCTCCAGCAGCCTCCCCTGCTTGCTACCTTTCCCTAGAAGATGCACACCAAATACCTGAGCCTGGCACAAGTACACATGCTCGTGGGAGAGGAAACATGCTGCCATTCAGCTACTGTGTGTGAACGCACAGTGTGGGAGCACAGAGCCGTGTGCTTGCGGGGCAAATGCAGGTGTCCTGGGAAAGTCACCAGGACCTGGAGGGTGCAGGAGAGAAGAGCCCAGGGTGTTCCCTGTGTTGTATGGACACACTGGGGAAGCTGCACGAGGGCCATCGTCCCAGACCAGCCCCACACAGGTCTCTGTATCCTGACAGAGGGGAAAATACCAGTCTTTCATGACCCCTCTTTTGCACCAGACCCCGGCAAATCCTGGAGCACAGCTGTCTGCTGACATCCCACATGGGGCACAGCCTGGGCTGGGCAGGGGCTGGGTGCTCAGACCCCCTCCTCCTCCAGACTCCCGGGGATCATTTAAGAGTCATTTAATAATACTCCAGCCCTTTCCATGTCTGAGGTCTCTGATGCCAGCTCCAGCTGGGCTCTGTCTTTCTTCACTCCTTCCCTACCTTCATGGGCAAGGTTATGATGCTCCCCCTGGGCAGCCCATGCCCCACCCTTTGTGCACTTCCACCCCAGCACCCTGAGTGCTAGTGCTGCTGGCAGGACGTAGTTGGAGGATCCCCGACAGCGGTTCCTCTGGGAGCTCCCTCGGGAAACGCTGCACCCAGCCCCACCTCAGACTCAGCCCCATCATGACAGAGGGGGGCTGCCCTCTCCTAAACCACCCTGACAGTGCCAGACCCTCCTCAGCTCACTCCTGAATGTCTCCAGCTGAACCCTCGAGGGAGCTGGACCTGCCTTGGGCCTTCTAGCACAGCAGCAGTGGTGCC
>NW_028185295.1:0-25781 GCF_003343005.1 Rhea americana
GACTGCTGCTTTGAAGTGTCATGAATCTGTGCAAAATCACCTTATTCAGCTAGCAAAGCAGAAAGCTGACTGGATGGCTCTGTGGCTAAGAAATAGTCTACTGTGATTCGGTGAGAAAATAGTGTTACGCGTTTAGTTAATTTACAGGTGATGGAAAGCAACGGATCATATTTTAATTCAGATAGTCTGGGGATCATCAGAAAGGTAGTTTACTAGATGGAAGACATATTACAAAAATGTAGAATTTTTGATAGTCAAGTAGATTCTGAACCTATTTTCTGTATACATTTTAAAAATGCATACGTAAGGCAAAATGAAGTTTATATTTCATATGAATCTGTGCTGCTTTAGCACTTCCCAAATGGAGTTTTCAGATCTTGATTTCATGCTGTCCAGGGATATCCTTACAAATACAAAACAAAACAACCTGTAATGTTTAACCTCAGAGGCAGCTCAGGGGGAATCATTGTCAACTAAGACCTAATTTTCCAGCTCAGAATCTTAAAAAGGAAGTTGTCTTAGAGGATAAAGCTGCACCAGAATAAGACAGTGTTAAGATAAATGATAAGAAGTAGAAGTCAGGAGCACAGGAGAACTGTAGTTGCTTCTTTGGTTAGTTTGCAAATTTGCTGTTCTTGAGCATCTTGCTTATAAAGCTGCAAAACTGCTGTTGGAAGGAGCAAGCTACCTTCCTCCACCCCGCCCCCCCCTTTTTTTTTTGGCAAAGTTAGTTTCAATTTAAGTTACTAGTATCCTGAAATAAAGCCCATGTTGAAAAGTTGACTTTTCTTCAAGTTGCATCTTCTGATAGACTTTCCCTTTGGTTGTTTTGTCCCCAACTCTGATATTTCCCATAGGGCCTAACATTTCCAACAGAATTAACCTAGAAGTTAGTCAAAACTTACAGTGACTAATTAAATGTAAATATTTGAATGATAGGTATGTTATATAAAAATAATAATAAGGAGGGATTGATGTATGAGTGTATTAACCATGAGGTTGTATCTTGTCTGCAGTTTAAGAATGTAAAATGTTCAGTTATAAGTAACTATGAAACAAAGTGAAAAGTTCAGTTATCCATGACTCTGTTACGGACAGCGGGCAGCCGCTTCGTTCTTCCTCTTCATTACTGCAGCTCTGGGGTCCCTGTGCTGGGAGTAGAGTGTAGTGGGAGGTGTTCAAAGATGACACCTGCAGCTCTGGGGATGCTTGAGAAGCTGCTGTGGAGCCAAGTGGGAAACCTGGCTGGCCGGTGGCGGGGGTTTGAGAAGAGGAGCTGTGAGCCCGTGGCTGCTGTGGATGACGGCTCCGGAGAGGGATCGCAACGAGGACTCTTGCAAAGAGGGGCAGTGGAACAGGACTGGTGGAGCCATTTAACCAGCACTGTGAATAACATGAATAATTTTCAGCTGAAGAAGCAGAAATATGGATTTTATCTCCTGCTTAAAGTAGGATAAGGAAGGGTGTGTGGCAATGTGGGCTTAATTTTTTTTCTCTCTTTTTTTGTTTTGCTTCACTACTGTGCTTAAGGTCTATATACTGTCTCCGGAGTCCTGCTGTGAACTATCACTTTGGAATAGAAGTTAGGTAATCAAAGGGCATTATCTCTGATTTTTTTTTTTTTTGAGCTCTGGGAAATCATTATTTCATTTGAACTGTCTTGCTGAGCACTTAAATAATACTACATCCTGTAGGACAGGTTTTATTTTTTTCTTGTTTTTGATTTTGAGGCACAAAAGATGGTGTGTGTGTACATACACACATAAACACACTACTAATAACAATCTGAGACTTAGTGGTTTATTCCACTCTGATAGTGTCAATAAAAATAAAAAAAAATATATAAGAAAAAAGTTCACTGGTGGGTGTTTGGATTTTAAACTACTAGATTCCTGGAGATAGTAACCAGTGTGTTAGCTCCTACTTATGCTTTACTGTTCTAGGGGAGGAAAAGGTACACTGAAAGGCAAATTAATCTTCAGAAGAGACAGACATGAGTTGGTTTGCCTCTCCTTTTGTCCAGTGTTGGTCAGAGAAGCTCCACTTTTACAATTTTGCAACTGTAAAATTAAAAGAACCCCTAATACTATTGATTTTTTTTTTATTACTGTTGAAAATGTTATCAAAAGGAGGAGAATATTCATTGTTATAACTAGGAAAGGCTGTGCCTTCTAAATACATAAAAATATTTTTTTTCCTGTAACAAAACTGTTATTGAAATACAAGTATTTGTGCTTGAATATAAAATTAATAAGGCCTACAGAAGCGCAATGCAGCAGTCGCATACTAGTACCTTCGAATGATGTAGTGCAGCAGATTTTAAAGGTAGAATCTTATATCCTAAGAACGCCCTGTGTGAACAGAGAGTCTCTACTGCAGTGGCTTACTAGCTTGTTTGAAGAGCCATGCTCTTCATGACTCATTTCTTCTAGTTCCACCGTGAGGATAGGCAGACCTAGCTTGGGTTTAAAATATGTGCATCTCCGATTAACTTCTATGTTTCTCAGGAATCCTTTGCATATATTTTAAGGAGCACTTCAATTTTAATTTTTTTATTGGAGCTTAAAGGTGTACACCAGGTTATATTGAAACAACTCTTTGTCTACATCTAACAATATTAAAATTGGTACTTGATGAAAAGAAGTGAAACTCACAGAAGGCATCAGTGGATTTATTTGCTGCAGTACAAGTACCTTTTTCAGAACTGGGTGGAAAAAGAAAGGTACATTTCATTTATTTTCTTGCAGTGCTTGCGGTTAGTTGCCAGTTTGTCAATGAGGTGCTCCAAAAAGGACATTGAATCATGACAAGAACTGTCAGTGCAGCTGTGTTTTTCCATCAAAATAACATGAAACAATAAATTTCATGTGGTTCTGAAGCAAAACTATTTAGGCTCTAGCTTGCTTGAAGCAATGCCCAGATTTGCTTTTAAAGTTCTGAAAACTTTTTGACTGATATTTAGGTAAATAGTCTGCGGGATTCATGTCTGGCTATCTTTATTTGGTTCATATACCAGTTACTAAGATTTGTCCCAAACTATTTTCACGTACTATTCTGTGCATGTCTTACATGCCTTTTGTAATGATGATTTCTACCATGAGGAGCTAGGAGGAAGGCTATAGGCTATTTCTTTTACAACTGTTTAAGCCCTTTTTCCTTCTATTCGACACAGAAATGGAACTTAAGGCACATTTTCTCTGAAGAGTTAGATAAATATCACTCCATTCAGCAAATAGTACCTCTCACTGAAGTTATGATGACTTTTCACAGAAGCTATCACGTGTTGTGGGATGCTCATGCCTAAATTATTGGGAGATTGCAGTGCTTTGACCTATGGATAGGAAAAAATACCAGCCTGAAAGTTATGTAATCCAGTCAGCTCTAGTCTGTGGTGAGTCAAGGATCCTTCACACTCGACAGCAAAGTGCACAGCTCATTATTATAATGTAACTGGAAGTAGCAGTTACAATTGAGG
This sequence comes from Rhea americana, assembly GCF_003343005.1. Lineage (NCBI taxonomy): Eukaryota > Metazoa > Chordata > Aves > Rheiformes > Rheidae > Rhea > Rhea americana. The sequence continues at coordinate 3,476 of NW_028185295.1, forward strand.
AGTTCTGTAGAAAAGCTAGACAATGGTTTAATTTCTCTTTTTATGTCAGGGTCCAGGAAGGTTCAGAGAGATGTATGGAACCTTTATCCTTCGTGTGTTAGAATTTTCTCCTCTTTTTCTGCATGTTGTCAGCAAAGGGCTTCTGTAAAAGTTGCAATATATTCAGGTGCTGCAATGTTCTGAGAATAGGGCGGCTTCAGAGAGAATATTGAAGAGACTTGTCTTCTGATACTGTCAGTCATGAAACCCACTGTTTTGTAAGCTGGTCACATATCGCTGGTGATGCGTACTAATCCACTTTCTGCCTCTAGCATCACCTATTTTATTTTCTATCCCAGTTTCATACCTCTTTTTGGCAAAACCACAGGGGAAATATATTTCAGTGACAGTATATGGTAATTTTGCTCTATGCACTCCAGCTCATTACACAATCCTTGTCTTTCTAAAATAGAGAAAGGATTTACGTCTCCCACTATTATTTCTGCCACACTAGTAGTTCAGTGAAAGAGCTTTGGGGTGGTTGGGAGTAAATTTAATTTTCCATGCTGTTTCATGAAGTGTGGATCACTTTCTAGCAGATGATGTCACTGACAATTTATAAGTTTTTCTTTCTGTACTCCTGGGTAGGAGGGATCATAGGGATGTTTTTTGTCATGCTAGTGTGGTTAGGGGTAGAGGGAACAATGTTCCAGATTGTTTGTTTCTTTGTTTTCCAGTAGGGATAAGAAGCAAAGTTAGGGCAGGAAGTGACATCTTCAGTCTCTGGCTGGGATTTTTCCCAGGAGGAAAAGAAGGTGATCAGGAGTAGTCACCATGGATTCACCAAGGGGAAATCCTGCTTAACCAATCTGATCGCCTTCTCTGATGGAATGACTGGCTGGGTAGATGAGGGGAGAGCAATGGACGTTGTGTACCTTGACTTCAGCAAGGCTTTTGACGTTGTCTCCCATAACATCCTCCTAGGCAAGCTCTGGAAGTGTGGGTTAGACGAGTGGACAGTGAGGTGGATTGGGAACTGGCTGAAAGGCAGAGCTCAGAGGCTCATCATCAGTGGCACAGAGATTAGCTGGAGGCTTGTAGCTGGCTATGTTTCGCTGGTGTCAGTACTGGGTCCCATCCTGTTCAACTTTTTCATCTCTGACCTGGATGAGGGGACAGAGTGCCTCCTCAGCAAGGGTGCTGGTGATACCAAGCTGGGAGGAGTGGCTGACACACTTGAGGGCTGTGCTGCCATTCAGAGAGACCTGGACAGGCTGGAGAGCTGGGCAGAGAGGGAACCTCATGAGGTTCAAGAAGGGCAAGTGCAGGGTCCTGCATCTAGGGAGGAATAACCCCACACACCAGGACAGGCTAGAAAGCAGCTCTGCAGACAGGGATCTGGGAGTCCTGGTGGATGGCAAATTGGCTATGAGCCAGCAATGTGCCCTTGTGGCCAGGAAGGCCCGTGGTATCCTGGGGTGCATTAGGAAGAGTGTTGCCAGCAGCTCAAGGGAAGAAATCCTTTCCTATTCACTCTTGGTGAGGCCCCGTCTGGAGTACTGTAATCAGTTCTGGGCTCCCTACTACAAAGAGACATGGAACTAATGGAAAGTGTCCTGTGTGGAGCTACAAAGATCATTAGGGGACTGGAGCATCTCTCACATTAGGAAAGGCTGCAAGAGCTGGGCCTGTTCAGCATGGAGAAGAGAAGATTGAGGCAGCATCTTATCAATGTGTCTAAATATCTGAAGGAAGGATATAAAGAGGATGGGGCCAGACTCTCTTCAGTGGAGCCCAGTGACAGGATGAGCGGCATGCTGTGAGACTGCAGGCCAAGTGCTGCCTTTCCTGTGTTTTCGGATGAGAACCACCTGTGTGTGTCTGGGGGCAGAAATGGATCCTAGGTTTGACCAGCTGAAAAACAGAAATTTCCACTTGAGCACAGGAAAATACTACTTAACTGTGAGGGTGGTTGAGTTCTTACTGGAAGAGGTTGCCCAGAGAGGGTGTGGAGTCTCTTTCACTGGAGATATTCAAGGCCCGCCTGGATGCAATCCTTTCTAACATGCTCTACGTGACACTGCTTGAGCGGGGAGGTTGGAGTAGATGATCTCCAGAGGTCCCTTCCAACCTCAACCATTCTGTAATTCTGTAACTTAAAGTAAGTCAAGATCTGCAGTTTATATATTTTTTTTTCCTCAAAGTGAATTTTGTTTCTATACAATTTTATCCAAATTGTGTAACTTGCTGTAGTGAAAATCTGTTTTGGCTACTGAAATGTGGCCTTCTTGTGCATATGCATTATGATTCAGTCTTTAATCACACTTCCCCTAGGACCTTTTCTCTTTCGGTGGACCATACTTGATTATTTACTGTAAGTACATATACTGCAAAGAAAAACAGGTAACAATTCCACAGATTTATTAGACACCGCACAGAGGAGCATCACAAACACCCCATAGATGCTGATTTTAGCTTCATATTAGTCTATGGGGTTAAAGGCATGGCAATGTTCATGTTTTACAGACTGGGAATTTAGAGAAGAGAGATTAACACCAGAAATACTAACTAGTTGTTGGCAGCTTGTCCAACCAATATGGTTCTTTTTATTTTTTTTATTTTTGTATGGAACACAGCTTTCATTGCCTTCCATTGTGTCTGTGGGTGCTCAGCTTTTCTGCAGATTAGATCCAAGGATTTTTGAATGGCCAAATGAGCGCACAGTTAAGCAAAGTTTCTAAAAGTTCTTGACACGCATAATTCCCATTGCCGCCAAAGGCATTTATGGTCCTAAAAGATCTCTGTGACCTCTTGCAAAAGATTGATCTTAACTAATTTGCTTAATCTCAGTAGAAATGCTATGGCAGAAATAATAGAATCTGATTCCTTGGAGAAGCATTTATTTCTCTTACAAATGATTAATCTCCCTTTAACTCTTCCAATCTTATGCTTCATTCCACCCTATGTGGTGAGGATGTGATAGAAAGATGCATCTTCACCTACCTGGAGGGAGGGTTGGTTTGTTTGTTTGTTTATTATTTTAACCCATGTTTTGGGTAGTCCTTGCTGGCTCCAATCTCTTTTTCTGCTATGTGCCATAGGCATGCTGTGAGACTGCAGGCCAAGTGCTGCCTTTCCTGTGTTTTCAGATGAGAACCACCTGTGTGTGTCTGGGGGCAGAAATGGATCCTAGGTTTGATCAGCTGTAAGAAATAAGCTGAATAATATATAGCTGCCATTTCAGAACCTGGGCTTTATGATTTTACCTGAGTGTTTGCAATGTGCTAGATCATACTTTAAAGGAACTCTCAGTAAACCCCAAAATAATTACCACGTAACTTAACACAGGAGAGCGTTATGGCATCTCGGCCTTACGGGACTTCTAGAGGTATGCTTGTTGACTACCCTGGTACAACAGTGACAAATACACCAGAGGTACTGTTCAGCGCTTTCGTGATCTTTCCCCAAACAGTCATGTGAGCTTCTACTTCCACGTGTTCCTTTTGCAAAGCTAACATGGCACAGTAGCCTTACATGCCTTGCATCTTTTGCATGGAGTAGATTTTATGAGGAAACCTGCCCACATGTCCAGTGGGACAGTATATTCTCCCACCGTGAAAACTGGGCTTGCAGACACCAGCCGAGCTCGGAGGTGTTTTGAGAAGCAGACAGGTATCAACTAAGGTACAATGGACTGAGCCAGAGTAAAGCAATGTTGGAAAAGGCAAGAGGAAAATAATTTTTGACTGGATAGCTACAAGGGATGTAGTGATAAAATGTGAAGAAACAGTAGGGAAGTACCTGTTAGGGCTAGAGACTACCTCATTTCTCCCATCCTAGTATGTAGTTAGCTTTCTCTCACAGAGGCAAAAAGTATAACTTGAGAAAGAGAAATGGAAACTGGATGGACATAATGGTAATTGGGAATTTTTTGAGGAGGAAGACTGAGACAAAAAGTAAGCAACAGGTAGCTGACTGCAGGGTATATGTTTAATGTCAGTCTAATGTAAGATTAACATAAAATATATCTTGCAGATCAGAACTCATTTTTTTTTTTGCTAGATCTAAGTTTGCTAGGTTTCATTTTGCAAAAGTTTTCAAGTTTTAACTTGAAAATCTAGACTTCATGGTGATTTTAGTAGCTACATGTTTGGCAAAATCTTCTGTTGGAGAAAAACCTGTGTGCCTATGACTACTGGGCTAACGGTATTCTTTGAGGTAAATGTATTTTTTCACCACTGCACATGCAAATTGCTTCTTGCCTTCCTATTATAATGGGGGGGGGGGCGGGAATCAGTTCAGCTCCCACCAGGCAGTAGTCAGTTCCCCTCTTTAACTCATAGTCCAGCCTATAGGGTCCTTCCTCCTCTGTCCTAGAGGCCATGCCTGGACTGTTCTTCATAAATCCAGTCAAGTTATACGTATAGGAAACTGTGTGATATTAATAGGTCTCCTCTCCTACCCATCAGACTTGCAGGCTACAGATAAAGGGTGCAAATAAAGCACCAGCTTAGCCTATAGTCTTCTGGGTAGAAGATGTTGTTGCCACTTCGCATCCTGCACCTTATCCTGACTCTTACTCATCTCAGAGTTGTTCCAATCTGAACTTAGACATTCTGACTCCACCAAAACGGAGGAAGAAGGCTTGTTCAAAGTTTTCATATTCCTGATCCCACCACACTAGCGAGCTCTGTGATATAATACTCCTATACATATTTATGTATGTGTATCTATATATGTACACACACACACATATATGTGTATGTACATATGCATTCCTTAGAAGCTCACTGTAGAGGAACAATATGAGCTTCCAGTTAGGCTAACCTTGCAATCCCTTTGACAGGAATGCTCTAGTTTACCTAAACTGGAGCCAAAATTGCCTCATATTTTAGGATTTGGTTTGACTAAGTACTGAATGCCTATTAAGAATAGCCATGACCAGCTTTGCCACTGCTGAACTAATAAGCCAGGAAGATGCAGGGGAGATTCAACTCAAAGGCCTCTCTGACGCTAGGCCAGGAAAAGGTACCTGTCCCTGAATATTGTAGGTGGTCCAGGAGCAATGCTTAGTCTCTGCTTATATTGTTGCCTTTCTTTGAAGGGTACTGGTTGCTTCAATATGTTTAATGCTGAGAAAAGTGTATAGTGTAAGCTATAGCCCCAGCACTCTTGCCTCATGAGGCATCTTACCCATCTGTGGCCTGCAGCTCTGTCAGGGATTCATATCTGTTCTGAGGTAGTGGTTAATAGCAGCTGGGTTAATAAAAGCAGTCACATGACATCTGGAAGTGATAAATTTAAGCATTGCAAGAACTGATGTCTTGTATGGAAATAATTATTTTCATGGTTTGAGCGGTTCATAATTTCTATCTGTTATCTTGTCCATGTTACTCTTACCTGTAATTTAGAAATGTATCTCTTCTTAATGAAGAACACAGTTCTGATTTTTTTTCTTTTTTTTTTTTTTTTTTGGCAGATCACTGCCTTTTAATCTCTGGATCAGTACAGCAATTTTAATGTATTGTGTGTCTCTAGGTCCTGAATTGTGTATATCTGCATAAGCTGTATGCCTTTCTTTGCTCCATGAACTAAGTATTTTTAGAAAACAACCTGCTGTTCATCCTAGGTTATTTTCAAGCTTCTTTCTTTAACTCAGTCCTGTTAATTGTGTTGAACACAATACCTATTGCTGTATATCTGTAAAAAAAAAAAAAAAAAAATTTTCTCTCATAAGCAAGTCTACTTTGAAAGAAAAAGGTGCAGTGGCTAGGTTGAGGGGGTCTGTTATTCAAAGCCTGGGAAACCTTTGAGTAAGGTCAAGCATAGTGTTGGTGCCTATAACCCATGAGAGCACTCTTGCCAATAGTTTACCCCTGCTGTCTGCAAGAACAAATCCTATTCAGTATGATATATGAAAACATAACCCTCTGTAGTATGGCAATCAATGGGACCATTCATATAATAGATGACTATTCAGGCTGCTGCAGTCTGCCATTCTAACATAATTGGCAGCTATGTAATAAAATACGGAACACCAAGGGAAATGTTTTAGATGTTTATGAGTCATCCTATAGCTTATTTTAGAAGACTGACATATGACTGTGTAAAGCAGAATAGGCTAACTAGCGCCTGAGTTACCCTTACAGTACTTAATATAGCTTTAAAGAAATATAAAGATTTTAGAATTTCCTTGTGTTTAACTAATGTACCATCAAGATCAATTACTGGGGATCTGGCAGGTATAATATAGCATCAGTTTAGCAAGTAGGTGTTCCTACACAAAATCCTTAAGTCATGACTCAAAATCACAGATGCAAAATATGGGGTTTAGCATGTAGCCTTGCTGACAAGGACAACTGGCTGAACAATAGCACAGTAGATTGTAAGCTCTTCTGAATGGGACCTGTCTTTTGCTATATGTCTGCATAGTATTTAGCACAGCTGGGAGTCCTTATTGCAGCTGGAAGCCTCTATAGATGCTACTGTAAAGGAAATAATAATATAGTTGTGAACACATGCCTTAAGCATGTTAATAAATTCCCTATTTATAAAAAGGGCCTGTATTAGTTGGCATTTGAGCAGATGTGCAGCTTGTTGATCTTATCCTGCAAGTCTTGGCTTTTTAGAGAATTATCGTAAAATAAGTCCTCCAAAGCTCTCTAACATCATGACGGGGCTGTTTCCAATGCTCAGCATGTTTAAAGCTTGTTGTGGTCTGACAATGTACTGCAGTCTGCAATGTAGACATTTTAATGCAAGTGTTGTGCTTGCTTTGTGAGATGCTTCTCAAAGATAAAGTTATGAATCGTGGTACACTGAAGTACCAGAACTTGCATCTTATTTCAGCTCCACTCATTTAATATCCCAGTTTAAGTCGCCTCCAATTCCATTCATTTTGCATGAATCAAGTGAAAACAAATGAATACAACACCATCTGCAAGAGAAAGTGAGCGAGTACCACACTATCGAACAAAAAGCACACAGCTGTACACCTTGTTTGCTTTGCTGAGTTACAAAGCTCAGTACCTTCTGTCTTGCTCTGTCACACTCGTGCCTGGCAGAGTATGCCATTTCTCTTGATTAGGTATGTAATGGTTAATGCTTTTGGTTCTATCACAGTAAATGAGGAAAAGGAAATGTTATTTTCTTTGAATATTGTATTAACTACACTAGTACATCTTCCCCCTCAACCCACCAAAAAGATGGCACAACTATACCAAGCAAGTTAATGGTTAGAGATGAGGTACACACAGATGACTAGGTATTCACATGACATTAACAGCATTCTTTAAGTGTCTGCACGTCTGTCTCATTCAGGGTAATGAAAATTCTCAAACAGTTAAAAATGTGTCTTAACTCTCGAGAGTTAAGGTTTTTCTCCTCTCTTACCTCAATGATCCTTAGCTGGGACAATTCTGTTTAGCTCTTCTGACTTATGTGAGGAAATTTTTATTTATATCAGAGGCCTACTCTGCCTTTTACTTAGTGCTTTTATTTCTTCTTATCTCTAATGTCTGTCTTTCCTGTTTTGATTATCCTAAGGATCAATTTATATCATATCTTTGGGTCTTCTATTTCACTATGAAAAGTATCTCTCCTTGAGTGATGCTACTGTAAATCATACTTGGTTCTGTTATCCTGTAGCTGTGCTTGCAACTTCTATATTATGAGTTGTTCTGAGTGTGTGTATGTGTGTGTGAGAGACGGACAGATAGAGGGACTGAGAAAGAGAGAGAGATGTGGTTTGCCCTCATTCTTATCAATGAGTCTTTAACTTGTGAGTCTTTGGACAGTTGAGCCAGGTTTTTGAAGTAAGTGAACGTAAGCAGAGTTCTTAACAATTTGGGAAAGTTTTGAATTAGGAGGTTAATATGGTTCTTGGCCTCTGAGTTGTGCAGATGAAAAGTACTATTTAAGTACTAAAGATGTAGAAGTGTTTTTTTTTTTTTTTTTTTTAAAAAAAAGTTTTCTAAAAGACAATTAGAGTCTGTCCATGGGAATTAATGACAAAGCTTGCAGATCTGAAGGACAAGACCTGTGGTACTGAGCTGCAAAAGGATGTGGGCACAGGAAAGCTGATGGAGACCACCATGATATTTATAAGGGCTGAAGTACAAAGACCCAGGAAGCAGAGAAACGGAAATAACATGCTCTTCAGATGGCGAATGAAGTGAGCCTGCTGGAATTGCTCCTGGATGATTAAAACCTCCCAAGATAGCTCCAGGCCTCTGAGAGAATTTCAGGGAACAATAGAGAAGGCTTTAGCCCAGCAAGCTGAGCTAGATTTGGACCATTGAGATACAGTCCAGGTGAACACCTTGCTGTGATGCAACCCCATCTAAATTTCACTGACCTTGGACCCTTAAGCATCAGATCAAGACTACAATGTACAGTCCCATTAGACTGTTTGGGCAAGGTTTGTAGTTCTCTGTAATTCTATAAATAGGATAGTTTTAGCCATGGTTCATAGATCAGGGATACACTAGGGAGCCAGGCTAATAAGAAGGTGTGAGGGTGCAATGGTATCACGTGATGAGGGACCATATGCTTTGCAGGCTTGTACTAATATGGGGGCTAACTTCCCTTGCTTCTCCTTTTAATCTGACTGCTGGTCAATAACAAGCAATGGATATTATCATTCTGTTTAGGTTATTTGAAGAAAAAGCTTTAGTTAGGTTTTATTGGTGTTGGAAATTGGCCAACAGACTGCACAGTCAGCTTCCTGATCCTGACAAATTATCAAATATGATCAAAAGGAGAGTGCTGAGTAGCATCTCAATGATTGTGGTAAGTGACCTCTCTTTCAGTTTTGCAGTGTGGAATTGGAAGTTCCGTCCATTTAGAATTGCATGTTTTCGGATCTTGATCAAACCGGACTGTAGAAAATTCATATGGGAATATCACAGCAGAACTACTGGAACTTCTTAATTTTCACTATATACTCAATACTTTGAGAATAGGTAATTTATAGCAGCATACTCCTTTGGGGGCAAATCTAAAAAGAGAAAAGCTGCAAGAAAATGAAAATATTTTGAATCTCAGAAGAAATTCATCATGGATTTGATCTGAGGTTAATATGGCATAGTCAGTCCATTCTTATTAACTCTGAGTCAATTCACATATGTGTAGTAGGAAAGTGGAGGGAGGACACGAAGTAAAGAGAGCAGAGGCTGGAAGCCTTGAGTTTCTACTGAAGCTGTTTGGTACAATGGAATTCATCTACAAGTCCGAACAGAGCCTGGGCACGTTAGGCCGTGAACAGAGATGAATGTGTGTGTATTGATATCTGAAGTTTGTAGTCAAAATAAAAGTATGAATGAAGATATTTTCTGTCAGTAATTTTTCACAAGGATTACTCTTCAGTGATATTAGAGCTGTATTATTCATTTAATAATGTTATTTTCATGGCCACGTATGTAGTGCAGAAATAAATACAATTACAACATGAGCGAGTGTGTTTGCTACAGGAAAGTAAAATGCTTAGCTATCCAAACAAAAAGCAGAATTTTTAGTAAGTGATGGATTGCTATTGCTTGCTGGTTCACCATTTATTTTTCCAACCTACAGGAAAACACTTCACCTCAGTATTTGAGGAATTAAATTTTTGCAAGTTACACAAATTGCCTAGCAAAAGAGAACTGGCTATATTTTTGAAACTATTAAAATAATCTTTGTAGACTGGTAAAAGCTTTAAAAGTTACCACTGCATGCTTAATTTCTTTTTGAATTGGGTGATACAGTACTTTTTATCAAGAAAAGTCTATATCAACTCTTGTAACAAGTTTGGTTTAAAAATAAAATAAAACTTTCCTTCTTCTACTTTATACAGTAGCCAGCCTGTTGTAAGGATTCAGGTTCATGCAGAGGGATGGGTTGCTTAAATTATTTTTCACTCCAATTCTCTGGACAACCTAAAATCTGCCTTTTGTTGCTCTGAAGGGATTGTGAAATACAAAGTGGTGGCCTGAGACTCAGGCCTGCAACCAGCTGTCTCCCATAAACAACAAGGGCACAGGCAGCGGCAGCAAAGGACTGAACTCTCGGCAACCTTGTTCATCTCTCTACCGCTATCAATCACACCTCTGGTGCAGTGATAAAATCAGGGCTGACAGCAGCAGCAGAGTACTGAAATTGGGAGAGTGTTTCAACGGTTAGGATAAACTTACATTTGCCTTTTTGTATGTTTTCTTGCATGGATACAGATCCAGAGTCTAACTGGAGGAGCTGTCAAGGAATGTGAGCTGATCGGGTTTTCCGTGGGCTTAGAGGGACTTTCTGCTTCTGCCTAGTGAGCAGTAGCATGCCACAAAAGTCATCATGTGCTAGTCTTAGGCATACAAGCAGCTGGGATTTGCTCTGATTCAGTGCTTCCCTTTGATGCCATAACTCTAAAGTAATGAAAAGCTGTTGGCTCTGTGTTCCTCAGTGATATTTTTTCTATGCCACAGAGGTGGCACAGAAGGAGCATAACTGGTGGGGGAACATCCTCATGTTGCTCCTCCGTACCAGCAGAAACAGACTGCGTCTTGCATGTAGTCCTTTATTCTCCTTCCTGCCAAGTGTGGTAGATATTGTGGGTTTTTATTAATTAATTAATTAATTTATTTATTTATTTGAAAGGGGGATTTGTTCTTTTGATTGATTCTTTCTTCAATGTGTGGCTTCTCTACTTTGCTTCTTTCTCAGCTTATTGTTAATCCTCATGTATTTTAATCTTTCCTTCCTCAGGGAAATGATAACATGTACTACTTTTTTTTTCTTTCTTTTTTTCCCCTTATTGCTTCTGCAAATTGCTGTATCCTGGACAAAACTGGTGTTGTGCAGTTTTATGTCTCACATCTCTCTTATGAAGACTCAGCAAGTATGCTTGCAAAAGCTAGTCTTTTGTACAGCTGAGTTCTCCATGCATTCTAGCAGAGCAACTAAGGAAGTATTGTGAGATAGTGTGCAAAATGTCTTCTCTGGCTGCAGAAAATTTCTGCAGATCCTAGAAGCAGCTTCTTCAGTCTGCTATGGCCACTCATCATATGCAAGAATGATTCACAGATGCCAAAATGGGAATAAATTATTATTTGTGGTGACTCATTTCTTCATAACTTAGGAGACTGTGTAAGAAAGTCTTCTGGAACTTAATTGTGACTTGAGCCTCAGTTAAGGAACAACTTTTAATTGGTTTCTTTGGGACTTCAATAGTATTCTCTGAAGTTAATTTCTGAATTGGGAACAAATGCTGTATGATTTTGTGGACATTTAATAGCTGTATTCTAGAATCTCTGAAAAAAGGAATAATTCTGTAGTTTGTGCCTTTCTGTAATAATTCTCCACATATTTATATTTGTCTGTTTTCTTCTGTATTTTTCCTTCTAGTGAAAGATTTTCCCTTTGTCTGGATATGGCTTTTTCATATAGGTGTCAGACATAACTTGTAGTCTCCTCTTTCCAGAGAAGAGCTGGGAGACCTGTTAAGACAGCTGGAGAAGAGAGTCACGATACACTCGGGCAGTTTTCCACGGGCCATCAGGAAGTGCTCTGAGAGGCACTGAAGGAACACAGAACAGTTTGAAAATCTCTGGGATATTATGTCTGGATATGCTGTCTATCTTCTTTTCCATCTTAAACAGTTGTGATTCCATTAAAAGTCAGTGTGCTTCCCAGCAGAAGTGGTTGCGTTTCAAAAATGAGAGAAACGATTGCTGTGTGCAGTTGGTAGATGAGTTTGTAATGTGCTCTGGGATTCTTTTCCATGCTGTAAATTCAAATTACATCTCATCATGTGCCTAGTTAAAAAACAGAATGTGTCACAATAGAGAAAGAGAGAACCAGGGACAGATTGCTATCCTGTTGGCAATATGTAAGTCTAGACCACTTCACTGTCATTTCTTATCCTAGGATAAACGAGATGGGAGGGGGGATCTTTGGGGAAAAGAGCTAACAAACTAACAACTCAAACTCGTATGCCACAAGCTATGATAGCATTTCTTATATTTCAAGCATTTAAACACTGAAAGCAGAGGCAAGTACCTAAAACAGTGGAAACAAGTCACAGTTCTAGTAAGAGAATTGGTCATGTCCTATATTTTTGGTATTTTGTACGTTTTCTTTTAAATCCTTTAAATCTTTCTACTACTGCCTGTTGCACATCACATTCTTTGGGCGTTGTAAGACTTCCAGGGTGACTTGGTACCGTGGGACAAATAGTAGAAAATCAAGCGTGCAAGTAAGATTCATGCTCTACCTATGCTGTGTACCCAGAGCTCCGAGTGTGCAATAAGAAAGAAAACTTACTCCTACCTTGAATAAGTGTTCACACTTGCTAAACAAATAAAAATGTAAAATATTTGTTACTTTTTAATAAGAAGATTAAGTATATGTTCCCAGAACATTGTCATGGAGTACAAACTGAACTTATTTTAATTCCAGGAAGTAATGAAGTAGAGACCTGATGTAATGCCGGACCATAAGTCTATCTACATCACTGGATAGTATCAAAAATTGTAGTAAGAACACTTTCCTTCTCATTTTCCCATCTCCTTTTAATCTCTTTTATTGAATCTACTTTATTTTTTACAAGCCATTATCTATTTAAATAGAGCATATGTCATGAATTTTTGTGTCGCAGTCTATAATATTGTTATGAATGAAATTACAAGTTTCTTACTGTTGACTCGGGAATGAGTGTGTCACTGCTCCTGGGCATTTTGGTGGCATAAAGCCATTAAAACAGCATCAGCAATGACCCCTGATGCTTTACAAAAGGAAGTGATAAAAACTTTCTTGTCATGTTCAAGCAGCAGGGGAATTTAGGTATGTTATCTAGAATGCAATTATTCAGCCTGGCTCACAGCCAAGACAGTGAGACTAACAACGTGTTTAATCTCATGAAAAGATGGCATGGGATCCTTAATGACCAAGTTTTGTCAGGATCTTAGATTTATGATGTCTCTAAAAGACAGTTCATGTGGTGCCATGTTCAAAAGAAGTAATTAGAAAATCTGTAATTCTTACGAGTTTTGTTCCGGCTTGTCTTTCCTAGAGGTGTACGTTTATTCTGTTTTATTCTTAACCTGTTCGGTGCAGCCTTGTGATGTTGGAGAGCTAGTCTTGGGAGGAAGCAGCTGGTCCGACCCCACGCCATCCACTGATGGGGAGGCTGTTTCCCTAGCAACAGAAACTGTGAGAAACCGAAGGACAGCGCTTCCTCCGTTCGTGTTTCCTTTTCACTGAGTGTTACGTGCATGCATTAGCTTCTTAGGAAGAATCGTACAGCCACTATCAATCCGAGCTAGAGCTAAATGGAACAGTGTAAATGTCACCACCGCTTTCAAGATTGTGAGCATCTGAAGCCTGCTGCTATCAACATTAGTTTTGTATTGAAAAATATTAACAGGCTATGATATTTTTTTCCCTTCGGGAATTATTCATGGTGCTGTATCAAAACAAAGAAGCGAGGAGAAAAAAAAGAGTAGAAATTGCCACACCAGCTTTGCCTCATGTTCTGTGAGAAATGTATTTGTATGCAAGACTGAAGTTTAAAGGGAAACAGCATGCCACTCAGAGAGGGTCTTAGAGCTGGTGCACATGATACAACATAGCCTTTTTATTAATGCTCCTGAAATTGTTGGAGTTTCTCAGGAAAGAGATGTCGAGAGACAAGGGAAGGAGACAGCAGCCATGTGAACAAAGAGAATTGATAGCGTACATGCTCTGGGGTTTTCGTGCCTGCGTGAATCAGACCCCTGCATTCTGCTCTGTGTTCCACTACACCCTCATATAAACTTTACCCAGGATACTGCCCTTTTTTGGACATTTTGCATACGTTTTTACCTTGCAATGTCTTAGTGAAAATGGCTGTACAAACTGCAGGGCAGTAGTAAAAAGAGTTTTCAGATCTTGTTAACGGTAAGGAAGGGCCTCTGGATCTATTCTGCTTGGTGTAGGAAAAGCTCCATTTGTTGTTTTCTAATATAAGGGTTAATAAATATGGAGATGAAGCCAAAACAGGGCACTGAATAGGTACTAAAACAGCAAGTCAAAAGTACATAGGATAGAATTCTTAGTTCATGCTTGCGCAAAATATTTGTCTCAGTAATTGAATTCATAAAGTAAAGGAATTTTTTTTTCTTAAAATGGCATTATCACAAAGAAATACTGAAGTTCCAAGTATTCTCTGGTATTGAGAGTAGTTGCTCTTTCATTAGAGTGAAGATAGTACCTCGCTGCCTATGTAATAGGGTGTACGTGCTTTCTCCATTCCACAACAGCCTCGTGTTACTAAAGCAGAAGCGGTTCTTACTTTGCATTCAGGTACTACTTCAGAGGGAATGTGCTTTTTTCACTTGTACAGTACACCCTGCGATACTCTGCTTGGGTGGCCCGACGACTAGCCCAAACTGAGAGGAGCTATACGTGTTTAGGCACGTTGGATTCCTCTGCAAGCATGCTGGTAGCTGGCAGAGTCTGAAACTGCTGTTGTAGGGGTATGATTGAATTTAGTGTTACTGTCAGATGCTAAATACAGAGAGATTTGGGCCTTAGCTGATGCAGCTTCATAAGGCCTTAGAAGTGGCTACAGTGACTTGTAGCAACTAAAGGACTTAAGTCTTCAGGACGTGAACCTAGTTCAATAGCCCGAATCCAGTAGGTCTAGTTCGAGTGCATCAGAGATCAACACATTTCTAAAATGCAGACTGAATTCCTCATTATTCCTGGGGTACCTTAAAATTCTGGCAGACTCTGGGATGTTGCTGACTGACCAGGTAGCATGAAATAGAAGAAACACGCACAGATTTCCAGATTTCCAGAACCTAAGTGTTACGAAAAGAAACTCTTCATTAATAAACTGAACAAATGAAACATGCAAGTCATAGTTATGAATAGGCACCATCAATCTCTCATTTTTTTAAAGTGTCTTTTTTTCAAAAGCTCCACGCTTTCAAGCGTTATTGTGATTACTAGCTCTAAATCTTTGTAATAGCTATCATATTGTTGTATGCAGCATAAATACAGCATATTTAATATATCAGTATCTTCTTCTTTTGTAGTTATTTAGAGGCTTGAACTGATCCCTCTTTTTGAGAGGGATACAATCTGTGATATGGCAATTTTATTTTTTTACCTCTTATGAAGTATTATAGCTGAAATAGATGTGTATATGAAAGGCTACTTTTTCGATTGTGGTATGATGAATTTTTATTCAATATCAGCATGTGGAACTGAAGCTCTCTAAAGCCTATGCACACTGATCTCCTCCAGAAAAGATAACATGCATCCTTCTGCCCAACATGTTATTTTGCTGTGGTGCCATTTCATAATCAGACACTCTTCCAACTTATGCTTTTCTTTGGCCAGTACTCGGGGGGGGGNAGAAAAGAAAAAAAAGGAGAGATGCCATGTTCATCGTTTATGTTTGAGATTCACTGCAGTGTTTCATATACTCTGTAAAAGTAAAAGCAGTATTTGGGCGGGGGGGGAGAGGAAATAAATTGGAAGAAGCTAGTGGCCAAAGCTCTAGCTGCGTCCTGTTAAATATAAACATTAGCCTTTTCTTCTAGTGGCAGAGGTATTTTCACCAAAATGGAGGGTATTTTCAGTTCTCTGCTGCTGCTTATTTGTTTTAGATATGTTTTAAACTCCAACATCTTGACCTATACTTTTCTGGGTAGTAGAATAATGGATTCCTCCCTCTCAAGGCCAAATACTTTTTTTTTTTTTTTTTTTTTTTTTTTTTTTTTTTTTTCCCTTTCAACTAAAGCTGCCAGTAGTATCTCCATAAGGGAAGATGCAAAATTTATTTTTTTTTCTTTTTATTTATATTTTACCCCTCAATCTCTTCCTTTGGGTTTCCTAAAATGAAAACTATAAACGTACTTGGTTTCCTCTTCAGCACTGCTGTGCCTGACTTTTAAATCACATTTAATTTGGCAGTTAGGTTTAAAAAAAAAAAAAAAAAAAAAAAAAAAAAAAAAATAAAAAAAAAAAAAAAAAAAAAAAAAAAAACATAAAAAATTCAAAGAAAATATGTTACTTGAAAGGTTTCCAAACTCTGTGCTCTGCTTCTGCTTTAGAAATACACTGTAGAGCAATTTGTTTTTTCTTATTATTTTGGAGGTATAATGTGTTAAGCGGTGATCAAGGTAGACGTCTGAATGCAGCACAGCCGCTGTGAGACTGAGAGACGCTGAGATAATGGAGTCTCGTATCGTATCCTGTATTCGGTGGGGTTTGTGTGACAGTGTAAAACTGTTTCTTAATGTATTTGTTTATTAATAGGAAAGGCTATCCTGATAAGGCGTGAATGATGCCTTTCCTCTTCCTCCTCACACTTGATTATTCTCCATGCCTCAGAAATCTTGAATATTGCCCTTGAAAGAGGGCTGGTAACTCAGAACGAGACACAGCGTATCACGTATGTCAGAACTGGAGCAAGTGCGTTCTCACTGCTGGCGCCTCCGCTCCTGCGCGTTGATCACTGGTTTCACCCTTCCCTGTGGACGAGGAGCCGGCGTTAGAAACTTCTCAAGGCTCCACGGAGTTCAGTCTGCTCAACAAACCGGCGTTTTCGCCAGTCTTTGTAGTGCTGGATGAGGATATTAAGATGCAATTTGTAAGCTTAAATCTACCACAGGGAGCCCCTGTTGAAGTTAAAATAAACAGTACTCCAACCTAGAATTTAAGGATTTGATTGAAACGTTGGAGCTGTTCACCAAACCACTACCCCAGGTATGATCAAAGGTAATTATTTAAAACAGAACTAACTCAGCAATCTAAGATGAATGTTCACACAGTATGAACTAAATTTTATCCTGTAGCCAGTAGAGAGTGAAACAAAAGATTGAAAGGTGATGCTTTTGCCTTTCTAAGAGTAGGTTTGAGTGAAATTCTAGCTATTTGTGGGAAGTATCCAACTGTCTCTTCCCATCCTACATGTTTTTTCTGCAACAGAGCTGTATTACAGGTTAGCTGTTTTACTGCATGGGCACCTATGCTCCCGTGCAAGTTAAAAAGTCATTCAGATTCTGGGATCCCTCTCGGGGCTGGACTCCTTCTCCAGCTGCCTGCGGTCTGTATCGAAATGACAGCCATGAGACGAAAGAATTGCTCTCTAGCTGAATRTATGAATGATGTGTAATGAGACACAATTTGCCTAAATGCAATTGTACATATGTAATGTTCTGCTGATAGCTGCAGAGGAACTCCTGCCCTGAACAGCAGTGGGGACCTGAACTACACCAGCCACCAACTCTACTCTGAAAGAGGGGATGGGGAGTCCTCATTTTCGAGCTGCTGTGCTGGTTAGGGAGCCTTCACCAGAGCGCTAGCAGCTCAGACGTAGTCCTAACACTTGGAGGATCATGCAGACTGCCCTTGCTGTAGATTCGTACGAAGGCAAGCTTGAAGGGATGAAGAAATCCTGCATTTCCTTGTGGGAGGTGTTGAGCTAGAAAGGAGTTTAACCTCTGCCCACGGAGCACATCCTCCATGGGTGGAGGTGCTGAGCACCTGCAGGTCTGTTAACTTTGATTTGAAGTTCAGCTTCTTTGAAAGCTTTCCACGCTATGTCACTCACCCTGGAGATATATTTTGAAAGGTGAGTGCTCAAGTGTTGGAGAAGAATGGAAACCATCTAGGATGGGATTTTCAAGGTAAAATGTGTTGGATTTGAGGAAACACTTTCTACAGAGCTGGAAATGGATTTTTTTTATTGTTGTTTTTTCTGGGAACTACTTATTTTAAATTAAAAGAACAAGAAGAAAGAGTGAATTGAAATGTCAAAATCTTTGACTTGAAATAAGACTAATTTAAAAGAGAGAGAGAGAGAGAGAAATCTTTCTTAGACAAAAAGTTGTCCTCAGCCACTGAGACACTTCAGATCCTTGATCTGAAGCTCTTTGATTCAATTCACTTGAGGCAGAGACACTTGCTAATTACTGAGAAATTAGTTTAAAAACCAAAACACATACCCATTTTGCACACACTAAAAACTCATCCTGTCTTGCACAAATTAGCAAACTGTGTGTGCTGCTTACAGGTCCCCAAAGGGTGATTTACAGATACACATGAAATTATTCATTTTGTACATGTTTCTAACACACACACACACACACACACACACACGAGCAACCGCTCGCATTCAGGGAGGGTGGGGGTGAGGGAAGCCAAGTGTTTGGGAATCCTTTTGAGCATACAATAGCTGGTGACATTATACTCTAGAGCATGTCTACTCACACAGCTGTATGTGGCTGATTTACTGTACATCTCTTCCTCTCCCCGCCCCCCCATTTCTGCCCTCACACGCAGTCCAATTACTTCACAATTTAGTTCCACCTATTTTCATTGCAGTGTTATCTCCTAAAACGTTGCCAGTGGGGTAACAGGAAGGTTCCTTGAGTTTTTCTGGTCAACCCCTCTCTCAGTAGTGAAGGATTATTTCATATACTGCATTTTCAAATGCTTGTGCTGGCCTTCTTTTGAACAGTTTAAGTAATGAGGCTTCTACTGCCTATTATGGAAGATTATTTCACATGGTGACAGATCTTGCCAGTAGGAAGTTTTTATTATTTGTTTCCTAAAGCCCTTTATCACCTTTCAAATACTCTAGTGAGTCATATGTTCTTTGATAACTGTCTTGAAACATCTGTAATGAATCCCCATCTAGAAGAAATGCATGAATTCTAGTCAGATGAGGATAGCTAATGATAGAAAATTGAGGTAAGATGGAAGGATACAGCTGAATAATATCACAATGTACACTTTCTGTCCATGATTTTTTTTGAAAAAWATCTTATTTAGTAAAAAGGGCAGAACTATTTTGCTTCTGATTCTGAAGTTAAAACTTATGATAACTAAAGGAAATAGTTAATTTGCTCAGAACTGGCCAAAACATTCATCTAAGTTGAAAAAACCATACCTTCCTTTCAAGTTGTTAAAATTAGTCAGTCTTTATGAAAATTTTTAGATTTAATAAGATAACATATGTTGATGGAAATACTGTTATTGAGACTATTCAGGCAGACTCTTGTGCCTTCTCTTCTATGGGCCAACTTGAGATGCTCTTGATTTTATGGGAGGTGGAAGACTAATCTTTCTTAAAACCAGTCTTCCCTAAAGAATCAGAAATACACACTCACCGGGTTTTTGTTGTTGTTGGTTTTGTTTTTTTTAATAATATTGGGAATGATATAACAGCTCGGATATATAAAGGGATTGAAAAATTATATCCTAGCAGTGTGACTTTTTTCAAAGCTTTATACAAAATACATTTTTTACACTAATTCCATGATGAATTAATAGATATTATAGGACCAGCTTGCAGCCGTTGTTGGCATAACTGAGAGAAAAGAGAATGAGCTGAATTCTAATGAGAAATTTGAAAATGTAATATAGCTCATGCATACTGGGAAACTGCAGTATCTCATTTGTCTTCCATAGATCTATACTGGTCTTCATCACCAACAGACTGATCTGTTATCCTTATGAGATTATGAATAAGAACTGGGGAAATGCACAGGAGGAAAACAGGGCTTGGAGTGGTGTTTCACTTTGGTTCATCTGCCAGAAATAGAAAAATATTTTGCTTGCTTTACAACACGCTTAAACTAGATACCCTGTAGATGGGTCTATAAAGGCAGAACTGCCAAAATAGTCAGGCAAAGAAGAGTCTTATATGGCTCTTGTGCTACAAGAGGAAGTGGAAAGGGGAAAGTGGGGCTCTGGAACCCATGGCAAGGGGGAGAGGGGGCATGAGAGGGTTGCRTGAGTGCATTGCCCAGCACAGAAAACTGCCATGTAGCAAAGGGCAAGCAACAAATTCCTATGCAAGGAGAGGGGGCTGGGAACGGTGATGAAAGGAAGGAGAACTGTATTTAGCCCATATTTATCTTTGCTGAAGGTTGATGTCACTTGGCTGAAAAGGGAGTGATTTTTTACAGCTAATCTCATTCTTATGACTGCAACCTTGTGTATGTGAGATGAAATTAAACATTTAAAAGTAGCAACCATTGTGGCTGTGGAGGTCCTAATGGTATCTTGTTCTGCTATTTTTCTCAATTTTAGTACTTTGACTGACCTCTAATCATAAGAAACTTGTAAATGCAACTTCTGGAGCCTCTGACCAGGTCTTTGGCCAGAATAAATCATGCCAACTGTAATGGATGCCTTGAGGCAAGACAGATTTGCGTTATTTGGAGTAGTTCATAAAACAGTAATAACTACTTCCTTCACATAGTGTAAAATATTTATTTGTCTTCTACAGTCACCTTCTGCAGATATGTTAGCAAACAAATTAATGTGTGGACTATTCATAGAAACACATTTAAAAGAGTATTGAAAAATCTTTCCTTTGTGTCTGGCCTACACCAGAAATTCAAATTTAAGACCTATACTCTGTATTGTAAAAACAGGTTGTTTTGTTCACTTAATAGATTCAGGTTATCTTGACTGAGGAATTAGAAAGGTGTAAGATTCCCATTGTCTTCAGTAAACTGAAATATATATAATTCTTAGGAAGTTAATTTGGGAAAAAAGTAAGGTAGTTGTAGAAAATTCAAGAGTAGATGAGATGCCATATTTACCTATGTGTTTATTATGAACTATTTATTTAGTCTTGCCTTTTTTTATTATTATTATGCTAAGGCGGGAGGAGTAAATGAATTATGTAATCTATTCCTGTTCAATTTAAGAAAGGCCTTTTGAGTACCATTTGAGGTATATCTTGAAAATTAGGGTTGAGATATATATATGTGTGTGTGTGTGCGTGTTTATATGTGTGTGTGTGTGTGCATGTATATATGAGTTCATAAATATATAAATGTTTATCCCTATGATGTAAAAATGGGAAATACTGAGTATTCATTAGGGCTGAAGTGGGAGGAAAGGAGAATACTTTTCATCAGATCTCCTGGAAGTGAAAAATGGTTGTTAAACTATGTCAGAACAAGAAAAACGCTTGCTTTCAAATTTTATTGATAAAGGATATTGTCATATTGAAAAAAAAAGGGGAAATAAAAAGTAGACRCATGTCCTAGGGAGACAAACAATGACAATGTCAGGGAAATATTGCCAAGTAAATGAAAATGAGTAATGTCAGACTGACTGTTGAGTCCATGAGATGCAAAGGAAGCTGAACAGTGTTGGTTGGCGATTGTTAAGTGGATATGAATAAAGATGAATGATGAGAGATAATGAATTTTGAGTAGGCAAGAAACAAATGAAGATAAACAATGTCACGTGAAGTTTACGGAGCAGCAAAGAAAGATAATGAAAAGTTGTCATCTTTGGTGGAAAGGTACCAAACTCCTGGGTAAAACCCTTTTTGAATGGGCTTGATTGTTTTGAACTCAAAATGACCATTCTGACATTTGGATGTTACAAAAAAAAGCTTATATGTGTGGCGTTTGGGTTTTTTTTCTTTTCTGTTCTTTCTTTCTTTTTTAACACTACAAACATATACCATCATTTCGGAGTAGCTGACCTGCTCTCTGGATTTTGTTACAATTGAGATACGCCCCTTGCAGTGAGTTCCCCATTTAAAGAACAATGTCATGCTGTGTATGTTAAAGGAAGTAGAAAAGCTTATTAATGTTTCTTCATTATGCTCAGGCTTTCAAACATGAATCTCTCTATTTCTTATGCTAACCTATTCTTYCCATATAGTTGAATTTTAAATTGAATTCACTTTGCGTTACTTTGCCACATGCAGAGAAAAAATCCACTTCTTCTTTTCTTTAGTAATGTTAAGAAATAATTTTGTGTAGAGCAGTTTCATACTGTATACTTAGATCTAAATTCTAGCAAATTTAAAAGCTAAGTTTTGAATACTAATTTTTACTGAGAATAGGGGAGCCAAGCTATTGAGATCCAAAGAGAAAGGCATGTAGAGGGATCAAGCTCCACATCTTTGAAGAGCTTCAGTCAGATCATCTTAGACAGCTGAGCCAGTAAAGCTCAAGAGARAGCTTAATTGGACTTCCTTCATTTTGGAGCTCCCAAGCTCCTGTATCAGCAAGTTGTTGCACATGTGTTCATGAGGTATTCTTTCTGTAGCATTGGCTTTGGCAATGGTAATTAATATTATCAACTATTTCTGATGAAAAGGTGGTGTTTACTACTTTAAAGCAAAGCACAGTGCAGCACTAGCCAATAGTTGTCATGTAGTGGTATTGAAAATACTAAAGTACTCCCCTCTTTCCTCATCCTCCCAACCTTTTCCCTCCTTCTCTATATTAAATTAGCCACGGTAGCTTTAAAGTCTAACTTACCCTGCTTGGTTTTCTTTTTCCTCTACAGTCAAATGTCTGCTTCAAAGTGGTTGCAAAATGACACCATT
>NW_028185295.1:25959-46942 GCF_003343005.1 Rhea americana
GTGAGAATTTTCCATCGGTCTCACTCTCGATGACTCAGTTTTATAAGGCAGCGTTGCTTTCTTCCRTGTTCTCCAGTTAGAAGTCACAGGAGCAATTGGCAGGGTGTGATTCATGCAGACTCCTTAGGCTGTTTCTATCGAGACTTGTATTTTTCCACGTCAGCCTGCTAGCTGGCACTCGMTATCTGTTCTTGAGAATAAGCAAAAGGAAAAGCATTTTACCAGAAGGGTCTCTTTTCGAACTCAGGTCCCTTGTTCCTGCTGTAGGAATCGCACTTTTAACCAAAGCAGCCCACATCTTGGTGCGATGGACCCACCTCCCGCCCGTGGTTAATTTTCAGCCTATCTGGCCGACTGTGGGCCTGGTACTCTTTCTGTCTAGATGACGATCAAAAAAAGAAGATGTGTCAAACAGTGGTGAGGACAGCCTTTGCAGATTTTTTTGTTGTCTTTCAGTGTTTGATAGTTAATACCCACACGGAGAAATGATGGTTAATCCATGAGGAAATGTGGAGTTTACGATGCCATCTTTTTGATGCCCTTTCTGAAGTCAGGAAGGGGCAAATCCACACCGCTTATGAAGCTTCTGCAAATGAGCTATATRGAAGGATGCAGGGTGCTTTACCCCTTCCATCAGGTGTGAAACAGAGACATGAAGTCAGGCTGGGCAGAGCGTGGGGTTTAAAATCCAATCCCAATCCTTTTCTACCCTATGCAGTGTTTCGACAACAGCCACAAACATAAAGCCAGTGATCCTACAGTTCTGCGTAGATTTTCAGTTTTCACTTCTGAGTTACACTTCCCTTAACAAAGAAATAAAAGAGTTGTGGTCATTTGTGAGTCTTGTGAAGCAGGGAATATTGGGTCAAATTTAGCCCTTGAATAAAGGTGCAGCTCCAACTAGTACTGGTTAACAATGAATTTTCCATTATTTGGAAAATTGATATTTTATATTTTTAACCCTAAACAGGGATAAAGAGCTCATATTAAATAGCTTTTTCTAATTTTGAGTCAGTTGAAACATTTTAGTTCTATTATAACTATTTAAAAGAGTGGACTTTAAAACAAAGTAATGTTGGAAAAGGTAATTAATCTTTCTATTTTGAAAATGTGGAAAAGGAATATTTTGCTACTTAGGTAGTTCCTCTTTATAGTGTTAAAATTAATTTTCTTCTAAATTATCAGCTCAGTTAGTTATTTTGGATAGGAAAGATCATACTGAAGTTATTCTTTGGCCAGCTCTTAAGCATTACAGAAAATATTTATTTCTAAGGGTTATTAGCTCCCTGTAGTACAGTGGAAAACTCTTTTATTAAGTAACCTTTATGATTTACTGATATCTAGAAATTCTGTTAACTCAGTCTGTTTTCATCGTGGCCTGCCTATTGGAATAGGTTCAATGGCTAATTTAAATTTTGATTAAGTATTTGACTATAATCAATATAACACAGACTAGCAATCTGTTCTCTTTTGGCCAAGCATTAGAAAAGAAGTTTGATTTCACTCTATATCTAGACCAAATCTCTTCCAAAAGGTCTTTCYGAGCAAATCCTGAAAGATCAGGTGAATAGAGAGAAACTGTTTGTTTAATTAGTAGGAAGTGAACTTTAATTATTCCTTTAGTTATGTTTACTTTTGTGTGTATGTGCATGCATACAAATTAGAGCTACCTTTTTTTTGTTTAGCTTTAAGAACACACAGTTTTAACGTCAAAATGTTACTGTGAAAGTAGGTTCATAAATTTAGGAAGTCTTTGAAGGTGATTAATTGTGGTCATTCTAGAATACAGATATGAATTAAAATTATAGTTATGGCATATGGTCCTATATATAAAAAAAAAAAAAAAAAATAGCAGCCAAAAAAGAGGAACTCTTACTTCCCACTGGAAAGTCAGACCAAGGATTTCATACCTGAAGTTGTCTTTTGATGTCTACACCTTCTGTGTATTTGAAAAGCTATAGAAAACTATTAYGTTTTTAAGTTGTCATCTCTTTCAAGTAATGAAAAAAAAAGCTGAGTAGTCGTCTCCACAATTAATGGGAAAATATGAAAGTTACTGAGTTGAATTCCAATGATTGTTAATGAATTATAAATGAATTCTTAATATCGTTATTCCTGCAAATCCTCCAGAAGATCCACCGGTATATTCCAGCCTATGAGACAGTTAATATAAGTGGCTCTGTTTGTGTCATTGGCTTAAGATTTGCCAAATTCAGTGCTGCTGGTCTCACTTTACACAATTTCCTGTTATCTCACTATGGTCTTACAAAAGATAAAGTCTTGAATACCACAAAATGGATTTTATTAGTTCCCATTCTAGTGCGTTACCCCTTTGAAAGCAAGGATTTTCATATTGTGGGTTTGAGGTTCCCCATTATAGCAAGAGGTGATCTGAGGTGAGATCCTGCACGGATAACATTTACTTCCCTATTCGTGATTATAAGCAGTCAGTCAGGCTTCTGAAAACTTCCTTTGTGCATAGTGATCTTCCTATTTTTAGAGATTGTGAGAGAGAAAATAATAGACGGTATTTTGGTTCCAAAAAGCACCAATGAAATTCACTTGCAATATTTTAGTACTATTTAATGAAACTGCAAGACTTAATTTTAGTGATTTTGAGGTTTGGTACAAATCATGCAGTCTTTGTCCTAAATATTTCTATACAGCTATCAAACTGTCACTCAAGCATTTAAATCTGAGTGGCCTTCAATTCAAAACCTTACACAGGTTGGTGGACAGAAATTGAGCTAACTGTTAGAAATATTCCTCATCACTGTTTTTTTATTTTTTTAATGTTTCTTTTTTTAATCTTTCACTCTTTTGTATATTCTCTCTTTGTTCTTAATGTATATTGCTGACCATAACACAGAGGTAACTTAGAAAAGTTAAACTTAGACTTTGTCCTTTTTTTTTTATATTTATGAACTACTACTCTTTTAGTTATTGTATAAACTTTAAGAGTATTCCAAGGTCTGTCTTCATGAAAGCCATTTACAAACAGTAAAATGAAGTTCTTATGTGTTACTGAATCAATAGATAAATATACCCTACTTGGTGCAGTTCCAGATTATTCTATTCTTACTATAGTACTGCTTGGACTACTGCTTTTTTCTGTGAATTTTCTGTGTATATTTTTCCATACAATGTTCTTGCTGCACCCTAAGACCACTCCAAAAAATGCTTCATTAATGTTATTGAAAAAAAAGAATAATTTATACCTTAGTAAGTTGAGAGTGTATGAAGAAAAAGAAGGGAATTGTCTGGAGAGCATTCCTAGAAAACAAGGTCATAGACAGTTAGATTTATTTGCAAAACCACAATGCACACTCAGGTGCACAAAGTAGCATAAATTCTCTTTTTTTTTTTTTTGGTTTGCTTTCTCACTCAAGGGATCTCACTCAAGGAAAAAAACAAGGATTATACATGTTTGTACATGTTTGACCCTACCAAGTGCAACAGTTTAAAATGAAAGAGTTGATCTACTAACACTTCAGTCAAGTTGTTCAGACCCTTGTTTGGTAGAGCTGATGTGATGGTACAGAACCGGAGGTTTTGTGCTCAAGTAACAAAACAACAGCTATAATCCTGAACCAACACATATAAATCTTGAAGTCTAGTACACCTAACTGACAACAGTCAGTGTAAGGCATGAGCAGCATCTAGGCTTAGGGTATGGCAAGGGATGTAGGTTAAACTCTTTGATGGTAGCAGTATCTGGTTTTATTAAAATGTTTATTMTTTCAGTTCTTAAATGCCACTTTACCTTGCCACTAAGAAATAATACAGGCAGTTTGGTTTGAGTCCTTCTGCCCTGTTTTCATCCTTTGTACCTTGTTATTCTCTGGGCTAATGCTGCAGTGGCAGAGCAGCGGGCAGCGTGGCTGGAGACCTGCGGAGCACAGAGACCCTCCATGGGACCCTCCAGTGGACGCTTCCACGTAGCCCTGGTGCCTGTATCCTCATGTCGAGGGGCATGCTTCAGTGAATAAATTTTTTTTTTTTTTTTAAAAAGTGTCTTATGCCCTCAGCCTCCTTAAGCTTTAAAGCACCAAAAGGAAAACAACTCTGACAGTCCGGTCATGGTGATTGCCTACCTGGGTGAAACTGCGACTAATGAGGTCTTGATAGCGCACTTGTTACTCAGGCAAGACTTTAATTAAACTGRGGTGTCAGACCCTTAATGCCTTATCCTCAAGTACCTTCTTTCCTGTATGATGTTTCTCTTCAGTTTCCAATTTCCAAATTGATTASACTGAATGCAGGTTTTTTCATTCTGTTATAATAAAAATCTTTGCTAGTAGGATAAATGGAAATTGTACATCTTTTTTCATCTTGTGATGTTCCAGTGCATGCTGTTGGCACTGTGAAATAATAAATAATTTCTCATAAGCTTTTTCTTAAGTTGTGAGAAGACAATAAAAAAAAGGAGATGTTTCTTCACTATAATTTTGTTAAATTTTGTGTTCTTTTCCTGTGGTGCTAACTGGTTATTAGTTCAAGCCCATGTCTGCCAAGCCCTGTAGAATAAAATTTTTGAAGTAGCATCTGTCTCTTCTAACAGCTTGTGTAGATTGCTGTGGGAATGAAATTTCTTTTGACTCGCCTCCAGTTTCAAAAAGTATTTGTGCGTTCTTATCTATTAAGAATGAGTCCACAAAAGATCTATATGCGAGCCTTTGTATGATAGACAAGAAAGATTTACCTGAGGCGTACTCCTCTCAGACTATGAGCAAATCAGTGCTGTGCCCTTGGAGTCATCCAAATCCCAGAATGTAGCTCTCTTATAAACTTGTAAATTGCAGGAAAGTGCTACATCATTTTTTCTATGCGCTGGAATAATGTTTTGTTCTATAGATCAAAATCAAGCTGCCTAATAATGAGGCTAGCCAGGCTAGCCTAGGGTTTCTTTATTGTTAGATTTATTTTGTTTTGTTTTCTCTTCTTCACTCTTACTCAGTTCATTTGYAGGATGCCTTCACACTTTACTGGTCTTCATATTACACTTATTTTTTTTTTCTGCTCAACATAGTGGCCAGAATTCATCCTTCCGAGACTTCACTGATGTCTAAGGAATTTCACATTAAAAAATAATTAATCTGAGGTTTATTGAAATGCTGTTATAAATTAGATACTATTGAAGCATTCAAAAGCACTTCTGTTTTGAGAAATTAGCTGTCATATTCTACTGTGTATTTGGCATATAMCACTCAAAGTTGATGGGTTTAGGCTCCTAAAGAGCACAGCTGCTTTCAAATAGTTTAACTGTTAACTCTTATATTAGCTGGGAAAGGTAGGTGAACCCAAGAAATTTGAAGTCTAGCATTTGGTATGAACGTAGAGTATTGACAATCAAGGAAGCCACTTTAGAGGATACAAAATTATTTTCAGTGCTTATGCAGCTCTAACAGCTAAGATTGTATGAATGATCTTTCCATCCAATCTCCTCAGGGCTACCTTTTACAAAAATTTGAAGTAATAGGGCAGTCACAGGTGGTTACAACTGATGGCTCCATAAAGCCCTAAATCCAGGTCTACTGAATACCAGTGAGGTAGTTCCATGGGTTTCTGTCACTTCTAGTCAACTTCTGTGAATTTGTGTCTGGCTGTGAGGTGGTCAACGTGTGGCTAAGTCATCTGAACTGTATGGGAGAGGAGAGAGACCTTTTATAAAAGTTTTACTCCTGCCCGAGCTGTCTGGTGATTTCAGTCAATTCTGTGGTTGAATTTAGCTTTTGTATTCTTATTTTTCAGAATACTATGTTTTTAATCTCTGTATAAATGTGATAGCATTTACAATTTAATAGTTGACGTGCTTGGGTTTGTACATGGCAATGGCCAGCTGAATCTCCTAATGTTTCTGAAGATCAAGGGAGACCTTGGGCTGTCAGATTTTCTGTTGGCTCTCCTTGCAGCAAGACTGTTCTTTGTTTTCACCGCAGTCTGTTAATATTGTAAATACCCAATAAAGCTGCAAGCTTATTTGTCAGCCTTTTCTCTCACTGAGTGAATGTATCATTCATTATATTTTAAATGCTTTCTATAGCTATTTTTCAGCTGAAAGTTCTTTATTTTATGTTACCTATTCCAGTCAGGAAACAGAAAATAAGCCAATGAAGTCATTTCTGGAGTCTGGGATGAGAGAGATGCAATACATGTTGTGGGAGAAAAATGTTTTTTTAAAAAAAAAAAAAAAAAAAATCCATGGACTTATCAGGTTTTCCGTATATAGAAATCTAATCACCTGGACTAAGATAAGACCTATTTTCAAACATAGGTGACAGAATAAGCTATTTTTCAGTTGTAGTTACCACTTAATTGTGTGCAAAGAATATTATTAAGGCCAAAATAAAAAATTGAGTCCTGCATACTGATTTTCTGGTTAGATGTTCCTGTCTGAAAATGATTTACCTGATTTGTTACTCTGCTAACTATAAATGTGTGTGACTCTAATGAGGATAGTGGAACTGTGTCAATTTATGTGAGATAAAGATCTGTCCCATCCATATCAAGAAAGAAAGGGGACAGAAGTCCCTTTATGAATTGTGGATATTATCACAGCCTTTCTTTATTTTGGTTATATCATTCTCTTCAACCTTATCTTGGCAGAATATCTTGCATCTAGCTGAATGGCACTGATGAGTGCTACCTCTTGAGTTGCTATTAGTACTGCTTTGTGATTTATTTAGGAAACAGGAGTATAAAGGCTGTTAATAAACCTAGGCAGCAGATTTCCGTATTGCACAGACAAATATCTGAAAGATTTATTTTTTTCCTTCATTGAAGGATTTTGCTCRCCCCAGAACAAGTGACAGAAATGACAATATCTATCCTGCCAAGATTGCTTATTAAGTTGTGTACCTGAAGTCTTCGATTTATGATCTCCTGACAGGTTTAAAAAAAAGAAAAAGAAAAACTCTCAAGTGTTTTTTTTTTTTTTTTTTTTAATCTTGACAATTATTACTATTATCTGATGGCTGAAAAGGAGAAACAACACTTTCAGTGGATATTAACTGCAGACCAAACATGCCTGTGGATATTCCCTGATACTTATCACCAGGGGTTCCAGGTACTTCAGAATATTAATGAGTTTGTTTTTTCCGGTACTATACAGAAATTGTTTCAATTCTGTTTTACAGATAGGAAAAGGGAACTAATTTTTAATTACAACTATTCTCCCCTTATAATGCTTATTTTTATGACTGACAAAAGATGGGGGAGGAGGGGAACACATGCGCAGAGAAAGGCTAAACAAGCTCTAGCCCTGGACAGGGCTTACCCCCTCACCTCAAGAACTGAACGAGGTTGTAGTAGTAGGGRTAGAGAATTGAATACAATGTTAAGGCTCCTCGAACAGCGTGGAGAGCAGTGGCTCCCTCTGCACGAGCAGCTAGTGTGGTATCATAGGGGTGAATGCATCCGGCTAAGAGGTTTGTTGAGAACCTGGCATCAGTGCTGTAGTTATATTGGGGATTTTGCTCCAGGCCAGCTCTAGCCTGGCCATCTCACTCGATTATCCTGAAAACCTTGGGGAAGCACTGAGGCAGATCCATAGGAAATACTGGGAGGCTTCACATGAAGTATTGAACAAATCTAGGAAAGACAGCCAGTCATAATGAAACGGAGATTATATTTTGCTAGCTAAGGGTTTGTTTTCTATTTTGTTAAATTTATATTTCTTTATTTTAATCACTTTTCTATTTTATCACTTTTCAGTTAGTTGGTATCACATTTCCTTCCTTTCCAGCTTAGGAGGGAAAGAAAATGTCATTTTTCGGGAACATGGCATAATCAGTCCTTCTTATACGTTATAAAACAAAGGGGAAGTGGAGGAAATGTCACTACTACTGGAGCAACCCCCTGTGTGACCCCGAGGTGCAGATTCCCAGGCAGTCACTGTTCTGAGGCACTCTCCCACCCTGGATTGCTTCTAATTTCAAGTCTGTGTCTTTTAAACTACATTGYGATATATTTCTTATACTTAGCATTATAAGATACTGGGAACTAAGAGAAGATTAAATAGCCTAACTTCCTCTAGTATATTCTGTTATTAACGGGTTTCTTAAAACCTATACTTAATACATTCTTGTTTAGTTGCCATTGGAGATGTGACATCAGCTTCAAAATTAAGATCTTCTGTTTTATCTGTTCTCTGTATCTCACAGGTTAACTGGCTGATTACATAGAAAATATTGGTCCAGTTGATTCATCAGGCTAATTAAATTAATTACTTCATCAAGATTAGCTGTGCCAAAATATTAGATGGTAAACTTAGAACTGTATTGAAAATACTTACATAAATTTGAATTCTTCATGGAACACTAATTTTTCAAACATTTATATTTGCATAATTTTTTAAATAATCTACTGAGAAATACAGTTTCTTAAACTGATTGAACATTCACTGTGCAAAAAATCCCTGGGCTAATAGTTGATATTTTATCTTATTAGTTAAATCAGAAACAAAGGTGATGGGAGGGATTGCTGGGTAATATTGCTCAGAATGGAAATTGAGGTAGTTTTCTTACTCAAAACCAGAAATTAGAAAAAGCTTTCACACTTATTAACTTATTTCTATTTGGGACAGAATAAACATGTTTTTCTCCTGTGAAAGAGCAACATTTTTTTTAAATAAGGCATTTTTAATTTTCAAATACTGTTATCAATATTTGAGCAAAAGTGAAAGAGGCTGGACTTGCAGCCCTGGTGACTGACGTATTACTGGGAGAATGATAAGATCAACTTTTTGACTGAAACCAACTGTCTCAACAAAATAGCTAAAAAGGTCTTTATTTATCTTAGGCCAGAACATATTGACCAGCCAAATTATGCCAAGTAATCTGTCCCAATGTAACTCTACGTGCTTCAGGTAAAGCCTTAAAAAAACTTGTCATCAATACCCAAAGGTGTTGAAAGCGGGTTCTCTTTTTAAATGAAGATTATGTTCACTTCTTTCTCATGGGTCTTCTCTCCCTTACAATTACAGCATAAGCTGCGTAGTCTTCCATTCCTAATAATATATGGTTTCTCTGAACAGTGATGAAAATGATTTTTTCCTACTCTTTTTTGCTATTGTCTTCCTTATGTCACAAGCTAGCATGTTTTCAGGAAGTTGGCTTCGTTGTATATCTGAAGAAAGTACGTTTTTCATGGCATACTGAGTTTTAAAGAGATAGGTTATATGTAGTATCTTGTAAGCAATGGTTCGATCTTTTTTGCAAGCTAATGCAATCACAGTTTCAGAATGAAGCATTTCCTGGGAGTCAGTGCTCTCATTACTGGCTCTGGAGCCAGTGTGCAAAGTGTGAAGCATCTTTACACTCACTGCTGAGGGGATGTGTTATGAGCCTTTTTCTTGTTTTCTGTGTATTCCAACCATCTGTAGAAATAGTAGATTTTCATTCTGTGTTTTTAAAATAAAGAGAAAATGAGCACAAATAACTGCAAAAGTGTTAAAGTCTGTAACACTTATTCTAAGTTTTCACATAYTGGGATAGCTTTCTTCCCTCTGTCCTGGGCATTCTGTTGCACTCAGACGGCGGAGCTGCAGATGTCTAGCTGGCATAAAGCAGGTGGACTGGCTCCACCAGCCTTCACTCCCCCTCCGCACGGCACCAGTGGGAGGCTGTTTGARGGGTAGGAGGTGGAGAAGTGACTGGTCCAATGAGGTGTTTCCAGGAACTGACACAAGCCGGAGGAATTTTTCAGATTTCTCTAACACTCATGAGAACAGAATAGGAGCAGCTTTGCTGAAATAACTGGTTTCTTGATAAGCCACTTCACTGAAAGGATTTTGGCACAGAAAGACATAATATCCATTAAATTTCTATGGATATAACACAGTTTTGTTTATATTCAAATAAAAGCTAGATTCCCCCAGCACATATGTACAGTGTAAGACAGAAACCAGTCTTTTAACACCATCCTGCTTTGATTTTGTAA
This sequence comes from Rhea americana, assembly GCF_003343005.1. Classification (NCBI taxonomy): domain Eukaryota; kingdom Metazoa; phylum Chordata; class Aves; order Rheiformes; family Rheidae; genus Rhea; species Rhea americana. The sequence continues at coordinate 35,899 of NW_028185295.1, forward strand.
GTGAGACTGCAATAATTCTGCTCATTCTAAGTAGCCCTTACTCAGCAAATGCTGCTATTGAAATATGAGTATGAACAAGGCTCTCCTAGAAGCTAGCTGTATATTAAGCAATCGCTACATATAATAAAATATTTGCTGTAAATATTCAATGCACTCCCAGACCTCAGTGTGGCTCCTTAATACGGAATTACCACATGTTATAGCTGATTTCTTTTGTTGCTTCCCAGGGGGGATTTAATGCTCTGATGGTTTAATCTGAGACACCCTTGGGAAAGTTTCAGCCTTGCCACAAATTCTGAACCAGTCCCTAGTTAAAACCCAACCACAAAGTTGATATAAAGTTGCCTTTGCTTCTACACCAAATCTGTAATGGTAGAGTCCAAGTGACGGCATCACTATCCTCTGGGTCATTTCAAAGTTGATGARAATATACCTGAATTAAATATCTGACTCTTTTAAAAAAACGTATGTGTAGCAGTCTACTAGTAGGGTGTTTTTTTGTTGTTTTTTTTTTAGTTGTTTGTTTTTAAGCGTTTGTTAATGCCATTTCAATTTCCACAGCATTCTGCTGACATTTTATCTGCCATGTTTTCACTTGCAGTTCACTCAAAGTTTTAGCTTGCAAAGGTCTGATGCTAGCTTGATGGAAGATGCAGTTCTTCTGGTCGAAAGTCATTCTCCTGAATAGTTTCTGTCAAATTATGTGTCAATTCTGCAYGTTATGGAAGCATCTGATTTCAAAGGCAATCATTTTGACAGGAAAGGGGAAATTCTTACAGAGGGTATCATCATTTACTACTAATGCATGATTCCTTTTATATTTAGTAGAAGTCCAAGAAGAAATTCTAGACTGCTTTCAATGCATAATATCATGCTATTTTAACTTTGCTTCTTGCTTCTCCTTTTAAAATTATGATTTTTCTTAATTAGTAGGTAGGTACTATAATTCCTGCAAGTAATTTTTAATGAAATAAAATTTCTGCTCTGAAATTAAAACTCTCAGTAAAGTTTGAAAAATCTGAGAGAATATGTTTTCAGCATTAGTTTGCTTAAATTTCCATTAGATATTAGACACTTACACAAAAGTAAAGTGATGTTTTTTCTGTGACAGCAAATTTTAATTATGGGAATTTTAATTATGGGAATTTCAGCTGGATCAATTAAAAAATATGTAACACTCTAGTATCAAAGTATAGCATTCTTACCAAAATAAGTTTTTTTTTCCCAAAGTACCTACATATTTTTGCCCTACAGTCATTGCCTTGAATAAGCTAATGGGAAACACAAGAACGAGTCAGCTTCTCAGCTGATGTGAATCAGAGAGGCTTCAATAAATTAAATGAAACTACTGCRATTCATGTAAGTAGAGGATCTAGTCCGGAGCGCTCAGTTTCTCTAGCAGTTTTTACTACAGCACAGAGGTTTTGATTATTTGCTGCTGTTYTGTGGATGGCTGTATGCTGTGGCGCAGCTGGCTGACTGGCATCAGTGATGGAAGCTCAGTGAAGAGTCAGCACCGTTCACAAGTGCRCTTTGTGCCAGAATGAAACTAGATGAATGAAACTACTTCTCACCTCTTCAGGTGGAAAGAGGACTGGTTCATTTGAAAAGGAACTGCGTCACTCATAGCATACTGAGCAGGAAAAATGAGTGAAGTCTTTTAAATGTTTAACAGTGACCTTGTTGAAAATAACAGATAAAATGTTGAAAATAACAGATAAAATGACATAAAACTTGTTTGTGAAAATGTCTTGAACTGTACTGTGGTGCCTGTAGTTCACAGCTGTGACTCTTATGCACAGAACAGATATTTAAGGRAGTTACTTGCAAAAGTTTTGGGAGAATACTAAAAGATGTAACATTTGAGGATATGTAAAGGCTAAATGCCCTGAAATTGCTACACCATTACAAAAAAAAAAAAAAAAAAAAAAGTTTTATTTCAACTGGAAAAAAAACACAAATTTAGCACAGTGGACTATATGAACTTCTAAAACAGAAACCAGTAGCAGATACCCAGAGAAAATTGATCAAGCGTATAGTGACATTTCCCCAGAATACTCTCCTAGTCTTCAACATCTCAGTGTTAGTAGCCCTTTACGGATTTTACCCTGGAAACGTGTAAGATTGTAATATCCAGAAAACTGTGGTAGKGGTTCCCACGGCTTATGTAGCTATTACAGGATCAATCACTTCCTTTTGCTTGTTTGAACCACCTCCTGCTACCTGCTAGCTTCCTTGGCACCACGCAGCAGGAGATTTGCTGAACTGTTGGTTCTTATTCCCCTTTTGTATGCCATGAATAGCTTTATAGACTACCATCATAACTGCATTTGGGCATCTCTGTTCAGGGGCATCTTAGCCCCCTGAGTTAGTCTTTATGTCCCATGCTATTTTGTTCTTGTGTCTTTTTTCTGAACCTTTTCCAGCACTACTGTACCCTTTTCGAGAGGAGGGAACTAGGACTACCTGCATTATTCAAGATTTGATATATGGTATTTGATGGATATATATGGAGCTCTAATGATCTTCTCTGTTCAGTTCTCTCTTTCTTTTCTAATAATCTCTGTATTGTTTGGCTTATTAACTGCTTTTCAGTTGAAGTGAAAGAAATGAGGATGCTTACTCTAGGGTACAGCAAGAGTAGGTACAATTGATGTCTAATTTCACCAACATCCTTGTTTATCCTTGAAATCAAATAGTAATAATGTAGCTTTTCTGCCACTGTCAGAGACAGGTTTAGCAAGAGTAGGCTCAATACATTTAACCTGGAATGAGGGAGTCTATAGAATTTCAGGAGGTGCTCTTGAGTTTGGACATAGGCACTAAGTGAAAGCATGTTGTTTTTCTGAGACTTCTGGTCTTATTTTTCTGCTTTCAGCAATAGCAGATAAGCTGCCAGAGAAATGCTCTTGCATTTGATGCTGCRTTTTATGCATTCTGTTTCACCTGGCACTAGCAATCAAAGAATTAGTGTATTTTTACATTTTGCAGGTGAAATATTTTCCACTAGCAGTGGATTCAAAAGGTAAAAAAAAAAAAAAATAGACTGTACCTACTTTGTCCTTGGGCTTCTAAGAAGGGGAGGGGAGGTACCCTGCTAGAGTTTAGATTTTGTCCTCTGGAGAGAAGATCTAGTGGGGACGTTGTCCTGGTGTCTCTCTGCAGTGACACACAGAAGTGTAGTGCTCTCTGCTAGCGGAGCGTGATGGAAGCCCTCAGCCCAGACAGGCTTGTGAGCACTGCGGTGCTTCTCATTTCATACCAAGAGTGGAAGCAACAGCGCCTACGTACTCTGAAACTGGCCAATCTTGCATTGTGCCTGGTCCAAGTGGAAGCGGGAACATAAGGAGTACATCCATTCTTGTTAGACAGCCAACCCAATTATGCATACGGAAGTGGAGACAGTTTTAGAAAGCTGCCGGCAGCAGATGCTTGGCTGGTGCAAAGCGCCTTCAGTGGGCCCTGTGACAATACGTGCCAGCTGAGGATCTGCTCCCAGTTACGCAGTCAGGACTTCAGATGTTTGTCTGAGCTGAAGGCTTTTGAGATTCACCACTGACAATTTAAGAAGAAAATCTTAATCCTTTCGGAGCCTGCCTTTTTCAAGCCTTGTCATGACACACACTGATTGTTCTATTCACTTCATCAGAACAAGTCATCAGATGTAAAACATTGTGACTGACACAAACAAGGAGCTGCCATATCTCTAATCTCTCAAAAAACGTGAATCTATGCAATTAGTCAAGCCATAGTGCTTTAGAAATATAACAGCTTTCTCAGTAAGCAGAATGTCTTTCAAGTCATCAAATAATATGGACTGTGTGATCAAAAAGCTGACTAGTTTTCTAAGCTATTCAAGCATCTTGCAGCTGTTTTGTATACGCACGCAGAAAGAGGCAAAGGTGTGCAGCATTTTGTTGATACTTCTCTGTAAGAAGTTCTTACAAAGTTCCTGCACCTCTAATTTTCTCAGATTATATTAATCAGCAGTGAAGTTCACTCTCAACAAAAATTATATATTAAAATACTTTGTACAGACTGCTGTTACTTTAGATATTTCTGGGAAGATTTACTTTTATCTGAGGCTTGTATAGCACTTCCTCTTAGAGTCCCTTTTGTTGACGKTTTCATTGAATGCTTTCACTGAAAGCAGAGAATGAGGCATTAGGCAGTGATATTACTTTGCAGCAATAGTAGTAAAAGTATTGTTGTACCATTCAAAGATGAAAATTAAAATTTATAACATAGCATTCTTCCACATTTTCATGGTTACTTTTTGCCATGTGGTTGTCTCATATGTGTGATAAATTTGGTTTTGAAGGCCCATGTTTCACTAAAATAATACTTTTTTAAAAAGAAAAAAGGGTAGGTTTCAATATTTAAATGCATATGATTCTGACTGGCTCAGTCAGGAAAGAAATAACACCATTCCAGCTTCATGGACTGCCCAATGATTATCTATCTGAACTTACAGTTCATAGCAAATACATGACCTGTTCATATAAGAAACACTCCCAAGAGACCTTGAGAAAAATAATGAAAAAAAAGGAAGAACTGTACATGTTCATAAATAGAAAGATAGGTATTTTTCTGATAAACAGAAATCATTAACATTTCTGTTCACAAAAGTACTTACACTAGCAAGAAAATAAATTTGTAAGATAGTTGTAGGAAAATGTTATTCTAAACTATCTGTCTGTTTGTTGTTTTCATGACAGTTTTAAATGAGAGTATTTTCTAGGGAGCTTGAAGGTTCTTGAAGTTTTTCTTTTCTTTTATTTTTTTAACAGAAAAGCGTAACATCTCAGCAAAGAGGAAAGCAAGAGACATCAAGGGGATGTTTTAGTATCTGTCAGAACCACTAGAAAATGAGTCATTTGCATTCAGAGGGCGTGAAGCATCTGTGGTTTATGGTTGAGAGTGTTGGAGGATTTGGGATCATTGGATGGTGACTGTAAACAGACTGAAGCTGATAACTGTTTAGAAAATAGCACTGAAGACAGCTCAGACTGAGAACTGGAAAATCTGGAATATTGTTTCCTATACTGGGCTTAAGGAATGCAGGGTGTACTTCTCTTACAGACGTAATTTCTGAATATTAAGACTCAACATGTGTCAAGGTAAAGGTCTAATACTACCATAGAGTACCAAGCCAGTTTAATAGGAACTGATATACTGATAGGGCTGAATTATTGCAAGTGTCTTGGCATAAAACTCATAACTGCAAGTTATAAATCTTACTTTAATCTGTTCTACAACTGTTAATTCATGCTCCAGAATCCCAAGTATTATGCTACTATTACTGCTGTTCTTTAAGTTTGCAGCTCTTGTAGTCCAAATACCCCTTCAGCACTCCACCGTTTCAGCACTTTCTCTTCAACTGGAGCTCTGAAGTACTGAAAACCTGAAGACAKGGAAAATATCCATGAACATTTAGGGAAAAGGCCTGTCACCGTACGAGCATAGTAATACCTTATGCCCAAAAACGAGGATATATATAACATCAAGTGTGGACTATTTTGGGCACCATATTCAGATGCAATTTGTGGAAAATGCAATGCTGAAGACAGGAACCCAACTTACTTTTAGGATTTGTGGAAGAAASAGAGATGGAGGAAAAGCAGCAGCAGAAGTTAGGAGGTCGTGGGCTAAATAAATGCTGTATGGGCCAAGGTTTTACTTCCCCCATTCTCTGATCTTTGCCAAAGAGTACTGAATAAAATCCAGTAGAGAAAGCATCACCTGTTTTATCTGGTAGCTGGCAGTACCTTCTCCATACTGACTTCTGCAAGCTAGCAGAAAGCCYAACCTAGCCTAGGATTGCCAGCTGTAGCTTTTCACTGCAGATTGCCCACAGGGTTTGTCAACAACAGCARTTTGTTTGGAGTTGTCATTTTCATAAAAGCCGTGTGTCTTGAGACTGTTGAATTACCTGAGTTTTCTTTAAACAGTAGATAAACTTAAAATGAGGGACAAGTTCTTGATTACAATGGTGGGATTGCTGTTGGAAAAGAGAATAAAACAGGAAAATAGAAATCTAAAATGCACCTGGAAGTAATTTTGTCTCCAGATTGCCATATGAGATTGAGACTTATCTCAGCTGCTTTAGCTCAGGGCTGATTCCACAAAGCTCCATGGTTGGAGAACTGTCTTTGAGAACAAACATGTTAAATGAATTTGGGAAGGTMGCAGTTTAGTCCTGCTTGCCCTTGGCACCCTCTGACTTGACATTTCCTCTTTTGGTTAGTCTCCAATGGGTCCTTTGGTCTCACTAGCATTCTCTTCCTATCCGTTTTATACAAAAAGAAAAAGACTTTGATAACACATATTTCCGATAATATTTGCCCAGTTTCTCTTCCCTAATTTCCTGGAATAATTATTTATCCTGTCTCAGGGAGCCTTCTCTAAATGTGCATTTCATTTTTAGTCCTCACTTAGCACATTTCTTCTGGTTGAAAGACTTTTTAGCCCTCACTTAGCACATTTCTTCTGCTTGAAAGATTTTTTTTCCAGGTTTCTACTTTTTGTGGGCTGACAGGACCCTGTGTATATCATAAGAAATATTAATTTTGCTGTGCGTAAATCTTGTTTAGATTCCTAACCTGCGTGTTTTTCATTGTGAAGGGAAAAAGCAGCTTTAGCGTTCAGATGATTGTTTAAATTATTTTCAGCAATGTCACCTGTTGTCAGTTTTGGGGATTCTGTGATGATAAAAAAAAAAAAAAAAAAAAAAAAAAAAAAAAAAAGAGACAAAAAAACCCTTGATGTTGAGAAACATTTATGCTGCTTCAAAGACCAGTGGGATTCTCTGCAGAAGTAGACATGTTCACCCACAGGCAATTACAGAATTAATGTGTAGCGTGGAAGATGGGCGATTTGTAAGAGGCAAAAGTGAGTTGGCATGTATTTACACACGAATCAGACATCTGTACGGAGGAGGCTTCCACAGACTGTGGATATTTATCCTTACTCAGGTGCGGAACCCACTGCAGTACTCTGCTCACTGTCTCCCCACCACAGCTGGGTCAGAGGCTGGGCTAAGGCTTTGTCAGAGGAAAGACTTTTACCCCACTGTGGGCCAGCAGGCCTTCAGGATCTGTCCTCAGCCTAACAAACTCTACAGAAACTACATGACCTGACTCTGCAATGTAAGTGTAAATCGGGAGCATCTCCACTGAAGTCAGTAGGATTATGTCACCATAAAAGTGATGTATGTGAGAGGAAATCCAGAGCCATGAGATAAATTGACCGTAGATTTGCCATTGAGCTGTAGACCCTCTTGGCATTGCTAGTCTATAAGGTGAAGCGACTGTGTGTGACACTTTTAAAACCAGAATAGAGGGAAAAAAAAGAAAGATTTAGGGGAGACATCACTAAAATAGCAAAGTTGAAGGTAYTTAATGTGAGGAAACAAAGGTCATTCTAAACCTTCTAAATTGCTCCAAAAGAATGCAAGAAGGGATATTTTCCCCGCCATATCTTCTGTTTAAGGGAAGGAGCAGCTTTAAGTTACAGACTCCATTGAAATGATTTTTTTTTTATTTTTGCATGAGTCTTATTTTTCTGTTTTATTTTTTTGTATTTTATCTTAAACYTGATTGCCATTCTGCTGCCCGTTCTTCTCTTAACTTACGGATTGCACTCATTTTTGCTGGAATCTGTTTAATGTAGAATTTGCATTCAATACTTACCATCTCCTTCTACAGGGAAATAGTAAAACATAGTCCCCAGAAAAGTCTGTCTATAATCGTTTTGAATTTCTTATTGAGTCATGAATATAGGGAATGAGGATATTACTGGAATAACTGAGCTTCAGATGAGTCAATATTTAGTGTTGCTTATTTCTTTGTTGCTTTGAGGAGTTAGAAGAACAATTCCATAGTATATTAAAGATGTGATCAGTTTTAAGAGCCTCAGACAATTCAGATGTGAGGTAAAGATTTCAGAAGATTTAGATGTAAGGTAAATGCTCACCTTTTCTTAGTGCAATCTCAGTGCCTTAATTTATCAAACATATATTTTGTGTAGTCCAGTATTATATGGATTTCAGATGTCATCTTAGTGAATTCTTAGAATATTGTCCTGATCCTTTGTGATTCAGTTATGATTAAGCACACAGCTTCTCCAAGCACACAAGTAGGCCTACTGAAATCTAATAACAATCTTTCGGTTCATGTGATTGCAAAATTGTGACCTACGTTTCTCTGAGTGATGTATGTTTATTTTCTGTGTATGAGCTCTGATTTTTGGTTTGCAGATACTGGAAAGTTATCAAGATAAAGGTTTCCAAGTTAAAAAATTATCATGTATTTTTTCCTTATACTGCCCCTCTTTTCCTTTTTTGAAGGCACAGTGCAAGTTTTAAAGGAACAGCCGTCAGGAAATGCTACATTTTTCATTTCAGTGATCGGTATAGAAAGGGAAAGACTGCTGAGTCAGACGCAGTTTGCTGTTTGTCTCCGCCTAAAACCATTAGCAATATGAGATTATACAAGTCACCTGCTGAAAGAGCAAAAGATCATACTTGAGACCCACGAGATACTGCAGCAGATTTGTAGCAAATACTCTGCATAAAAATAAAATGATTTCTTTCTCTGATAGCTTTTATGGTTTGACTAGCAAAGGCAGAAAGGTACGATTTTTTTTTTCCATGGGTTGCCACAACTCTTCCAGACTCTTTGGCATAATCTTTTAAATATCTATTCTGCAATGGGGATGAGAGGGGGAATTATTTTGATATTGTTTCAGGCATAGAGTGGTCAGATCCTTTATTGCTTTAAATTCACATAGTGTGTGGGGTGCTGTGTGTGTGTGTGTCAAGGGGGAATTACAGCACTCAACCAACATCGCAGCTTTGACTTTGAAGCAGTTTGTTGCGTGATACACGTTACCAGTGCTGACTTGAGCGCTGTGACCCTCCGTAGTGCAGTGGGGGAGCTGGGTGCATAAAGAGCCAGTGCTTTAAAAGCTGAGGCTAAGCAGCAGAAAGTGCTGGGGGGAGAAATATGGCAGAAACCCTGATCCTCTCATGAGCAAACTTAACAGACTGTGCACTCCAGGAAGGTGTTCACCTCCAGTCTGATTTCCTTCTCCTAATGAAACGCTGTTGCAGAGGTAAGCTGTGGTACTGAAACCCCAATGTTCCCCAAATTCCCCAAAGTTGGAGCACCYGCTGCGACTCGGCAGCCGAATGCTGTAACTGCCCTGCTGCGGCTGATTTTTGAGCGACACATATTTGAAGCTTTTTGCTTTGCTTTCACTTCACTTTAAGTAATTATTTATTTATTGGGCGGGAGTGCAAGAATTCAACTGTAGCCTGATGACTAGGGGTCTCACCAGGAGAAGTATGAAGTAGGTTCATGTCCCTACTCCAGTACGTACTTAACATTGTGTATTTATTAAAAAAAGCTYGTGCTGGGACAGCTCCTCCCTAGGTGACTTCCCAAATCACTAGACTATAGTGATTCCTGCTCAGGTGTTTGTGCTCTGTCTCTCTATGCCTCAGCCTCAAGTCAAGTGGAATATTTTATATTAGAGAGATTATGAAAGTTCCCTTGGAATATTTCATAGTATGGTCTGAGTCTTTACTTTGGCAGCAGGAGATGCAGGTACAAACCCCTTGAAACACAGGATCAGGATTTACTGTTTGTGTCCTGTGTGCGTGTGAATGAAAGGGGAAGGCACTTCTTCTCCAGTTATATTTTTATTTGCAAGCTGACTGTACAGTTGTGATCTCTGAAAACTTGCATTCTCATAGAAAAAAAGGAGCCTTTGTAGTTTATTTGGAAGCAATCTAACTGAAAGTTTAGCTTTAATTTTTAAAAATAATTGGACTTTCTAAGATTATTGCTGAGTTAGCTACATTGTGAATAGCTGAAAACAAATGGATGGCATTTGTGGTACCTGTGAAAATGTCACGTAATAAGATGCAAAAATAAATTCCACATTATTTTGAAATCTATTTAGCACTCAAAAGAACTTTTAAATATTTGTTCAGTAAAATTACAAAATTTTTCAATCATATCCATATTAAAGTAGCATGTAAATATTTAAAATGATTTTTTCTTACATCCTGTTCAAGTGCTGCTAGAAGTGTTACTTTTCAGCAAAATGCCACCACAAGTAGAAGGCTGCAAATAGGCTTGCTGTTGGCCCATTTTGGCCRTATTCCTGTTCTGCAATTGCCAAAAGCAACCACAGCAGCTCCAGCTGCWGCCCCATGTGGAGTCTTCAGTGGAAGGGGATTTCCTGGTGGCAAAGAATCAAAGATTTTATTCCGCTGTGTACTCTCACTGGAGGGGGTGTTCAAAGAGAAGGGCCATGGCTGAAGCGCCTCCGAGTCCTGCCAGTCCCTGCTGCTGTAACAGGCTGTCAGAGCAGTGGGCACTTAGGTATAAGTTAGAGCAGCTTTTTAGAGATTTCTCTGTGCCAGCAACTGGACCAATTCCCAGATGGCCTCCAGAAGGCAAACGATGTAAAGGTGGCTTAATTCTCCTGAGCCTGGCACAGTTTAATGACTGTTGGGTCTGAGAGCATTTCTAGTGCTTAACAGCAATTTCCAAGCGCTATGAACATGGTACTGTCTTACCTTACAAATTCTTTGGTTGGCGAGCTGTTGTGCCAGAACAAGCAAATGGCTCAAACTAAAACATCTTTCACTCCAGGGAAAGATTGTGTGTGAATTTATAACAGCCATTTCTGTCAAATGCTTTCAAAAGGTTTTGGGTCTTTACGTATTCCGGTGTGGATCAGATTTTACACATTGATGGTCTGAATAGATGCAAACATACCTTGATAATACAGGAGTGATGCCTTGAAGATGCAAAAGGGAGAAAGTGAGAATAAACTGACCACTTTCTAGAGAACAAAAAGCTATAAATGTGCTGATATAAGCCTTGAATGAAACTTCAAGGGAACACAACAGAGAATAAAACCAGGAAAAAAAAAAGGAAAAAAGAAAAGAAAAGAAAAACACCAAAATCTAGGAGAAAAGGAGTATGTTGTAAGCTAAAGGAAGTTTTCTGATAAAGAGTGCTTTTCCAAA
>NW_028185295.1:47135-49205 GCF_003343005.1 Rhea americana
TCTTTCTTTTTTTTTTTTTTAGCAGATACATATGATTCTTCCATGTTTGTGTTTTAGCACATTACTTAACTGTTGGTTTTTGACTGATTGAATAATGTATATTCCAGGAACTGACACTGTACATCTGACGGGAATAGCTGTATTTCAGCTCCCTTGCTTTATGTCTGAAGGCATTTGCTCTTTTCTGTCTGCTGTGCTGTCAGAAGTCATTCTTTTCCTTCAAGTTCTAGCCAGGAACTATCTGAGAAAATTCTGATCATCTCATTTCCAGATATTGTAATATCTCACATTCTTTATATGAGTTATTTTCCTAAAACTCTGAAGTAGCAAAAAGCTCTTCCCATCCCATTTTATAAATGGGCATTTGAGGCAAAAGTGCAGGTCAGGAGCTATTATCTAMTGGGCCAGATTCCCAGGTTTGAAGCCACCCTGTTACTCTCCCCCCCCCCCTTTTTTTTTCCTAGAATGGAGAAATGTTTGAAATTACCTTATCTTGTTGATGTCACTTTGCCAATAAAAGCTTTTTTCCCTAGAAATTAGTYTTCTGAGAAAGAAAAATAAGAGAACGGTATAAAGTAGCCCAGTCTACTTTAAATATGATATAAGACCACTCCAGCAGTGAATTCTATGTCCTGTTCAGCACGAAGAAATGTGCTTATTAGATTGTTAAGTGGTTTTCTTTGGTCATTCTTATCCTTATGGAATTATCTAGCTTACTGACAAATAGATATCAATGGATCGTGAGAACCATTATTATTCCATTCTGAATGTCAATTTATGCTGGGTCCTTTTCATTCCCTCTGCATGCTGTGAGGTAGTATTTTCTATATATTATCTTTTCCCAGCTGATCCTTTTTAACATATGTTGGTTTCTTTTCAAGCACGGAATAAATGTCAATTAATCTCTCATCTGTTTTATGAATGATTATGAAACAGTAACTCGGGCAGTGGTTTTGAATCTCAAGGATGTAAAATCCAAGTAGCTCTGCATACAATGCTCATCTAAAAACTGGAGATTCTGGCCTATAATATTTATCTGCTGTATATTGGCAAGGTTTGAATGTGATGAAGGGCGGCATAATAAAGCCTGGTAATAGCAGGTGTGATTATAGTTGGCACATAGGACAGCTGTCCCTTCAGCTACAGTTGTCTCTTCATGCAATTAGAGTATTCCTTTTGTACACATTCCTGCCAGGTTCCTGAGGCCCACTTTCATTTTGATGAAAAGAATCCAACTTGATTTTCTTTCTCTGATCTACATATGGATACTGCGCTGCCCTTATTGTACTTCTTACCAGCTCATTCTTCCTAATATGCTCTACAAAATTGCTCATAAATGTTTAATTCCTATCAATAGAGTACCGGAATAATTTTTGTGGTACAGAAATGTTCCGCTGACCAGCTTACCGGAGTAAAAATGCTAATGTGACCCTTGGGTCAGTCATGCAGCCGTCTTTAATGTAAATTTAATACAGTGATTCCCCTGGAGATTGAAGATGGCTGGTTTACGAGAGCTACACTGAATTGAGGCATCAGTATTTAGCGGTCCCCGGTTTCTAGGCTACTGTTCACCTTTGAGATCAGAAAAGACTATCACAGAAATGCATTTTCGTGTTATCTGTCACGTAGGCTACTGTCTATGTTGCATGAAGAAAGCATTTTACAGGTGTGATGAGAGGTTTAAAATAAATAAATGACTGGATTTAAGGAGTTGAGGGAGAGGTAGAACATTCGGAGTTCCAGTGTCCCATTCTGAACAGTGTTTTCCAATTGTTTCTCTGTAGAAATAAAGCAGCAAGCCCAATCCATATACTCGATATCAAATAAAACATCGTATTTTTCATAAACTGAATAGATGCCTTGGAAAGCAGCCAACAAGGGAATTTTCCACTTRTGCTGCCTTTGCAGCCTCTTTCAAACCTACTGTTAAGCAGCAGGGGCACACACGCACTTCACTCCCTTTTCTATTATGCAGCTATGACACATTAAGCTCCTTGGAATGGTATTCATATTTTATCAGCTCTCCTAACTTTGGTACTTTATTTATAACATACTCCTTTCTCTCTCTCT
>NW_028185295.1:49260-158185 GCF_003343005.1 Rhea americana
TTTTTTGTCCTGCATATCCAGATTTAGAAAAGAAAGAGACCAAAGCAGCAAAAACAAAACAAAAAAAAGCCCTCCATGAATTTCATCATTCCTTTATGCTGGAATGTATGTTTTCATTCTGTGTCAGAGAACTTACCTGACCATTATTTTTCTTTTATCCGTGATTTGCCATTGCACCCTCTGCAGGTCACATCTTACTTACATTTACTGTATCATCTTTACTTCATCTTTAGTTTTGAAGAAGAACATATTTAATTCCTTAAAGCATGATACTGATTCTATGTATGGGAGTTGATAAAATACTTAGCAGCACAAGAATGTACTGAAATATCTATGCAAACCTGTCTTGATTTGCTAATGCAATATTATAGGCTTGACAAAGACTTTTAAAAATACTGCTTATGTTTTGATAACTGTGTTTTTCTTAAGCTCAGAATTTCTGGAAGAAATCTCTTTTGCAGTAGGGAGGAAAAAATTGACTAATAATTAAAATCCTACTTGGTATTGTCATCACAGTCTTATAATGTTCCAGGTAGTTTGTAAATACCAGTAGAAGCTGAATTTACTAACACCACTCCACCAGCCTGAGCAGTTAGTCAAAATTAAAGGCCTTGCAAGAATACTCTGTGTAGGAGGAGAAATTGGTAGTATGAGCACACCATATTTTTGGTACACTCTCAGTGTGTTGTTTTGTAAACAAGTCTCACTTTTCAGAATACAGGAGAAACAACCATCAGACATTTTTCCTGTTCTRAAATATCAGGCTCTCTGCTCCTGTAAGATCTGTCCTCAAGAAGCCTTTCTCTCCCTCTCTCCCTCCCACCTCCTACTTCTAGCATATATTTAGGCTTGTTTCTCAGCCCATGCTTCTACAAGCAGGAAAACATTTCTCCCTGGCCCACACAGGTCAGCTCTGCCGTGACCTAAGCCTGTTGCTGTGGCCAAAAAGTCTCAGGCAGAGGTGAGTTGTTTTGATGCTGAGCAGTAGCAGTAGCTCCCAGCACAGGTGCCTGGTAACTGCAAGTAGTCAGAGGCTTTGTTAGAAATCAGTGAATTCGTGAAGCAATCTCTTTACATGCATGGACGCCAGCAAATGACTGAGATTTTATTGGCTGTTTGGTCTGATTTGTATATCAGGGAAGGACATGATTTCCTCGCTCTGTTAAGAGTTTTGATACTTGCATTTGTTGGAAATTTCGCCTCTCAAGAGAAAAGCCAGTCTCTAAAAGCCAGGGCAAAAAAAAAAAAAAAAAAAAAAAAAAAAAAAAAAAAAAAAAAAAAAAAAAAAAAAAAAAAAAAAAAAAAAAAAAACAAGTGCTGTAGTCTCAATCATTCTTATTCGGAGGACACTGTCGTTAAAGCCAAAGTCACACAACGCAAGTTATCTCTTAGCACGTGAGGGATAAATTATAATTACCAAATAGTAAGAGTGTATGTGGGGCAGGTGCAGCGTGTTCACATGCTCCGCGGGGCAGCGCTGCGCTTTGCTGAGGAAGAAAACAGGGTAGAAATGTGACTGCAGTGCAACAGAGTGCATTTCAAGTATTTGCTCAATATGGCTGTGACTCACTATCTGATGTTGTACTGGAAAAAAGAGTTAGAGATAAAACAAACAGTTTGAAAAATCCTTTACCCACTGAAAAGGCTAATCTATAAATATAGCCTGTTAGTAAGGCCCTTGTTTCACTTTCCATTACCAGATGCAGAGTTTCTCGTCAAAATATGTAAACAAAGTTTTGARCGGAAAAGGATGAATCTTACATTTTAGTCTCATGGACTTGCCATAGGGTTTAGACTTCATTAAAAGCACACAAGTGGCTTGTAAGTGATGGTGGTGTACAATTTGAATTTATTTGGAAGATCATAGTGGAAGAAACTAGGCTGTTCTGTTATGGTCTGCCGAAGAAATTCCCYTGTCATCCCCTGATCTGAATGTGACCCCTCATTGCAGTGCATCTCTGAGCCCTTTCTGCCTGAAAAATACRCTACTAACATTTTCTCATTTAGGGGCAAATAAAAATGTAATTAAGGCCTCTGGTTTCCAGGATGAAAAGAATCCTGGACTTCTCTGAGCCAGATTTTGACCTTGGATAGGCATCATTAGATGTGTTGATTTAATTAAAACTTATCTGTAATTTTCAYAACTTTCTGAGGACCAACTTTCCCTTCAGTATTCTTGAACTCTGAATTTTATGAAGTAAYTGTGAGGAGGGAGTTTGAAGGATATTWACTCATTTAGGTGTAAAGATTCATAACTTCTTAGAGCAATCCGTTTTTTTTTTTKTTTGTTTTTTTTTKTTTTTTTTTTTTGCTTTGTTTTGTTTTTTAAATCGGTGCCAGAAAGTTGCAGCTGTACGTAGCAAGCAGACTTGTATATGACTTTGAAGGATTTGAGGAGGATACTTCATACTCAGTGATAATTCTAAAGTGCACTTGTGCCTGTGTTGCTTTGTAATTTTTCTTGCCACTGACTTTTACAGATTAACGACTTCAATATCTTTTGATTAAGATAAAAGTCAAGAAAAACATTATTTTAATATCATGTRCAGACTGTACCTGTCTGGGGCTCTGGATACACACATAAACAGACAAGACCAAAGGAATAGACGGGCATTGTAGGAGAGTACATTAAAAAATTAAGCCAGAATCTCTGCATGAGAATGCATCTCAACAGTGTAAGTTGAGATCATCCTTAGCGTCTCAAAGTGGAAAATCTGAGGAATGCTACTGTGTTTGCATTACATGTGTGAGTTATTTCAAAAACAGCAGYTTATGTTTCAGATGATCCTATATCAATTTACGAGGTTTTCTCACCACAACAGCATCCTGTGTCATGGAGATGGCTAGGAATTTACTGGAAATAAACCTTGAAGCAAAATTTCAAAGAACTTCCTAGCCAATGAGAATGAGCCAGAGAAATTCCTCTGAAATTAATTGAATTTCTCCTACTACAGCTAAGAACAGACTTTGGCCCTTTCGTCTTTTTGCTARGAAATATAAAATGTCAAGTAGCAGTTTGAAAAATGTCTAATGCTATCGAAACTTAGGTTTTCTGTGGATGGCTCTTTTGCTTTCAGTGAATTTTTGCTAGGTTTCAGCTGGAGGTGTTGAAGAGGGTTGAGTGAGACTGTGGAAGGAGAAAGAGGAGTAAGGATCTGAACTATTGACTGCTTTATATGGGAATCAAGCTTCTTTAAAGTCACTCTAATTTGTGAGTAGAGATCAAACACTTTGTGTTAGATAATGAGTGTAATCAATCAGGGAAAATACTTTGATTGCACAGACATGTAAGGGTTTATTTTGTGTAAAAGAAAAGAATCTCAYAGAGGGATACTACAAAAATAGCTTGATTAACCAGTTAGTGTCTGCATTTTAAAGACAAGATGATTTGTGAGCAGTTTTGATTGGGCCAGCTGAAGGGATCGCTGTGGGCAATTGTCCGACATCGTACATGGCGCTCTGATTAACATAAATTTACTAGAAGTGGTGTGTGTGTATACTTTTTTTTATATGTGCGTATAATTAACTTGCAAGTGGGTTTTCAAAATCATGGTAAGTTATTTTGATTTTTCTTTTGTGCATTTATACCACTAGAGATAATATCTGATCTAAAGTGATCTAAGTTCCAGCTATCATGCACGGTCTTGGACCTTGCTCGTTCTCATATCCTTGCAAATTCTAGTATTTGCTGGAATGAAAAGCTAATGACAGAAATAAGATGCATGACTCTGAGCCATTTATAAGAGTGAGGATATATTGAATAAAAATGTGTCATGTTTATGTCTGAGGGTTTTTTTTGAGGAGTAAAACTGCATAATAAACAGATTAATTTTGGGGTCCAAATATTTGTTTGCTAAAATCACTTCATTAAGTTAAAAAAAAATTAGAATTTAAGCACTCTTAGCAAGAAGTCTTCTCTGGTAAGTGGAAGCAGAATCCATGAAGTATTTCTGTATGTTTGAAATGAGATTTAAATAATTTTAAAAGTTTTACAGGTTTCAAAGCTTATTATAGAAGATTGTTATAGAGCTCATTAATACAGACAGAATTGGTCTCAAGCTGCAAAACTGAAGCCTGAGGCTTTGTGTCCAATAACCTTAAATATGGACTTAAGATGGCAGTAAAAAATGGTCTTCAGCTTCCTTCACAGAATCRGTAAGGTTGGAAGGGACCTCTGGAGATCGTCTAGTCCAACCTCCCTGCTCAGCAGGGTCACCGAGAGCATGTTAGACAGGGTTGCAACCAGGCAGGCCTTGAAGATCTCCAGAGAAGGAGACTCCACAACCTCTCTGGGCAACCTGTTCCAGGGCTCTGTCACTCTCACAGGGAAGAAATTCCCCCTCAYGGTCAGGTGGAACTGCCTGTGCTTCAATTTCCGCCCATTGCCTCTTGTCCTGTCACACGGGACAGCTGAAAAGAGTTTGTCCCCGTCCCCTTGACACCCTCCCTTCAGGTACTTGTAGACATTGATCAGATCCCCCCTCAGTCTYCTCTTCCCCAAGCTGAACAGGCCCAGCTCTCGCAGCCRTTCCTCACAGGGCAGGTGCTCCAGCCCTCTGATCGTCCTCATAGCCCTMYGCTGGACTCTCTCCAGTAGCTTCATGTCTCCCTTGTACTGGGGAGCCCAGAACTGGACACAGTACTTGACATGAGGCCTCCCCAGGGCTGAGTAGARGGKCAGGAYCACCTCCCTCSACCTGCTGGCAACACTCTTCCYAATGCASCCCAGGAKACCATTGGCCTTCTTGGCCACAAGGACACATTGCTGGCTCATGGTCAGCTTGTCATCCACCAGCACTCCCAGGTCCTTCTCTGCAGAGCTGCTCTCCAGGAGGTCAGCTCCCATACTTCTTTGGCAAGTATAGAAGAAATAACAGTGTTATGGAAAAGGACTTTGTGTGATAACATATCAGCAATTCTGTTTTAGTACCTAGGCTGTGCTACACTAAACCAAATGCTTTCTATCTGTAATGCAAACAGCCCCATGTACATTCTCACCTCTTCACACAAGTAATAATTAAAATTGTCAGAAAATTAAGCTGAGGGGAAATGGGAAAAAATCCCATAAATGTTGCTTATAAATTACATACTGTTTAGTCTCATTTGCTTCTCCTCTCAATCTGCTAGTTTGTGGATAGCTTGCAGAAGGGAGTCTTCAGGGCTGAAAAGACAAACTATGGATTAAAAGAGGGATAGAGATCTAGGCTATCAGGATTTTTCTTATTTTTAATCCAAAATCCCAATATATGACAGATACGAAAACGTGGAATGAGGAGAAGAGAAGGAAGTTAGCTGGAGCAGAGTCCTCTGCTGTTTTGGCAAGGCTGTTTATTGTATGTGAGTCAGCTTGTTTAAAGCAAGGTTGACGAAGTCTACACTTCATTACAGAAACAATCAATCTGGAAACKGGAAACTGAGCTGCCCCATGAAAGACTGAGAAAGTAACCGGAGAGGCAATCAGGAGAGGAAACAGGAGATTAGGGCTGGAAAAGCTTTGGAGGTCATATCTTACTGTACGAACAACAGTGTTGAAAAAACAACACAGAATCCAAGGAGGATTAACGTGGGATTAGTAATCTGGAAATTGTGGAGGAAGTGAGCAAAATAATTTAATTCTGAATGAATATTCACTTGAATGAAATTTGTTGGAAAAAGGCAAATAGGTTCAGTGGATTTTTCTGAGGTCTGAGTTATTAAAATTTCCAGCAGAATTAGTGAGAGACTGAACACTTGTCTCTTGATAGTAGTAGGTGAATCCTGCTTGATGGGTAACTAGTGTGGTAGGAATCAAATTCTCAAGTTAAATTGTCTCTTTAGCATAAATAATCTCTATTTGACTTGAATCATATATGTTCAACAACAGCATTTAAATCCCTCTTCTACGACTGATGTACTGTGTCTAACCCTTCTTCTTAATGAAACGTCTTATGTATGTTTACTTACCATGCAAGGCTTAAGAATTCATACAATATTAATAACAAAAAAAAAAAAAAAAAAAAAAAAAAAAAACACAAATTCCTGAATTGTTCTAGTTTAGTATTTCATCAGCTGGATGTTGGGCCAAAAATGTGTGTCTCTGATTCAGTACACATTCTCCTCCTCCCTTGTTGGGGGCGGGGGTGGGGGGGAAAGGGGGAATAAAATGCGGAGTTTAAAAAGGCCTGTGAAAAAACAAGCCATTTTCTCTTTTGCCTGATGGTCCCATTAGGAAGTTGTTTGAGCTAATTACAGGGTGTAAATGTCGTGAAGTTCTTCTACTAATACCAGAGACCAAGAAAAAAAAAATCTCTATTCGCTGCCCAACTTGTGTGGTTTCGTGCACATCACAGGGTTAAATTCATACACAGGGCTACTCAGCTGGACTTTATTGAATCATTTCCTTTCTCAATGCCAGTTCAGGAAAGCTATTGAACTCCAGTGTCGGTGTCAGCTTCAGCATTGCTCATGTTGGGGCACCCCCAGGCCTGGCCCCTGGGACCTCCACCCCCTGCCCGGCCCCTGGACCCCATTTCAGCCCAGCCTAGGGCCATCAGTCACTGCCCCATGACGCTGCTGTGGAGCCAACTCCAGCTTGGACATGGCCCCGTCCAGCCATGGGARTCCTGGCCCCACGGCAGTGTCTGATGCCCCCCGAGTGCCCAGCTCCCCTGGGGTCCTGCACCCTCAGGATGGGGGGATAGGACCTGGTGGCCAGATCCGGCTCTGCCCACGGGGAGCCCCTGACCCACACAGACTCCAGTTCAGCATGGTGCCCAAGATGATGCTTAAACTCATCATTTTTCAAGTGAGCATCTACACATACATGTCCTCYTTAATGAAGATGCTGCCCTGAGGAAGGACCAGAACCCTTGTTTTCACTCCAGCTCCATCCTCYTGCCAGCTTCATGGTGGGCTGACAAATCTTGGTGCATATTATTGCTCCTCCAAATGATTTTTCTAATGTCTTAAAACAACCTGCGGGTAATTTTTTGAGTGATGACAGATTGTTAAACACTAACAAGTTATTGTTTTATAAAACATTAATGCACTTTTTTTTGGTCAGTTTTGACTTTAAAGTGACTGGCTTTTACAGCTTCAAATTTCTCACGCCTTTCTACCTCAGTTTTAAAAACATAAAGGTTAGAACAAAATGCTGAGAGTAAGCTATAATGTAAATGTTACCTGTTAAGGATATATTGTTATCCTGATTCTACATAAAATTAATAACAAAATTATGATTCTATGAAATAATGGTATTTATTAAGGAGCGTTTGATAAAACAAGAAACATTTGATAGGCTCTGTAGAAATAAGCATATGTCAAACAGTTATAAATGTCTTGAAGATGTATGAAATCAGTTAAAATTGCACCTTTTTATTTGTTAAATTTATTATCATGTTTGATAATATGCTTGATGTATGAGCATCTCTGAAGCTTGTACAGAAGTTTATATTGCAGCTGTTAGTATCGTCAAATGATGAGACAAGCCAAATGACCTTCTGTGTACCTACCACCAAGCAAGACATTTTAGGACATTGCAATAATTGCTAATAGTAGTATAAAAATCATGCGTTAGGAGATAATGACTACCTCTTTATAATGATATACTCAGCAAGAGTATTCTCTTATGGAATTTGGAGTATTGTTTTCACTGCTGGAGCTGTTCCAGACTCTCTACAAGGATTTTAGAATTTGTTATTAGAATAGCAGGGATTCAGGCCTGCAAGATGCATTGTGTTCCTTGACTGTAGTTAACCAATTGCACCACCACTTTTTCARTCCCTGTAGTTGCCACCTGATGCTTCAAACATGTAGTAGTAATTCTGTTTATTAGTTATGATGCAAAAGCTTACATTTTCCAATTGAATCTCATTTATTTTCTGTGACTACAGGCTTAATCTCATTCCCTTCTGTATGGTACTCAAACTCTCTGTATTGATGGTGCTTCTCAATTATGGATCATCAGCAATTTTATTAGAGTTCTTGAGGTTTTGTATAGGTCATTAGTGAGAATGTATTTGAAACTGGTTTAGATGGAGAAATCTGTGCTTTGCATTTCAGTGTAACATTAGGCATATCTTCTTGGTGTTGGCACTTGAGCAAGTTTCTAAGAATTCAAWTTTCAGTGGATTTTAGATGTGAAGAGACTACCTTGGAACCTGAACTCRTTATTGCTGTACTTAGTAAACATTAGTAGTACTGTACTGTCTGAACACGGGTTGATTTCCATTCATTGAAATATTAGAAGAGCCCTTACAACTTTTTGAAATGATACCTACTTTATGATCATGAAATTGTAGTCTTATGTTTGTGTAACTCTCACTTGAGTTCACTTAGAAATAAATAGGGTTGATACATCAATTTCCCACACCTTTTGTATTTTTTTGCGTTATAATCTACATTCATTTTCCAGAACATTTAGCAGTGGCTGAAACCCATTTCTTCATACTCTTCCAAGGCTTGCCATCTGCTTCAGAATACATATCAAAGTATTCTTGGATATAAAATAATGACATTTTCAGGGCTCACCGAGCAACTTTCTTAAACCATCCTACTCTTTCATTAAAAGAAAAAAGAAAACTATGGATTGTGCATCTATAGAAATACATCCCACCCTACTCAGTGCCGATGTGAACGGATCAGATAAAATGAGCTCACTGCATTTTCAAAGTTTTGGGAAACAGGAAGTGGAGATGATGGAAGCAGAGATGATGGAAGCAGTCTAAGAAATAAATTGGTTCTATCCGCTGTTCTGTAGCTTTTTATATCTGATGACTGTGCCTTCCTTGCAGGAACAAAAGCATTCCTGATGTTTATAGCAGTATGCACAAAATAGTGTATTCCACTATAATAACCTGGGTTCTTTCTACAGTACAGCTCAGGGGCCGAATSCCTGAGTCAAAGTGTACTTCCACTGTTAAAGGACTCGAAACTATCTGCAAGGCTGGCAAGGAAATGCACAAGTGAGGCAAGGAAGAAATAGCTACTACTCCCTTAATACCTTTGAAACACCATATTGTGATGAATTTTCTCTTCTGTATATTCAACACTGTATTTTTAATGGTTCATTGTTTTGGAGAAAATGTCCTGGCATTAATAACAGGCACCAACAATGGCAGAATTCTTAATCTCCTTATTCATATTTTTGATAGTTCTTATATTCATATTCATACATATTGATAGTCCACAACTGCCTAGAGGCTTTGAGAACAAGTCTTTATTTTTGTTGTGTGTGGGTGTTTTTAGATCTGCATTTAAAAATTTTTCAGTACAGGTATAACAGCATATGACAGAAAAGTGACAGCCTGAAAATAGAAGGAATGAGGGAGAAAAAAAAATCCTACTGTTAATAACTGCTACATAAACTGAATTATGATTTTTAAAAGCAGTTATTTTCTTTGTGAGTTATCTTTCCTTGCAAATTGTAATGGAACTCAGCAATTTATTTCACTGTGATTCAATAACAGCTCATCAAATGATGTATGATGGAAACTTGAGGAAGGAGAGTGATAATGATAAGGTGACCAGCAGTAAAATAAGTTTGTCTGCTTTTCCACTGAAGTTGAGTGATTGGAATGAAGCACCAAAAAAGAAGAAAAAGTGGCATTCATTAAGGATAATAGCTCTAACTGTGGCATAGTACATGAAAATGCAATCACATGAGAAGGAAATCTTTGCGAACAACATGAGGCCTTTGGAGGGGAAACTTAGGGAGGAATGTACATGAAGATTGTTTTTGATTAATGAAAGTGAGCAGAAAAACTGTGAGGCAAAACAGGAAGAAACAAGATCCTAAATATTGCTTTTATAGATTGTTTTTTGGTGAATTGCTGTGTTTTCAGGCTACAGAGTTGGGTACAAACTCTAGTGAGATGACARTGTTTACACCCAAAAGAGAGCTTAACTAATGGTGATGTAGAAAAACACTTCTGTCATTAAGGCAGGAGTGGAGAAAAAGAAACATAACAAGTTTGTTATCTTTTATCTATCTATTTACCCATATATCATTCATATATATGTATGAAAGTATGTACAAAAATGAAATGTATGGTTATTCCAGAKGAAAGTTGCATCAGATACAGGTGTTGTAAGATCCATGCTAATTTACATCTTGAAAGTACACAGAAACATTTCAGGAGAACTGAATGTAGCTTTCCTTTCATTGTATTTGACTGAAATATAGTTGCAATATGATGATAAGAAAAGTAAGAAAAATGGACAAGGGAGCAAATGTTCCAACAGCCAAAAGAATAGCAGAAAAGCAACATCTGAATCTTTACACGGTTGCGCAGCTGGTACAAATGACTAAATAAAAATAGTTGAAGAAATCCTATACCTCCAGAATGAAATGGGAATGCTATAAAGAAATGTTTGCTTGGGCAAAACTGGCCTTTAAGAAGGATTATAAAATAAGTCTCAATGGAGTTGTCTTGACCTGAAAAGCATGAGAGTTGAGAAATGACTGGGGAGAGTTGAGAAAGGTGTATATTGAAAAGGAATGGAACTGACCCTTTCCTACCAACCTTTAAATTAGGATTAGAAACAATTTTGGCCTTGACTTCAGGGAAAAAGWTGTTGGTCAGAATGGGCAAAGCTTTCAAAAACTTATTTTTGTAAGCATCACATAAAGCTACTCTTTTTGTTTACTCTCTATGCACATAAATTAGGGTCAACTAGTCAGAATATTCTTGAGGTTTTAGCAGGCTTTGGGTTTTGTGAATCTAACTTTCTTTTTTTTCCCCCTCTATCCTGCCAAAATAAAAAGAAACATTCTTGTCCTTTGTTGTGGTCTCCACAGAACCATTGGATCCTACTGTGTCAGTGACTTGCATATCTGGGAGAGTTCTGCTAAAATATAAAATATCAGAATTTCTGTGGTCAACTGTTTGTATTTCTCGTACTTGAGCAAAAATCTTCCTGACATAGTGTTTTCCGCAGSATAAGGAAATACTTCAGCAAACATACAAGCAAAACTGAGGACGGTCGAACATCCGTGCTCTTTTGGGCCTGGTGGAACCRTGAGCCTCTGGATGATTGCCTGAAAAACAATATTTAGCCACTAGCAGTATTCTGGCTGAATTACTTTTATTTACAGATCAGAGAGTACCACAGCATGCAAATTAGGCCATTTTTGGCTCTCTGCTGATGACTGCGCTTGTTCTTTTCAAATACTTTCCTGAGCATATACTCTTAATTTTTGCAGATTTGCTAGCTCACACTTTCCTGGAGGTTAGTGATGCTGGAGCTTTCTTTTGCAGTACTTTTAGATGGTTTTGGAACATTGCACATTTTACCAATACAGCTGACATTTTATCTAGAGAGAGATTTATGCATTTTTATGTGAAAATACACTTGAGTATACTGAATTCCACAGTATAAATAGGAAAAAAAAATATCGAGATGCTAAACCTACTTCTATGGTTACAATATAATAGTTCTCACTTTAAAGTGATGACAGAAAGGAGATGGTTACTGGCACAATGTCGTGCTCGCTTGCCTAACTAGATCTATGCCAGCCTGCATAGATTTTTTTTCTCAAGGATAGCTATCTAATAAAGTCAGGCTTCCAAGATTCCTGAAGTAGACAGGAGCGAAGTTTCAACTTCCCAGAAGACTGCAAGACTAACCTGTGATTTGGGTAGATAAAACAAGCTTATTGGAATACTAGATTTTGTTTTACTCTGTGYTTGGTACCATTCACCATCTATGCCTTACAGTTTTGTTGATCTGTTATGAAGCTGCTGAGGGAACTGTYGACCACATCACTGTAAATCTTCTAAGCTGATCAGTTTGGAGAAAAACTATTTCTTTAAATGTGATTGTTTCCCAAAGTTGCTCTGTTATGATCAGAAGAGCTTTTAAAATGCAAAGATGATTAAAAAAAAATAGCTACGAAGTCTGTCTGACCTTATTAGTGTAAGCTAAGGTGACAAGTCTCACCTATGGGTGCATGTAGTTTTCCCAAAAGRCATCAGCCATTGTTAGGTCAAATTCCATCTTTGTCAAAAGCACATTTAATCTGTAAAATGTATTCCCATAATACAGAAAAAGTTCTCAAAGCCCCAATATTATCTTCTCCTCATTCCAGTAAGAGTAATTTTAAATATACATCTTTTTAAGAAGAGAAAACTGTAATCACTTTGTGGTGAAAATAATTTACTCTTATTTGAGTGTTTTGGGTCTGAATCATATACTTATTGCTGAAAGATAGGAAAGGCACACCTAGGAGTGCACAGTATTGTGACTTCGAAGATGCCATTGATGTTACAAATTTTTATGAAAATTGACTCTGTATGAATTTGTATTGAGACATATGAAGAAATCCCCAAACTAAGTCAAAATCATAGGAAGATGTATGAGAAAACTTTGTCTGAAAAGATGCTCTCTATAGACAGGGATAACTTTATTTRCATGCTGAAGAGAAACTCAGGTAACCTGCCCATCCCATGTGGTCATGAATAGCCAGCTTAACATTAGTGCCTAGACCTCAGGTAACTCTTGTATTTATGCTGTAATTGATAGCTAGTAGCAAGATGATCACACAATACTTCTCTTAAGCTGTGAATAAAGAAACAATTAAATGAATCCAGGAAGATTCTCKTCCCTCTCCAACATAAGCCATATCATGAAAGTAAAATGCTCAATTAATTTGTTACATGAGTTCTCCATAGATGATGCTRATATAATCATCCTACAAGCACAAAACAGCGTGCACCTGCAACACTGTCAGATTACAGGCAGTAGTGGACACAGATCCAAGCAGGAATAATTGTCTGTAGGCATTTATTTTTCCACTATTTTTATTTCTTACTATTATGTTGTCTGGAGAATTGACGTGCTAAAGTGACTTTCTCAGGATTAATCAGGAAATAACTAGCAGAGCAAAGATATAACACTACATCTCCTTAGTCATCAGTGATTACCTAACTCACTGGACAATGCTTGCTTCCTATCTTCACAGAAAGTCAATTCAATATCTAAAAAATAGCATCTAAAAGACAAATAAAATGATGTTCATTTAATGAGGAAATTGATGCACATATAATAAGCTATTTGGCAAAAAGTGAYAGCAAGTAAGCATGGGAATGACATGTGTAACCACAGTGGATCCTCTACCTAGTCTGATGTTTCCTTGTCACAAAATAGTGCTCAACTTTTCTTTTATTTAGTTGTATTTAAAGCGGTCAGAAATGTCATGTGATTGCTTTGTGAGCGTTGTTAAGTACAGCCCTTGTTTTGCCAACTTACAGTGCTTAGCTTTTAGGTAAGAGCTTCAGCCCAATTACTCTTCGTGTAAGCATTCATTCACTTTGTAGCATTATTTTGACATGGTATCACCACTTATACCCTATTAAGAAATTACCAGTTGTATTGACTTGGAAGGCAACAGCTGAACCTCTGTACCTTTCTCAAACAAACTGAACACTAAGTAATTCTTTTAAAAATAATACCATCTTTACAATATCTAGTTCCAACAGAAGCTTTCCTTTCTGCTAAAGATGTTTAAAGGTGCTTTGATCCAAGAAAGCTGTAAGTGCTAATCTATAAATTAGATGATTTACATTCCACACCATTCAAAAGCTATGAGGTTTTCCTTCCTGACAGAAGAAAAGTGCAACAAAAGATGAGTTATAACAATCAAGGATCTCTGAATTCTCGCTTCCCACTCAGATGAAACAAAATAAATTTTTAGTGTGTCATTGTTTGTGTGCACTTAAAAATTAGACTTTTTTTCCTTCCAATGGAGATGACCTGTGGCAAGATGTATTCCCAAGGTTGTAGTAAGTCAAATTCATCTTTGATATAATGGAATTTCCATTGACTTCTATTGGATAGGTCCTAAAATGAACATATTTCTTTTATGCTAGTCTGTTAATTTGGATTTTGTTAGAGGCATTTTTATGTCATTACTTTTTCAGTTATGAACTCCCCATTCCAGTATGACATCTTTACTTGGAGCTTCCAAATGCACTAAATAATTCTAATCCAAACAGAAGAGGGCTGGTGATAGGACAGATGGATCTATGGCTTTGTTTGTTTGTTTATTTGTTTTTTACTATGTTTTAAAAACAACAGCCAGCCTCAGAAGGATGCCTCAAAAATATACATAGGCTGTAAAGCCTGTAATAGTGTTTCTAAATGTTGGTGTATGAAGAAAATGCACAAATGCTGGACTTCTGTCAAATAAATGTACAAATCTTCATTCCTATAATAGCCATAAATCGGTAGTAGCTGCCATGTGCTAGGAAAAGCTGATTTTTGTTTTTAATAGCCAAACATCCACTGGCACTCTGGAGAGGTTATTTCTTGCTTTGCATTACTAAGGAAAGGCAAACATTTCAGTAGTTTGTAAAATACTATGCCTGTATTATGTGGAATGTCAGATCAGACTGATGGTCTCTTCTGGCCTAAAAATGTATGATTTTGCTCTATGCCTCAGCTTTGCAACTTTTATTTTGAAAGCCTGAGTTGAGTGTAGACAGATCATTGTCCAGTCCAGGAGTTGATTTGTTTTCCTGAATGCTTTTTTCTTTTTCTAATTATGTTCTCTTCTCAGGGAAGGGAGAGGTATTGAATGTGTATCATTCTTCTGGATATATTTCATGCAAGTGCTAGATCTTTGGAAGATCGATCAGTAATCCACTCCCAGTTCTTCTGTTCTGTCTGGGTGTACATGAGCTCTAATCTCCTACTTTATGTTTGTCATAGTCTGCTTCAATGAGGAAATATCATAATGGGTTTTGCTTTTCAGTCGTTTCAGATGTGTTTTGTGATGCTGTTTATGTTTATGTTTTAGAGTACTGTAATTCCTTAGCATATTTGGCTTTCATCAATAACATGGATGTCTGCAAGATGATGCTRTAGTGCAGTGGCTCTACACTACCCTTGCAGTAGCAAGTCCAAGCTGGCTTGTAATAGATATTGCAGCTGGCCATTTTGCAGCCAGAGGGAATTAAATGAGTAACTAAGGCCAACAAGGATATTGGAGTAGAGTGTTGGGGCGACAATATCAGCTGTGACCAAGTTTGGGGAACCTTGAAATAGAGGAAAAATTAGTTTGTAAGTTCCTAAAGAAAATGTTAACAAGTTTCTTCTACTGTGGTAGTACCCATGTGGTAGTACCCATTTAGTATTGAACATGTATGGTTTCCAGGGTTAAAGTCCTGTTCTCCACCACAATCTTTCTRTATGCTGCTTCAGAAATAGTGAGTGATGATGCTGTTGATTTTTAACATTTTAGAAATGAAACAAAAGCATGCTGCTGTTTTCTGTGTTTGGTAGTTGCCTTTGGCCTGTATGATCTYCAGGCTACTAATTTGTACACTTCTCATGTACATAGGAAGAAAAAGTTATCAGGTCAGGTCTTTCTTCTGTCATCATTACTGCCTTAAGGGCATATTAATTTGGTTCAAAAGCTAATTTTAGAGCAATTCTTGGTATCTTGTACATTTCATTTCGCTTTTTGCAAAGTAGGTGCTCTTTGTCCCACCAGTGACTGTATTGCCTGACTAACTTTCTGAATGAGATAGTATTCTTGCCTTTCCTTCYTTGGGAAAAAAAAATCCTCCCCCTTTAGTGCAGAATGTTTCATGTCAGTTTAATTCATTTAATATAGTTTTTAATAATTTATGGTCGCTGAGTTATTACACTAAAAAGTGATTATTTCAAATGACATTGCTTTGTGAAACTGTTATAGAGGGAATGAGTTCAGTAGAGGAATCCACACGTTATTATCACTCCAATTTTAGTTGAATAATCCAATAATTATTTGAATTATATGGTTTATTAGGTAGAGAATACATCATATTAAATCACAACAAATAATCCGAGCTGGAGACTGTAAGTTGAGTAAAACCCTCAGCAGATAAGTGTCTTTCTTGTACCAGACAGTATGGAAGAGACTAGTATGAACAACAGATTTCAATTTTCTCTGAGAACAAATGCATGAGAATGTCTTCCTTCTCCTTTGTACTAAGTTTAGAGTGATAGATGTAATAAAACCTAAATAGCAGACTCCTGGTTTAGACAGTGTGTGTTTTCATTGACTCCGTAGTCTGTAATAGAAGATAAGTCATGGTAAAATGACTTTTAATGGGTTTTAATAAAATAAATGACAATTAATCACTGGTCTTGACTTCAAAATAGTTCAAGCCTTTTCCAAGAGTCTGAACAGAAGAGGGCCATGAACTGTTGGAGACAGTCATCACCAAGAAATCTAGTGAGTTATTTAGAGAAGAGACTTCCCATTCTCTTTCAGGACCATATCTTCAAGTGTTTGAAAGAAATTGAAAAAATTTATGCTACTCTCAGGAGTCTAACTCTCTTTCAAATATTTTGTAGGCAAGCTAGTCACAGATGACCTCAAGCTCTTTCAGATAGAATTGATTCACTGAATTGGAAATACATGGGGGTTTTGTTTGCTTTATAACAGTGTTAGGCCATGACATAAGAAACAAGTTTCCTTTTCTCCATTTTAGTATCTGTAAAGTCCAGAACAGAAGAGAAGTTCATTTTGGTCAGCTGCCTAATGAATTTACCATTTATTTAATGATGAATTTGAGGTTTTCTGTTACTGATTTCTAGTATTTCTAATATTATTCTGCTACTTTGGATTATCTGTTATTTCTTTTATTGATTCGCTATTCCCTGTGATTGTGAAAGCCCATTTGAAAACACAGATTAAAGAATGAACAGAATGTTACTGACTGTCTTCAAAATTTGAGATTCTGTCTACAAGGTGTAGGCTGTCTTTAAAATGTAATCCCTGAGTACTTCAGTTCTGCATTTGTCTGGTTTTCTTGACTCAGCTTACTTTTAAGGCTTGAGAGATGGAAAACACATTGGGTTGTTGTTGTGGTTGCTTGCTGCCTTCTGGCAGTTGCAATGGTTAGCTGCCCTTGTGATTCATATTGGCTTCCCATCTGCTGCTTGGTTCTGCTCAAGACACCGTGTGCATTTTTAATCTTTAAATTGTTAGGTCTGTGTTAGTTTGGGGGAATGTAGCRCCCTCAGAAATTCTTCTAAAGATAAGATTCTCCTACAGCCATTTTTTCCAGATAGAGGTTGCACTCTGTGATATCAAGCATCTCTAATGCAGGGAAAGGGGTGATACAGGCACTAAAATTCCTTCTGAAGAGGAAAATTTTAATTTTGTTGACAGCACTGATCTGTCTTCAAGAAGTGGATTTGCAGAGTGGACAGCATCTCTTTCAACAATTTGGTATGCAGGAAAAGCAAAATGTTAATGTGCCTTATTTAGATCATTTTTGAAACATCTTGTAACATCTTGTAGTTCTTCACCATTAATGTTCATTTACCATTAGTGTTCATTTATTTGTAAGGTATCTGCCRCTTCGTCTAATACAGAAATGCAGCTGTTTCTCTCT
Organism: Rhea americana; assembly: GCF_003343005.1. Taxonomy (NCBI): domain Eukaryota; kingdom Metazoa; phylum Chordata; class Aves; order Rheiformes; family Rheidae; genus Rhea; species Rhea americana. The sequence goes on from NW_028185295.1 coordinate 66,627, forward strand.
AACTCGATTCTGTTAGCAGTTAAGCAAAACGACAGATCRTTCTTAAATTCACTTCCTCAGTTCAGGAGCGAGGACCTACTCACATATGCTGTCCTGGTTCATTTCACAAAGATGCGAATAACTCCAAAAGAATCGCAACAGACTTTCCTGTATTTGCAGGAAATCACCTTAAATCATGTACACAAGGCTTCAAAGTGCCTTCATAGGTGAATGGCAGCACTTAGTTTAATTCAAAAATAATTAAATAAATAGAAGAAAAGCTGCAAAATCAGTTCACTWCTCTACTAAATAGTTAGTACTGGATATAAACCCTGCCACCAAATCTACTGTATATTGCTGTTAGRTTTGTTTGGTGGCTCTACCTAGAACATAAACACAATGGCTCGATTCTGATCTCAGTTTCATGCTAGTGTTGCTAAAATCATAATTTAATCAATATAGAAGCATTTATTGTTATGTGATTTAGCACACTGAGCATTTTTTTAGGTTTTTTTTCTTCTCTCTCTCTCTCTCTCTTACAAGAACCAGCAGATAACAACGATAAAGATGTTAACTCTTTTGTAGGCATTAACATAGTTCTTCAGAAATCTTATTGGGATTCTCTGGCACCTCAAGCAGTAGCTCGAGKAGCTGAAGACTTTGAAGTGTAAGCTGGATGTGGTGGCAAGGTYGCTTTTCTCCTGTGAGCATAGTCAGCACAGACAGGGGTGGCTTATTGCAGKAATTGTGATCATGCTGGATCCCGAACCTGAGAGCAAGGCCTTGACTCACTAAGTGGTATGTGCACACAGGTGCAGGTTGCCTGAAGGACCTAATGGGATTAGGGAAGCAGCAGGGTGAGGGTRGCCACCACCAACCGTCGTGGCCTGGTCTGGGCTGTGGGGTGGGCATGGTGCTCCCTGAATCGCATTTATGGAGGTGTAGGAGCATAACCTCTGGCTAGTAGCCACTTATGATGGGAATTAATGGAAACTATCACTGTTCATGATAGCATCTCTCCTGAAAACATCTTTACTAGTTCTAGTAAGCTTGAATATCTCRTTTTACTGTTTAGATCTTAGATGTAAGTCTGCACTACTCAAGTCTACACACAAAACCCACTCTTAAGTAGATAGTCATATTTATACCTTCTCATCCTGAAATGAGAGGCCTAAGGTGCTATTCAGGTTATCACTACATATTTCATCTTCCATCAAGAGCCTAGAGGCCATGTGGACATGTAGGGACAGGACTCTTTGAGTATTTTTTTTCTTTACTTTTTTGCAGGGACTGAGAAAAGAGGAGGGAAGGGGCAGGGTTTCTATTTCCATCATTGCTTTAGCCTAGATTAATGTGCATRTTGCAGTCTCCAAGGTGACTCAGGGGAGAGTTAGCAAGATTTTTGGCTCTTGGAAGTATTTAAGCAATCTTTGTAGTATTTAATATTTTCTTACATGGTGCTAGAAATTCACACTCTTGGCAAATTCTGCCATTCTGAAAGTTGAAATCAATGTCATGTGTCAGAGTTAAAAAAATAAAAAAAAAAAATATGTGCATGTTTTACTATGTTTTTTGAAATATTGTYACCGAGTAACAACTTATTCTTCATAGCCAATTCATGCATAAAATCTGAATAAGTTCCTACCTGATGTTCTACTTGTACTGCAAAATGGATAGTCAGAAAGAAACATAAAGGAAATACTTTGAGGATAATTTAAAAAAATAAGGCTCTTAAAGCTTTACTGCAACTTCATGCTATGAACGCCTCTCTACATGCTCATGTCTGCATTTAAAATATTTTCACAATGTTATATCTTCCTGAGACTTCAGATTTACTAGTCAGAGGTGATAATATACTTGAAAACTTAGCCTAAAATCTTATTGATTTAAGAGATGGCTATCTATATTAAAACTATTAAGTAAGGGAATGATATTTGAAGCTTCCAAGTTCAGGGTTTTGAGGCAGATCTGCAGCTCAGCAGAACTCAGTAGATCACTACAGCCAAGRATCTGGGCTATTTTGTTCAATCTTTTTTTTTTACCAAACCACTTTTTAACTCATGAAATTCTGAAGGTTTAAATAATAGCTCTCTGTAATCTAAATACGATGAAAAGCCTGTTTGCTTCCTTGGTAATGGTGTGTCGGGCATACTGTGCACAGCGATAACAAGCACCTTTTTAAAAACAGCTTCATTATGCTTCCTTCAGGTACTGGCAAGGGCTAGAGGCAAGATACTGGGCGAGATGGATCACTGAGCTGATCAGATATGGCAATTCCTGTGTTTTCTGTGTTCTCAAGGACGACAAGATTTTAACCAAGCATAAACATTTTACAGCTGGCTGGTGCAACTCTGTTTTATTTGTTTAGGGGTTGAGGAAGAAGGTATGTTTCCCAAAGGTTGTGGGAAAAGTCTATAGCATGAAYGCATAAGATGATGATGGATTTATATTTAGTTGATAGTTTGTAGCAGACAATTCRTCAAGGAGATGAGCTCAGCATCTGTTATTACTTTGCAAGGACAAAGAAGAATGTGTGTTGCTTCTGGATTTCACAGGGATTGCCTTTTTAAAGGGAAATGAGCTGTTTGGGGTTCCCCCCCTCTCCGCCCAAATATAACCTCCTTTTTGTTTATTCCTGTACGTATTAAAGGATACTTGGGACCTAAAAATGTCTAAGCTAGATGTAATATCTTACATGAATAAGGATATATATGTGACAAAAATGTTTGCATTATTTTAATTTTTCAAAAACTGAGTATGTGCAATACATTTGAGGCAGCRCTTGAATAACTGAAAGTGTTTTATTTTGGTATCTAGAGGAAATTACAACTGAAGGATAAATTAAATTGTGGCATCTAATAAGGAGACAGTTGCCTAAACACTGTTGAACATCAAGGGAAATAAGGCACCTAACTACATTAGACCCTTTCATAAATCTTCATGGTCACCTATAATCATCTTAAAAGCTTAAATATCCTTTGTAAGTTTAGGTCCTAGATTGCGACTCAGAAAAATACCCTGGTTAAGGGTGGCCCCTAAGCACATATGTAAAGTGAGCTCTTCAGGGTAATGATGGGCTTAATTATGTGTGTTCCAGCTTCCCAGCTTTAAGAAAAATCTGTGACAACAACATTGTGGCTTCTRTTTCAGTACAAGAAAATCCTGCATTTTCCATCTCTGAAAGCTTTGTGAGCCTCAGTGAATTAGTGCTAATGAAATATGCGTATATAGGTGGTATGATTTATTTTCCTGCCTTTAATGATGATTTGGAGTATCCCTACAAAGCTCATGGCTCTTGCTGGGGTCTCTTCTCCTCAGCAAGAAGCTCGCTCTTAAGCGAGAAGGCAGAAGCAGCAGTCTGTTGATGGATTAAACTATAAATACAAGCGATAGTGGCACTTTTAACAAAAAGCCTGTTAACTACCCTTTAAATTTAATCTTGGTACTTGTAGAGTCAGAAATTCAGGCAGAAGGGTATACAGCAGCTGGAGGGGACGTAGCGACAGAGCAGCTGTGGCAGAGCCCTGGTGCGGGTCGGTGTCACTGGGAGGTAAGAGCCCGCGGACGGCGAGACTGGCGGACGCCGGGAGGTGACACCTTCTGCCAGGCGGCCAGCGAAAGGGACCGCACGCTCAGTGAGAGGCACCCACCTCCCGCAACCTCCCTGCAAAGCGGTAGCGTTGGTGGTACCAGCAGGTTTTGAGCTTCACGTGGATTTCAGTCTGCTATGCAACGTGTCCCTACTTTATGTTTTCTAAGGAGTGCTGAAAGAAAAGCGTTCGTCTTGCGTCTCCAAGAGTGTCCCCATCCCTCTGGGCTGTTTTAAAGTGCTTGATAGAGATCATATGCTGTGCTTACAGATGTGATATATATTTACTCACGAGTGCGTGTGGGTATTTAAAGTCTATTTGTGTGCACACCAGTGTATACAACTTTATGCAAAGATATCTAGAAATACAGAGCTATARCTGTATAAAATTAGACCACTCTGTTTTCCCGAGGACAAATGCCTTATTTTGACACACTGTGCTGAGGTACCTCTGTTGTGACATGGTGTTAGCCTTCATGTCACTGCTGCTTATCGTCTTTCGCATGCAGTCCGCCTTCCAGCTAAACTGGAAGGAAGTATTGAGTTTGCAGTACCATATATACTAGACGTGCGTGGGATGACATTTTATATGTGCTACTTTCTTTTCTAGATGATTTCTCCAATTTTCTGGAAGTTGGTTCAACTGCTGAAATTCACTGTTGTCACCACTACTCTTCTGTCAAATAAAATGCATGAAATACATCCATTTGGTGTCAACACTTTGTAGAGGACATTGTTTCTCTGCTGCTCAATTTCCGTGTCCCTTGAAACATTCTGATGTTTCATTTCACCCGTTTTTAGCTGACCACTGGGGGGTATATAATGGAAAGGAAAAAAAAAAACTCCACCCAGACCGGGTAAAATAATATATAATTAAAGGCCAGTGTCCTGTGATTTTCTTCATTAATGCTTCCGTGCACTTATGCATGCTTTCATGCATGTAAAATGAAGGTTTTCATGTGGTTTGGTTATTGTGTTTCCTATCTGGTCTGAAGTGATAGTGACAATCTATAAATAAGAGTTAATATAAATAAGTGCCACTCTAAGAACTGTATGTGAATCTTTAATATGTAATTGAGATGTTATTTAAATGAGTTCCCACTGCCATTTTATTTCTTTCTTCCTATTTATCTATTTATTTATTTTCATTTTAATTAAAAAYAATAAGAATATTGATTCAAAGAGCATCATCCATTTTTTTAATATAAGACTATATAAGGCRAAGATGAAGACTATCTTCTGTCACTAAAAAATAGGAGATAATCTCTTTGAAATAAAGCATTGTTGCAAATAATAACAGCTGCACTGTAATATCAAGCTTGAAATTGGTTCTGATTTTGTATTGTAGTGATTTTATTTATTTTTTAGTAATTGATCCAAAGTCTCCTGTTTCTAGAGTGGTTTTATGACTGTGATTGTGAAGGGTTTTTTTTTTTTTTTTTTTTTTTTTTTTTTTTTTTTTTTTTTTTTTTTTTTTTTTTTTTTTTTTTTTTTTTTTAATACATAAATATAGATTTCTTTCACCATTGACAAAATTCCTACATACAAGTGAAAAACTGATCCTTCCTGATAGGAACAGAAGGAAAAGAGAATATATTTTTTGCAGACTGTTCTGAGAGAAAGCAATTGTKATTAAACTGTAAATTCTGACCTTGCATGTGGCATAATCAGACTGACAGATAGGATCTGAGTTTTTTGAAGTGTTCAATATGTGCCTGGTGAAAGCAAGGCCCTTCAAGATGTGTGTCCCAAATCCTTACTTGTTTTGGATAGAATTATCCAAGATCTTAAAGTGGAAATATTTCTGTTTGTTCTGCCTTGCGATGAATGGAGGTCACTTCAGGTTTCCTGCCACAGTAGGAGCATTTCTAATGGAGTCATTGCCAGTAGGACTCATTTTCCTGAAACAAGGAAAGCCAGAAAGGACTTTTTGTATTATGAACAAATGGAAATTGTGTTTTAAAATTCAGGGTTCTGTGCTCACTTCTTGGTTTTAGTATTAACGCAATTCTGCATTTCACAGGAATTATGATTTCTCATTTTGCACTGTTAGAGAATCCCAAGGCCACAAAGGATGTTAGTATGCGGTTTTAGCTTTGCTTGATCGTTTCCTGGCTTAAGTTGGGAAGGGGATCCTGCTTCTAATCAGCAAAAAATGCAATGCATGAAGAGAAACCTTTCCGTACCAGTTTCAGGGGCTGTCATCATCCTCCTGCTGCGTGAGGCAGCACAACTACACGTTAGAATAATAAACCGCATAAAAGAGAGATTGCCCTCTCCTCCCTTCCACCCCAGGCCATAAAACTGATCTCTCTATAGGAAATTTATATAAAAGTTTCAGTCCTCCCTTTCTGTTTTCCAACCCATATACACAGCATCATCTTTGAACCCTTCTTTGTTGCGCTTTCTTCATCTCTTCCCCTCTGTCTCCCTTCAGCACACCTCAGCATAGGGTTCTTCATTCAAATCCTACTCTAGAAGTTTCACCTGTCCCTTTGATTTCATCCTCTCCTGTCTATTTTTGAAGCCTTTACTTTTCTGTYGGATTGTACCTGTATATTGCCCCAAAGCATGCTCTTGTCGTCTCTTGTGTTAATAAAACTTCTGTAGTTTCCACCTGTTTCTTAGGTTACTTTTTTTCCTATTTCTTTTTCTTTCCTTTATCTCTAAAACCCTTATGCTGCACAGACTTGTACTCCATCTCTCTCTTYGAGCCTTGCTTATCTGGCTTTTGCCCTCTCCCTACCTTGGAAGCTGCACGAAGCAAGGTTCCTAATGAGCTACTCCTTGATCAGTTGAAGGTACATGCCTGTAGCTTATTCCTCTTGATTTCACTACTGCTTTTGACAAAGATAATCACTCTCACCTCCTCCACTTTCTCTCTTCTCCTATCTTTTGTGTTTATATAATATCCTGATGATGTGTTCTTGACTGGTCACCTATAAATCTTGAGCAGCAAGTAGTCCAAGGGACAAACAGTTCTGACACCTGAAAGTGAAAAACAGTTTCTCTGATCTATTAAGTGAATACGTAATATCCTTTCTATATTCAGCTGCCAAGTTCTGTTTGCAAATGCAATCAGAACTGGAAATAATTATGAAACACATTTTGATTCTCTTAGCATGACTAATACAAGAGCTCTGTTTTGGTCTATTGAGAATTTTTCTTAAAATCAATGAGATTATTTCTTCAGTAAACAAAAAAAGCTAGTGGAATAAGGTAGAAATCAAAATTGTAGGAATTCTTGGCCCTGCTTAGTCAGAAGTTTTGTGCAAGGGATTACCATTACAGTATTTGAGAGTACTTTTCCCTTTTTGTGTTCAGAACCACAGATACTGGCAATAGGATGACTGGGAAATGTTAATTCTCAGTTTGAACTGGATTATTACAGCTGATTCTTCTTTTCCTTATTCGGATTGTAAGAAAGGGATATTGTCTTTCTTATTTTAAGTAGTCAGTCCTTTCAGGTAGGGAATTTGTCTCACTTAATATTCATAAAGTTTTATTCAAGTGGAGAGTTCTGTATTAGTAATAGATGATTATCATTAAGTTAATTATGTTCAGGCAAGGAACAGTTGGGTATGCCATTTTCATGAAGAATAGCATAAGGGTATTTATCACAATTCAAAAGCTATCACTGCTATGCTTGAATTAATGGGAGGCTGGCAGTCCTGAAAGTGATGGAAAACAAACAGACAGAGTGGATAATAAGGTTATAATAACATTTTCAGGATTTACATTGTTTAAAGTGAGAGCATGACTACAAATACCTATAGAGATGGCCCAATTACATGCCTGTTAAAATTTATAGAATCAAGAATTCTTCATGGTTTGCTGGTTATTAAGCCTGAAGAGCATTTGTATCTGCAAGATAAGACACTCATACCATTTGAAGTGTGTATTGTAACCCTCCAATTTAAGGTAATGTTCATACAAGTTAGAGCTTGCAGCACATCTCATTTAAAGTAAACTGCAAGCCAGAAAAGCCCAAAGTACACATATTTGTACATTGCAGTTTACGTGAAATTCAAAGTCAGTCTTCCTTCAAAGTTTAATCTAGTCTCATTATTTCCCTCAAGGTTTTTTCATTCTCTTCCAACTTTATTAGATTTAGAAAGATCTCTGCRGTTGTATCTATCTTTTAGTGAATTAAACTCCTCTTCAAGTAACCTTAAGATATCAATAAAAAAAATACTTTTCATATTTTCCATTTAGGCTTTATTTAGAGTGAAAGCATTTTAATTTGTCTTCATTCTGTCTGCACTCTTTTGAAAAATAAARCTACTGTGCAGGTAATGGATATGAAATACACAGGATCTATATAAAAATGTGTGTATGTGTACRTACATTTTTCAAAGTGCAGTCAAAGGATTGAACACTTTCATCCTCTGCCTGGGGAAGTCCAGGCATGAAATAATCAAGTGAAACATATATTGTTTTGTATGTGTTTCATCTCAGTTTAGCTAGAAAGTTTGCATGTCGTACAGAAAGATTCATCAGCCTATGACCTCTGAAAATATGGCTGAAAGTCATCCAAAAGATTAGCAGGACTTTTCCAAATTGTTTTGCAACTGTAGTTCTTCATCATTTGCAGTGATTTTGCCCATGCAAAGAAAGTACGTAGTATGATCAAAACATTTCCAGCCACTGCAAATGCAGAATTCTAGTTTTCATTTGGTTTCCTTAGCAGCTTAATAAGTTACCCTGTAGGAAGAAGAAAATGAGTTGTCAGCATCCTATTCTTCAGTCTGAATTTATATTGACCTTAAAATTATCTTTTAATTTATTTTGCAAACATTTTGAGTAGCTCTATCGAGAAACCTTTATCAAGCCGTGCTATGGTTATGCAGAAACAAACCAGTGATGTTTCAGYGAGTCCTTCCCCAGTAAAATTTCTTTCAAGGGAACTTCTTTGTTCTTACCAATTTGGAAACAAAAATCACGGGTGTATTTAGCCAGCACTATGGTATTAATGCATAGGATTGTCARCTGGTGTAAACACTCAAACTTGTATTGATTTCTGTCAACTCATGATAAATTGTATCACTGAAGATGTTTCCTTGCCTTTTTTGCAGTGGTGGTGCTAGCCTTGTTTTTCTTTAATCTTCTGTCACTGATGAACAGGATATCATGTTTGCTCCTCCCCTTTATCCTCAGAATTCAAAGGCATCTCTTTCTTTTTTTTATTTATGCCATTTTAGTTTGCTCACTTCATATGAGTCACTAAAGAATAGTAAATTCAATTAATATGAACTAGAGTAATATGAGCTAGATTTAATCTGTATTCTTTACTTACTTGTTGGAATATATTTATTTATTTACTCACTGATTGAGAAACATGCTGTGCAACAAGATATATTTGACAAAAACAGCTCACAACACTCATTATCATCCGTGAATTACTTCTTTGTTTTTAAGGGAGTCACGCAAAGGAAAAGCAGAAGAAAATCTTCTCTTACTGCCTGTAGTGATTATGCAGAGTGACTGCGTGAGTTATTATATGAAGATTTACTGATACATTATATGATTATATCTCTGAACCTCTCATTTCTGATCATCCAATAAAACTACACTACTTATGTGTCTTTAATTTTTATTTGGAGTAAAAACAGGAGGTCAGATATAACTGTTCTTGTATTACCACCTATTCATGGTTATACTAAGCCTCTTCTAGTAATGCAATATGATAAAATGATATTTCTCTGTCTTGATTGATCCATTTTTTTCAGAGAGGATTTATGTATATTTTATTATTGTTTTTAATACTGCAAAAATGAATGYGTGCTGTTCTATGTTTGTAAAGAGTGCTTTGCATTTGGGGCACTGAAGCAGAAGGTAGTTAAAGCTTGGGGTGGTGTGTAATTCCAGTGAGAGTTCATTGTGCAGCCTTGGAGAAGCCTCAGAGAAGATTTGTCTCTTGCTTGGATGATCATTATTTTTGCAGTGAATAGTTCCACTGCAACCAAGAAACAAAGTTATTAACCATAGGTCCTCATTTTGGAGCTTTAGTAATCTTCACTTTGTTCCTTTTACCAAGTTGTCAATGGTAAACCACAAGTTAGAAAGCACAGTACAGCTTTGCTTTGCTGTTATAAGGCTCTTAGGCATTAAAGCTGAATCTAACGGGGAAAAAATATCAGCAAGATCTTGAAATCTTCTGCTGCCCCAGCAGTCATTTCACAAGGCTCACTGACATTTCACTGAACCTTGGTCTTCTGACAGCCTAAAACTTTCTTCTGCTTCTCAGCCTAAACATATAAGAAGCCAGGTCATACCAAACTGATCTTTTGCCAACATTGCCTTTTGCAGTTAGCCTCATTTTTTCTGTCTACCCATACATATTGGTAAGAAAGACTTATTGCCATTTGCAACCTTTAAGAGGCTTGGCTGAACAAGCTGAGCGCTTCTGCCCTTCTTTTGAAAGAAGGGCTTTCCATCCTCCCAAATGTCTTGGGATCAGTCACAGCCTGAGTTCATCTTTCCTAGACTTTAGGAACCAGAGGTCTATATACTTCAGATGAGGACTTTACATCACTGCCTTGTGCAATTAGAGAAACTTTCCCTGACACTGCTGGAAACAACGACCACTGGGTCACTCTGCTAATAAATAAAAGAAATCCAGACCTGCTGTGTATCCCTGAAGCTGAGTAACAGGGCACAACTTGGGACCCGACACTCCTCCAGGATGTGATGAATCTGTCGATATTGCCTACAGTGAATAGACCCTGGCCCATACTGTTCTGCAGAGCCTTCCTTGGGAGTTGTAAGAGATGATATTGGTTGTCATGGGCCAAAACTGGGCCACTAAATCAAACGGCACAGATCAGCTTGAGCTCTGCTCTGCTTCTGTTTCATTTACTAGCATAGACACAGTCTCTTTGGCTGTAGCTGCATCCATCTTCTGTTGCTGCTTCACACTGGAAGTTCACAGACTTTGAACTTCCTGGCTGTTACATGTTTATCTGTGTCATCCTTCACTGATGAACACCAGGCTGATATTTCTTATTGGTTCATAAGTGTAGGAACTTACAGTGTATATTGAATTATATCCTGTTTTCCTATTGCYGTCTTCAAGGTCATTTAGTTTTTTCCTATGGTGTCTGTACTCCTCTTCTGTAGTGACAGCACCTTCTAACTTTGTGACCTCAGCAAATTTTAGGAGCCCAAACTGATTTTTTGTGCCAAAGCTTTTAATGAAAGTAGTAAATTAAACTGATCCTAAAATTTGTTTTTAAGGCACTGTGCTGGTAACACAACTGCTCCTGTGAATATAAATGTTGAAGTCATTTCCTTAGCTGCTTCTTTAACCATCTTAAAATCCTCTCCTTCTATTCACTACCAGTTTGCCATACGGCAGTACGTTCAACAGTTTAATTTGGTCTAAATACATTGAATCTAGGGATTTACATTTTCCAGAAAATCACATATTAAAGAATCTCTTTTTACACCTATAGAACAAGTATAGGATAGCACAACTGCACTGTGAGGTTTTGTTTGTTTGTTTGTTTTTACATCTTACCTTTCCTTTTTCAACAAAACTTCTTCCTTCACTTCCTCTGTAACTAGAGTTCATACAGAGAACTTTGTAATAAGTTATGTTAATTTTCAAATTCCATGCATTCTACCTGAGCCAAAGATATTTTTTGGCAAATATTTTGGATAACACTGTTGTGGGCAGAAATTACATAGTTACCTGTAAGTTATYCTAGTGACTGTCACTATGGAACCTGAGCATTATAAAGCCATGTATTCTTACAAAGAGGAAAATAGATAGTTCTGTTTTTCTCGTGGGAAACTGAGGCATAAGGCTATCAAATGCCATTTTAATTTGTCATTACAGAATTTGTTCCAAGGACCTCTTCTAAGAGTATGCTCAATGAAGCAAGRTGCTAAATGTGCAAATAAAATCAATGGTGTTCACTTTTTGAGCCTTGAATATKGAACACTCAGAATGTGGCATGTCCCACAGTTCAGGAGTTGGGAGAAGTACGAAGAAAATACTCTTATGTGCAGTTTTCAAAATAACCTGTTTGTGAAATTTCACAAAGGATAGAAAAGAAAACTGTGGAAAGCCTGATGAGGTAATTAGCAACACATTATTARCTTGGCTGATCTTGAGGACAAATTCTTTTAGAAAAAGTTAGTTAAGGCTGTTCAACAGCTGTTTGGGTGTCTTTTACCATTTTTTTTGTAAAGTTAGCAAGATGAAGATGGTGTTTTGACTATTGCTAGGAGCTGATAAAAGATCAACAGCTAATTTTCCATAGATCACTAAAGAGAATTCAAAAGCTAATAATTTACAGTCATTTCCAACCTTCTCAAAAATCTTTAATGGTTTTGAGCTCATCTTAATCACTGAGTCTTTATTCTTATTCTAGTATCTATTCCACCTACATTTCTCATCCCCTTCCCTCTTTGAAGTCAGGAAATTGGGAAAACTTAATGAAACTTATAATTTGCAATTTGTGTATAAAGTTTCCTGTATGTTCCTTCCCAGCTGTCATTTCATTTGCCTTCTTCATAGCACTATCTCTTATCTTAAAATGGAATTAATTTATTCCTTCATCTCTATTTATCAATCTTGGCTTTTCTTTTTCTTATATAATTTCCTCCTATCTCCATTTTCTCAGTGAAATTTCAAATCTCTTCACTGATGTACTTTTTTCTCTGAGCATTTCAAAAAGTTCTCTTTAGCCTTGTTGCTTGGGTGTTCCATTATCATCATCTGTCATTTGGTATACCATGCAGTGGGATTTTATTCATKTATTTTTCATTTTTCCACTACTTCATTTAAAGTTGTAAATTAGAGGTCCCCAGAAGTATCTAATTCTTAGGAATCTTTGGATTTATCTTTATTGCTGTAAAAAGGCTTACAGACTGATGAAGTGTCCCAAAGCAGCATATTGTGATATGAGGAATAGACAAAACTCCTCATTAACATTTTCTGGTTTTTGTTAAATTATAACTAATGATGAGTTCCATTGTGTCATACAGGTACTGATTARTGTTGAGTATAACTTTGGGAAATAAAATTGCTGATCAGAGCAAAGCATTAAGTTGTTTACATCTACTTGGGATACAATAATTATAATGATGTCTGAGACACRTGAATGGTTTAAGGTGTAAATAATTTACTCTTATTTCTTCCCTTCTGCTTTTTGAGGTGCCAGATCATTGTGTTTGTTTATGTATAGTAAAAATACTTTTCTGTTTATTTCTACTGGAGATTTTAAGTCATTGAATTCTAAATAACAGATCAAAAAAATGTGAGCTCYGTCACATTTTGCTTTCTTTAGTTCTTCCTTTGTAGGAACTGGTGATGTTAACACRATTTTTTAAACATGCTGATATTGTCTGCTTAGTTTTGCAGAATAAGAATGCTGTCATATGGTCCAGTCCCTCCCAGACTAGGAACATGCCTAGTTCTCTTATGGACCTTTCTTTACCTGGAAAGAGGCATGGGGAGGAGATGGTGCTTGCTCACAAGCCTGTATTTAGCCTGTGATAGTTYAGAGTTGAAAGAAATACAGAGATTCTGAAAGAGTTTAACGTTACACAAGTTTTTAAACCACAGAGCCTTAAATACTGGTCTCTTCTGACATTCTTGCTGATTGAAAAAGTAAAATAAAATAAAATAAAAAGGAAAACAACCCTACTCCCTGCTAATCTGGACAGCTAATGTAATTTCATTAAGCAAAATCAATCCAAGCAATATCATATTTACGGTTTTTTTTGTAAATTTATAACAACATCAAATTTCATTACTTTCTACTATTTCCCCCACATTTCATCATTACATTATTAACTGAGTTTATATATGGTCATTCTTTATCCCTCCATCCTTATTTTATAATTTGCCACAAAGCTTGCATTCATATCACCTCTTCTGTCATCCTAATATATGCAAACCTTTTGACTGCTGTTATTATTTTTGGACAAACCAAACCTGTAGGTATAACTGTGTGAACTGGATCCCATATAGGCTATACGCAGAGTTCTCTGAGAGCAATGCCCTGCTTTTCAGTAAAGGCTGTGAAAAACTTCGCAGCACATCTGTTACTCTATCCATTCTCGATCATCCAGATAAAGCCTGCTTTACTCTTGTCTTCCTCAGGAACATTGAAGCTGTCTTTCATCCTTCTGAACTAGCTGTCTAATATATTGTGTTTTTCCCCAGAGTATAGGCATTTTATGTGCCAATGGAAGTGATAGATTTAGCCACAGGGAATGATGTACACAGACAGTAGATTTCTTGCAGCTTTCATTGACATCTATCACCTTTTTTTCCATATAAAATGTTTATTCCAGTGGGTCTTTTTCACAGAATTTAGTCAGCTTGCGGAGTTGTTTTTACAGCGCTTCACTTCCTGGTGCCATGCATCACCTCTTTCCCAAGATTACAGGGGAAGTGAATCTTCCATAAATATCTCAGGGCACAGCAAAAGRTTTGAATGTAACAAAGCAAGCATCAACTTAAATTGGATATTATTTCATGTACTATATTGTGTATTGTTTCTTGATGTATTATATTAAATTGCTAAAGTGCCACATCAGATCAGTTATAACGTGGCATGCCTGTGTCACCCGGGGTTTATTACCCTTAATATTTACTTTAAGTTTTCCTGTACCTTGTTATACCTTTGCATTTTTGAACAGAAACTAGGCTGCAGCTTACTTACATTTTAAGTCTAGAAGGATGAATCACGAGTAAATAAACCTGCCATTCCATGCTTTGCAAAATACAAACAAGAAAAGCAAATGTGCATGGTGACCATTTTCCACATGCCTTGTTTTTTGTAGAAAATATTTACCAGGGAGATTTCATTTATCTCAATCGTACGCCAYTGCAAGAAAGGTAGAAGGAAAAAGAAATCATCACGCTATTAGCAGGCTCCAGGGATATTATCACAGTGCGGCATTCCGGCCATTTAGGTTCCATTGCTGCCTGCTGGGAATGTAAACAGCCACTGCCACGGGGAGATGTGGGCTGTCAGCAAAGATGGCTGTTTTAAGTTCTGTCGATGTACATAGGTTAAAAATCCACCTCTATTTTTAAATTATTGTTAAATACTAAGTAAAATTCCATGACATATATGTCTTCCCTGCCTGCCCCTCCCAGCTCTCTTTCAAGTTCATAGTCGGTGTTGTCTTCCAGATAAATATATTTTAGAAGCACTCTTAGAATTTTTTTATGTGAATTTTGAAAGATGGACACTGCAATGGTTTTCACATGATAGATTTAAAATCTTTTAAGTTATAAGACCAAATAACAAAAATTCTGCCCAGAAATGCCTCATTAAGTTCAACAAATATAAGTGTGGGTGAGCAATTATCCATACAGTTGAATCCAGATTGTTCACCACGCTCATTAAAAGAATAGTAACATTTAGACTTTTCCTTATAAAAATAGAAATATTTTCTTTTTTTCTCTTTTGCTTGCCTAAAAAAACTCATACACTCTTTATTTTGTAGCATTAATAGTTGGCCTGATCCAAAGTTCTTCAGCAATAAGTTTTGTAAGCTTCATTTTGAAGTGCTAGAGTCTGAAATACACTGCTAGGTGTTATAAAGTAAAAGATTCATCTGAAGTGAATGTTGAGTAAAATGGTAATTTACCCCTACTCTTAAGATGTTAAAAAAAAATGAGAGGAAAGAAAAAAAAATATTATTATTATTATTATTCTAATGTAAGGAAATTTGGAAACTTATTTGAATATAATATATTCATTGAATATGATCTAGTCATTATATTTATATATATTTAATATACATTGAATTATTTGAGAACAAAAGTGGAATACTTTGTGTTAYTTAAGAAGCAATTTCTCCATATTTTCTGATATTTCCTATATTGTATATTTTCTTCYGGAGCTGCTAGTGGACTCTGCCTGCTTGGGGAGGCAAGCAGACAAACCATGACTTCTTAAAATAGTCTGGGGGCCCAGCAACTTGCTAAGYGAGGAGCTGGCAGGGCGCTGGCTGGTGGCCGCAGATGCCCTAGCCTCCCTCACTCAGGACGGAGGGACGTTCTGGGTCTTTGCTGCCTCCCAGAGGGGCCTCAAGATCTTCGCTGCCTGGTCCCTGCCTGCAGCCTGGTAGAGACATCGTATTTCTCAGCAGTGTCTCAGCTGGAGTAGGCACTTCTGTCAGAAAGCTTTTGACTGCCTCTAGTTGGAAAGTACTTGTCATGTTTTTACTACCCAAAGCCTCGATTAGCATGAGGGCTTGTTTTATATTAGGCTTCAAGCAACCACTGCGGATGAGAATGAACTCCTACTAGAACCTCTAGTACTGGATTGAGAAGAAGTTACTGTGCTATTTTGGACTGAGTGTAAATTTCAAGGCAAAGAAAATGTTCATCTCTGAACTCTGCCGTTCACATGCCTGAGTCTTAGTTAGCACTGATTTATTTTTCAATGGGCTTACAACAGTGTGAGAGCAGAATATGTATCTATTGTCTCAGACTCCCTACCTAAAAAATGCAAATTATACATTCTCACCTGCCTCAAAGGAGTCTTGTCAGGAGTAATTACTTAATGACTGTGAAATTCTTTAAGGTCGTGAAATAAAACTGAAGTGTATTACTGTTACACACGAAATAGGAATTGTAAGTGTGAACTGCATGTTAGAGTACAGAGTTGTGGATGCTATCTCAGAAGATTAGATGTTGCCATTTTGGCARAAACAAAAAGTCGCAAAATGACTCATTTTTTCTTCGTTCGAATCACAGGGGTTCTCTCTGCAAATAGCTATTTGGTGTGTACTGATTGTGAAACGTTTATTAGAGATTTTAACACACTCTTGGACTCTCTCAGCCTCTCGGATTGCTTCTGTTGCCTAAGTGTAGGCCCCTAAGTGCATCTCAAAAGGCAGTTAGAGACTTAGAGGCAACCAAATTGAGTCCTGTGTATTTGTAACCCGTTCCCTGTAATCTGTTTGGTAGATTTAAAGTAAGCACAGMATATAAGCATATATAAGCAGCTATAAGCTCTTTCAGCTGAAGGAGTATGAAGCAGGAAATTTCAGAATCAGCAAATGCATTTTCCAAGAGACCTGTACCAAAATTTTAGTCTCGTTAAGATCACAGSGTAATTCAAATTGTGTATCAGTGGGAGCTTTGTGATCCTTTGGTATTAGATTATGCGAAGGAGGGCAGGCGTTTCTGCAGTGCTCAGCATTTTAGTGCAGGTACCTTGCAGTCAGCACTTTCAGGTCAGTAACACGTAACGCAAGCTGTCTGAGCTAACAGGGAAACCTGTGGCATGAAGTTGTCCTCTCTGCAGATCAGCCACTAGAGAGGGATGAGAAACACACTTACAAAGCTACTAAATTGTGAAGCTGTTGCCTAACTGCATTTCAATTCCTTCTTCAGACGGAGGTTTTCTGTTGCAATCACTCCCTTCTGCCCCGCTTGCTGGTGTTCTCCACCACAACCCCAAAGCTTGTTGTTTTCCCATATCTAATCCTATCCTGCTCCTTTAAAAGTCTGAGTAYGAATGCCAGCGCTTGCTCCTGTCCATCCCAGAATGCCTTCTTTTTTTTTATTCTTCCTTTTTCYGTGTCTTTTCACTTGAGCACGGTAAGATTTTCACTCATTCCCTTCCAGCTAGTATAAYGGGAACAGTTTTGTTTCCAGTGGTTATAAGAGGCATCTTTCAGTTAGAAACAACAGATGAGTAACTGTCCTCCTCATCCTCTACAAATTCCTCTCCCAAGGCAATGCACATGAAGCCACTCCACAGAGCGGATCACAGGCAGGATCTCTGAGAGCGACAAAGGCATCCATTTACAGGTCTCAACTATGCATATAATTCAAGTATTCTAAAAATATACTTTAATCACCATATCAAACTTTACAAAGTGGTGAGCATATTGACAGGTTTCAAGATAAAATTTTGTTTCCTTCTAATATTGCTTGCCATTCTAAGATTCACATTACTCTGCTTGCATTCAAAAATTCGTGCCACTCTGCTTTCAGGGGATGCAATCAGAAGACTYCTGTTTGCACAGAGAGCAGTGGCAAGTGGCACTCTCCTTCCCTCCTTCCATTTAAGATTCTGAGGGATCTCAGTAAGAGGTCTCAAATTTTGGTCTTTCTTGCTGCTGACGATCGGAATGAATGTTTACAATATGACTGTCCATTTCACTGGCAGTGTTTATTTTTTCCTTTTTTCTTTTTTTTCTTTTATCTATTACTTAAGGAGATTTCTTTATGCACAATCTATTTAATTTTTATTTTAAAATGCAGCAAAACATGTTTTTCTGCCTGTTACATCATACGTCGCTACTACTCCATCTTTCAAAATGTTGTTAGATGAGATATTSTAGCGATGTGTTTACCTGTGAGTTAATTGATTCATTTGTATCAAGAATGAAGTAGGTGAAAGAGTTGGCTCTTTTTCAGCTGAATCTGCAAAATTCAATAGGGCCATTGCATGTCCATGCTATTGACAGCAATGCTGAGAGAATAGAAAAAGACTAATGGATTCTTAGACTCATTTCTGATAGCAGCAAGGCAAAAGTTGAGATTGCAGGCACCAGGGCACATCCTGCAGCAGGAAATGCTCCAAAACTTAGACAGAGTAACCAAAGAGGAGATCCTAGTAAGCTCCATGAGTCTGAACCTCATCTACCAATAGGCCATTTGCCATCCAGAAAGCTGCTGCCTCTGTGAGTTTCCAAGCCTTCTGACGCTGCAAATGTTTGAAACAAGGTTACGTCTGCAGCCTCTAAAATAACAAGCCTCTGAAAGCTTTTTACAAGCGTGTTCTCTGTCAACAGCTTGGATGCCTTGGTCAGAGAACATGCTGTTCGCTGAAGCTGGAAGCTATTCCTCGGACTTGAAAGGTTTTCTAGGCATCTGTGATAAACAGTACAGTGATTTTTTCTTTTTTTATCCAGTTGCCAAGAAAGAATCTGATCAAGCCAGCCACGTCAGCAGTTTACCTTGCTCTGGGAATACAGAATTTGTCAATCAATTTCCTCAATAGGTCTTCACCTGCCAGGGAAAGACAGTCCTGCCATGCTGCTTGGGCCGACTTTCCTATCAAAAGCATAAATAGGCTGCTTTCTTMAGCTATTCCGTAGGTGGGAGAGCTTGATCTTTTGTCAGCAGCAGAGAAGCAGATCCRTGTCTGAAAACATGCTTAGAGCAAGTGCTAGTAACTCTTAACTGTGGTTTTCTTACAGACTGGAATTAGAAGGGAGCTGCCTATGCACATTCCCTTTAATTAAATTGATCTAGAAAGTTTCTTAGTAAGCCTGGCTGAGTGAAACTGAGAGCTTGCCAAGATTTCTGACTTAACAATTTTAAATCATCTACCTCCTGAAAGGAATACTGGAATCAGAAGTCCTGCTGTGATAGTCCCAGTCTACCAGGTCACTTCTGCCTGGGTTGCATGCTAATCAACTTAGCCTGAAATACTGATGGAATTTAAATATTCTGTATCACTCAGAAATGTGGTCTGGAATAAAAATACCTGATTCATAGCATGAAAGAGATTTGCCACACAGGAAATTTAAAAGAAAGTATGACTGAGATTGCTGTCCATCACTTTTTTTCTCAAACCACTACAACATCAAGCTCTTASAGGAGAAACAAGTTCAGCTTTCCCCTTACTTTGCAATGATATCTGCGTCCTCTTCCTAATTTGCAAATTTCCATTCCCTAACACGTCATTCCACCTACGTAAAGCCTTACAGTGAACCCAGTGAACAGAGTCTACCCCAAATGACTGCCAACTTTAAAGAGAAAAATAGTTTATGCTGTATGTGAAGACAACAAGGAAAATTTATTTTTGATTTTCTTTTACTTTTCTTCTTGCAGTTTAAAAATAGTCAGAGTATGTTTTCAACTTTTTTATAAAAGACTTTCAAGTTTTCAACTTACATGCCAATCATATTTCAGCTTGGGATTAATTTTTAGAGCAAAGTTTCAAATTCTGTAAAACAAGGTTTATAACAAAAGTGCTGATGCAACACTCACTATTCCAATGTGAACAGTGTGGCCATAATCTCTGCCTGAACTAATAACAAGATTGAACATTAGGTCAAATGAGATATTTTAGCTGCCAAAAACTCCCAAATAAATAAAAGACTGGAGTCTGCAAGTGTGAGGGAAAGCCATCTAGTATGACTAAGCAGGGTTACAGTTCTGGAAAAAATAAAAATCCTTATACACCATCCACATAGGTGCTAGTTCATAACAAAATAAGTGTCCCAGTAATCTAGAGGAATAAATTAGACCCCATGCACACTTAGAGTGATGTGTCCTGAACTTTCTGAACCCATTGGCACAGTGTAGAAGTAATGAAGGCAAATTTCTTTGTCGTGCTGTGAAACAAGTAGAAGGGAGGTTGGAATCAAGCCCTGGCATTTCAGTTGACGTTTTTACAAAATGAGCAAATAATCAAGGTCAGCTTTCTTCGCCAAGACTCTGCTCAATGGTGAGACAGTTAAGAAAATGTGAGCTTCCATAAAAACAATGTGGTTAACAGCATGAGAACTGAAAAGAGAAAATTTAGAGGACAATGAGTCAAAACCAAAAGTCAAAAACACTTTCCAGTGTCAAAATGTATGTTAATTCTGCAGCCTTATCCCACAACCCTATCAGGAGCTTTGAGGAGTGTAAGTGTATGAGTAGAGGAGTAAATATGGCAGAGGGTGACTGAGTTCTTTGTTGTAGTATTTTCAACAAATTTCCTCAGAAAAGAAGGGATTAGCATGCATGCTGAGGAAAGATGCAGCATTCCTTGCTCAGTGGGGTTTCAGCTTCAGGAAGGATGGGGATTAGATTTTCGTGCTCAACTGCACTGACTGTATTGTGGGCATTAGTAGCTTCCCAAAAGGGGTAATAAAAGTGTTGGAAGTTTGCGGACTGGCTGTTTATTGACTCTTCCTGCAGAAATCTTGTATAACAGCTATGAGAAAGCAGTTGACAAGTGGAATTCTACATCCAGCATCTCTGTGAGATGCTAATTTATGGAAGGAACTCCAGCTTCTGAAAGCTGCTGTTACAAAAAACGAACAATAGTTCAGATAAGTTTTCATTTTTCATGTGTARAGTGTGTATTTCTCCTCAGTCTGGGATAGAGAAAGAATATCACTGAATATTTGAAAATCTGTAGATTGAAGCTGCATCCCATATGCCAGGCAAAAGGGTTGACTGGAACCAGCCGGTCATATTCCACACTCCCCTTTAACCTTCTTCAAGCTGATGAATCTGCTATTGGGTTTATGTATTACTTACGGAAAAGGGTTTTAAGATTWTTTTCAGAAGTGAGAAAAATTATGAGACTTCACTCTCTGTTTCCTGGGGTGTTTGATTAACTAGAAGCACATGAATATTGCATTCAAGAAATGGTTTTGGAAAAATATTTTTGTTACAGTTTGGGAGTAGACACCATCATCGCRTGAACTGAAATGTGACAAATCTAGGTTGGGGGGGGTGGGGGTTCCTGCCAGTGACCCTCTAAAATCACCATGGGTAACAYATTTTCATTTTCTTTGCTTTTCTTCAAAACACAACATTGCTGCAGTGGCCTTGTACCTGTTTGTGGGAGCAAGAAAGGAGCACGGGAAGGAAATACACATTGTTCTGCAGTATAACGCTTTTTACCTCTACTTAYAGTTTTATCGCTTACATACTGCTAAGCTCTAACAATTGGTATAATTGATAACATGTTTTTACTCAAACTTTCCCTGATACTGACCACTCTAAAAATAGTGCTCATAGGAAGGCTTTTCCTTCACAGATGTTGGATTATTAACTTCTGTTTCAGAATTATCTAGAGCTAAGTTTGTACTCAAGGCCAAATTTCCCATGGATCTGCARAGAGATTTGCAGATTCATTTGCATTTAGATAGCAGTACATATTTATACCTCTAGCAAGTCTGGCCCACTTAGATTAGAGGTAATTCCAAAGAAGTTCTCTTATTTGTCTTCAGATTCAGTTGAGAATTTGACTTTTCTTTTCTTGAAAGTAGAAAATGCTCATAAATTAACAATACTTTCTTCCTAAATTCTAAGAGGCATGTACAAACTCTGGTCATTSTTAGCAAACTCATTTAATACTGATCTTACTCTTAAAATTAGTATCATTTAAATCTACAATTTCCCTGAGAATGTGGAGGTGAAGGGTTAAATGGTGATTAAAATTTTAAATGTTTTTAGAAATAGTTTTTGTAAATTAAACTGTTAAATTCTTGCCTATTTAGTTGCTATTGACCATTATATTCCAAATTCATTAATAGTTTTAAAATGTGAAGAAGTTCTACCCTTTGAGAGTAAGAGGTCTAGTATGTTTTGTTCATCAGAATGTAATTTTAAACAGTTAAAAAAAATTCACTAATTTAGTGATTTGAACTGCCTGACATGTCTCCTTTAGCCTTCTAGATTACAAGTTTTAGGATAAAGGGCAGTAAGCCAAAGACATAATATAAATATTGAGAGTGTTATTCTTCTAAATATATGCAATGTTTTTAATTTCTACTTTCTTATTATTAGCTCTGTTCAGCATCTATGTTAGTGGTGATGCATTAATTCTTCAGTCACAGGCTTCAAACAGTACTATTTAACTRTACCATTCAATAGCCTGAGACCAATTACACCGGTTTTCCTTTTAGAGGGAAATTTTGCTATTTTTTCTGTTTTTATATCATTACTTTGTTTCTAGTCTGTTCACTTTCAAAATTTTTTTATTACACAGTATAGCTCTTGCTCCTTCAAATTCTTTATGCCTTCCTGGAGCCATATGTTACTTGATGGATGTCTTAACTGTAGATCCTGTTATTTATCAGGTTTGGGGAAGAATACTCACCTGTTAACTTTTATATTTGCAAAGCCAGTTGTGGTTATACTGGTTATTTTCTGCCTGACTTCCATTCTTCCATTGTCTACTTTCTGTTTGACCCAAATGGCTATTAAAACAGATCTATTGTTCTGCTTTTCAATTATCTTTCCAAATATGCTGAGCTGTGTGTTTTTTTTTTTTTTTTTTTTTTTTTTTTTTTTGTTTTTTTTTTGTTTTTCCTGGCTTTTCAGAGTAGCTGACAGTGAGCAATGGCCTTCATTTTATTCAGATTAATTTTCAGTACTTTTTTCTGTCGCTCATAATTGACTTTCACCATCAATATTCTCCATGTATATTGAGTAAGAGCAAGATTATGTTGCCTGATGTACTTTTGTAACTATCTCTGTTTATAGTGGACCATGTTTCAAGCCAGCCTTTGAAAGGTTCCTTTGGGCAAGTCTTTAGACAACTTTACAGAGATTTTTTTTCATCTATTTTTTTTGTCAGTGGTAAAAATATTTATTTAATGAGAAATCATCTAGTTTTCAATTTTGACCTTATAAAGAGAGCTCACAAATCAATTCTGATCAATTATATTAAGGGAGCTATTTGCTTCTTTTTGCAGAATACCTATTGGGATATTTAGATTTTTTTATGACTTTACAACCTGTATTGWTGGACAGCTTATGCAAGACATTCCATTCTACAGAGGTTTTTTTTTTTTTTTTTAACATATTTGTCCTGATTAATGCTTTTTAATGATATCTGCACAACAGATAACTTACTCTGTATTACATAATCATTTTTTTTTTTCTTTTTTTAAGAAGATGTTTCGATTTCTGGACAGATCATGTGTTTCTGTATAGCTTAATTTCCATAACTAACACAGAAAGTTTTTATAGCACAACTGCAATAWTATTTATCTCTGACATGTTCAGCCACTCCCTCAGCAGTTCCTTGGGCAGTAAAAAAACTGTAATTTCTGTCATATCACTCTGATTATGATATGCAGTTCCAAAGCCTAAGAGAGGGTGCTAAAAGGCAATCCTACATCTTTTTTTTTCAATAAAAGTTATCTCCTAAAAGAATATACTAGCTGTATATCATATTAATGAGTGATCCTTCCAGCTGTTGGTTACTCAGCACTTGGGTAACACGTAAACCATGAGCAAAAGTAATCAGTGAATAAGCTTAGGATGAAGAGGACTGATTGTGCACATTTTGATTAAAAGGTCAAGTGCAAAACAGAAATGATGATGACAAATGGAAAATATTTTCTCTGAAATGAACAAACAACTAAAATCAATTCCATAGCCTTTATTATAATGTTGAAATTGCTTAAACTAATTATGATAAATGAGGCTAAATGTAGTGTGCCTTGCTGACAGAAGATATTCAAGCAGTGTTTTTGTGCCAAAACCCAACACCAAATTTGGCGGAACCAWTAATCATCCCTGAGATATGCTTGCTGATGGGTTTAGGTGTATGTATGTGTGTATATATATATGTATATGTATACACACACACACTTTTTTTCAAATTTTAATGTTGCTGCAATGTAATCTATTTTAGATGAATTTTCTTCTGCAGGGATGAAATTGTTGTGGCTCCTTGAAACTGGTACAGGGTCTGAATGGAACATAATGACAACTACAAGCTGAAGTAGTTGACCTAAAACAGAAATACATAGCATAACCTCCTACCATGGTTACCAAAAGTGTTTATGTCTTAATACAATCTGTAGGGGACCCAGTTCATCTAAGTTGAACTCAGAGGTTGTTTGAATTAATGCCATACTATTAATTTGCCATTTGCAACTCCAAAGAATTTGACTTGTATTGTAAGGAGAGGTAATTTAAACATAATCTTAAACATATAAAACTTTAAACATAAACATAAACAACAATCACAAGTAACTATTATCTCATCCTAGGGGCTTTATAGCATATAGCAAGACTACTGTCTTCTCCACAGTACTTAATATACATAAATTGGGGGTGGCGGGAAGGTAGGGAAAGAAATGCATTTGAGGGCTAGAGCTCTAGAAGCATTTTATTGTTTGATAGCAGGTTAAAACTTTTGGTTGTTGATGGAGCGAACACTAAAGTGAAATTCACCAGTCAGAAAGGTGGAAGAGTGGTATTTAAGCTGAAAACTTACCTGGCCTCTTTGCTATGTTCTTGAGTGTGCTGCGAGAGGTAACTGCAAACTTGAATCTCTGCAAACTTATGCACACTTTGCTGTCAGGTCATTATGTAAAGGGCAGGATAGTGTAATAACAAAAGCTTGCAAWWWTTTTTTTTTTGAATAATATAAAGGTAGTGTATATGTGTGAACTTGTAGAACTTCTATCTATATTTGTTCTAGTTAAAATGCTTCTCTATATTGGCACATTTTAGAATATGAATACAGTAAAGAAACAAAGTTAAATAGTTTTGCAGTCAAAGTACATGTGATTCCTACCACCTGCATAGAGCTCTGTACTGATAAGCGAGTTACATAATTGCATTTCACATTACCTATGGATTTATGTAAATATTAGCCTTCAAAACTGTCAGCAACTGCTTTTAAAATTCATTATTATGAAAAATGTATCACAAAATGATAACAGAGAACCATCTCTCATCTAGACCATGTATATATAGTTTAGTGATGGAATAACTATGAAATTCCGAAAGTCAGACTTCAGATGTGTGTTTCTGAAATCCATTATCACCTTGCATAATTTTACACATGGAAATACAACTAAATCGAATGTGCTTTTTTATTTCTTCTATTTTAATTTGGTCTGGTTTACTTAATTTCTTGCTTTCTGTTTATTTATGCAAAATGTTGTAACTGGAATATATTACTATTTTAAACCTTGTTTTTAACCCTGTCTTTGCTTCAGTGCAGATAGGATTAAAATTGTTGATTCATGAGTATGAGAAATCATATTTCTTTCTGAAAAGAGCCTTAGAAATGCTGCCCCTTGATCTTCAAGTCGAATACCTAAAACTGCAGCTAAGGCTTTGGGGAGACTGAAAATCACCCAGATGCCACTTTAGAATTTCAAAGGTAGATATAAAAGCACTTATTCTTTTTTTTTTTTTTTTTTAATTTACCTATCCTGTCTTTAGATATCTTTAAAAACCCAATTCTGAGGCATTTTTTGGATAACTGTCTGGTGCAATGTTTTATTTTTGTCCCTCCATGTAGAAAGGAGCATGGATGTTACTAACATAGCATCTGAGCTGAAAGGACCAGACCTCCATTTATTTTGAGCTCATTTTCTTCCTTTTCTTTTCATAGGCTTTGATGGCCTTCAACTTAGGATATTTGCTCTTGTAGCTTCATAGAAAATATATTTTCCAGGGTCAAGGCTCCTATCATAACCTCCAAGAACCTCCATTTCAAATTTTTCTTKTTTTCTTAAACAGTTTTGGTGTGCCGTTCTACAATAACTGTATGCACTTCTCATCTTCACTGCCCCTCCATTCTCCCCTGGGATTACCTCAAGCTTCCCAGAGCAATATGCATCAAACAGTTCCTTTGCTCTTTCAAAAAAAWTTTCTCTGGTTCACAGATAAACCAAATATCACAATATGAACTCCTTCATTCTTCTTAGTAAGTATTATTAAAAATGACTTGCAAAAGCTTGGACGTTATTATCAGTGGCTCATGAAATGGCTCAAAGTGCCATGGTCCATTTTGTCCCATCTAAGTTTTGTCACCAGGAGTGTTAATACAGTTTGAGGAGGTTAGAGAAAACATTTACTCCTTCTCTTCTGTTTATTTGCAAGCACTTCGATATGTTTTTCACTGCTTCTGTTGCTGCTTATAAAACAGTTTTTGTCCTCTGTCTATTCATGTGGAGAGATCTCCCAGTTTGGATGGTCTTGTTTGCAGCTGGTGGGTTTGTGGCCTTTGATCCATTGTCATCAGAGCTCTATCTTAAATGATATATTCTGCCCTGCTCTGTTTTCTTTTTCCTGTTGTTTTTGGCCAAGTTTTTACTCCGTAAGTCTCCTTCCTCTTTCTCTGAAGTCCTAGGCAACATAGTCTCTTTTTCAGCATGTCCCAGGCTTCGGGAGAGAGAATGTCTCCCTCTATTCCTTCTATATTCCTTAAATCCCTTCCCTTCCACAGAGGTGGAATCCAGTTACATCTAACTTCAGGCTTATATTGGTATACAGATGGAGGCCAAAAATTAACAAAAGCATATGTAGCTTCAAGGAGAAGAAATGTGGGGAGAAGGAACTAGTGAGAAATTCCCAGTTAATCTGCTACTCCTATTTGAACCATTTGGCTGAGGCGGAGGGATGAATACAAAGTGTTTAATAGATTATTAATAAGGTCCACCAAGGCAAATGTAGGGTAGCTGCTGTAAGACTCGGGGGTACAGGCAAAGCAGAGTTTATCTGAACTGATACAAATGATAAGATGTGATAAAAGGAAAAATGATAAACTTATACAAAGTGTGAGAAAATGGGAAAGTGAAGGAAGAAAAGAAAATGCATAGAGCATTGAAAACAGAGGAGCAGTGCTGAGATTCATATGACATTGTCAATAAGGAAAGAAAGCTAAAGTTATGTAACAGTGGAAATGATTTTTCTAAATTAAAAGAAAGTATGAATAGGAGAAGAAAGTCAGAGGTGCAATCTAGATGAGAAAAAAAAAATCAGTGACTGATGCTGGAGGACTGGAGAGCTGCTTGTAGTCTGACTCTAGAGGCCTGAATTAGACAGAAGGCAAAAAGGGAAAGAGGGATTCCTTTGTGTATTAACTGAGAATCAGGGAGGACATGATATTTGATTCAGAAATTTAAAATTATATCGAATGCATAAGACATTGAAATAAATACACAGATCACACACAGATCCACAAAAATCTGAGGAAATATATTTTAATTAAAAACATTCACTGTACAAACATCCAGAAAGGACAATTAATGACCTGACCTGCCATATTAAAGCACTTTTTTTTTTGAACAAGAATACTTCAAAAGGAAAGTCAACTACAAAATGAAATCTATTCTCTATTCAGTTGAAATCCCTATTTATCAGACATTTCACCTACCATACCATATACTTCATATGCAGAATCAAAATTACCATCTGCTAAATTAAATACATAAGCCAGTGAATCAAGTACACTACCTAGAAAATCAAATCAATATTAAATGAAACATATTCAGAAGGAATCTTGTCTGCTTTTAAGTTCCATTCTTGTTCAAATATTGAGCTTTTAATACCCAAAGATAAACATGTGCATTTGTTTACACATATACCTATGCTAAAATGTTAACACTCATTTATTTTTCAGTTACCTCTAGAGATAGCCAAAAGCAGCTTAGCTAGGTTCTAAGGCTATCTTACATCTCTTTTTAAGCACTTGATAAGTTAGGTAACAGCGTAGTTTAAATAAGAATATGGAAAAAAAAATCAAGGTATTTACTTGTTCGGTTTTAGCTAGCAAACCTAATACAGCAGTCTCTGAAACAGGTACGCGCCCGAACATTATCGTTCTTTCTTTCCTGTTCTGTATTTCTGCATTAGGAGGATTCCTCATGACTTTTTATTTGGCTTGAGAGATATATATATTTTTTTTTTAAGTAAGTAACTGGTTAAATTTGAAAGGAATGCTGACCTAGCTATCACTCTTACTGAGCTCKAAAACCTCCTGAAATGGCTGTAGGGCTAAAGCTGCACTTCTCCATGCAGAAATGTAGGAGAAATACCTGAATTAGATGTGAAAGGCCGTAACTCTGTTACAACAAGCAGTATTGTCTGACTGGGCTCTACCATCGTCCCTTGGTTCTGGTGGGGGAGACCAACACATCTGTCGGCACAGAGAGCTGCATTAAAGTTGTTTAGCTGTCTAGTTATATCCTTCTGGGTCAGCTCTGATGTCTGCAAATTTTTGCAGAGTTGTGCGCAGCGTACATACACTAAGTGCTTTGTCAAGATCGCACACAGAGTGGAAAAGGGCTGTATGTAGCCCTCACAAGAGTTGTATAGCCTGCTGTTTGTTGAACCCTAAAATAAATTCATATGCATATTTTTCTTGGCTGTTAACTTTCATCTAAAGTTGTCTAGGCAAAAGAGAAAGAAGAAGAAAAAGGGTGAGGAATTATGCTAATACAGAGAGAAAAAAAAATTCCAGTATGACAGGTTATTAAACTAAGAGACACGTCACAAAAAAAATTATTTCATGTTCCTTACTGTGTACTGATTATCTTAAGAACCCTTGTGAAATACAGTATACCCACCATTTTTCTGGCTTTTTATGCTAAACTGTGTGGTCGACTGTCCTCGTTCTTGCAGTGCCACAGCAGAGGTCAAAGCTCCCTTCTTCACTRGGAGGACCAGCTAGGTTAAACTTGTTCCTGCCACAGAGCGGACCATGAAGGCTGCTTTCTTTCAACCTTCTGAACAAATGGGTGCAAAGAGCTGGGAAATGGGCAGAGAAGATCAGGGAGCAGAAAACAGTTTGACTTTAAATTTGTTTGGCTCTAACTCACTAGCCTGACAGATAAATGGGGAGAAACTGGAAAGTGAGAACAGAAGGGAGGACCTGGATGCTTGGAGGGTAATGAAATATTAATACTTACATACCCAAGCAAATGTCTTACAGCCGCCTATGGGGTAGTGCCATTTAAATGTTTTTTCTACTCCAAAATCCAGAAAATCAGTTGTTCACTCAGTCCTGCTCCATGTTTTGGAGAATAATTCAGAYTGGGAGGGACATCTGCGTGTTTCAGTCCAAATTCCTGAGTCAAAGCTGGGCTTTCTACAGCAGGGTGCTCAGGGCCTTCTCCATGCAAGTGTTGAATATCTTCAAAGCCTGAGATTCCAAATTTCCAGGCTAGGCTAGGCAGCCAGTTTCTGTGGTTAACTACTCTCACATTTAAATAAATTGGGGGAAAAAAAGGATTTTTATGTTCAATGTTTTCTTTAAAAATATTAATACTATTTCTTTTCCTTTCCCCATCATGCTTTTATTAGAAAATACGGTTGTGAAGAGCTGGGACTTTGACAAAAAAAAAATAATATCATAGCTTCCTTTTTGAATAGTAAAAACACAGAATGCCCAGATATTGGGGGGAATGAAGTATATATCCATCATCTATTTGATACCTAACTTTGATGGTAACTTTCCCTTAAGAGTAAGAAATGTAATATGAATCCTTTATTCTATCTTTGATTTGTGATTTTAGTAGTTTACTGACATTTTTAACTATGTGAATTCCTTAYATAAGTTCTCACAAAAGTATACCTTCTCTACCTGATACCTGGTAACATTTAAAGCGAATGTGTTTTTAAACATTGTTTCCTACCAAATACATCCTTCCCACCACCTACACAGAGGATCAYACTGTGTCATTCTTTAGACCATGTATATGAAATGCATAATATTAGAGTACAGGATGCATTTTTGAAATAGATTAGACCATTAACTAGTTTGGATTAAAGATTAGTCCATTAAAGGAATTTAGTGCTCTTTCAAAAAATTTCCTTTTTGGTCCTTAATGAGCTAAGTAAAAAATGTAAAATAAATTCTTTAAACTTTGCATATAATTAAAACTCTCACAGAAATCTTGGATGTAGGTCTCTTCCTGTTCCAAAGCTAGCAATAGGTCATGATCATGGAATTTTGYTTCCCTATTGCTAGCATTCCCCTGGCTGTTTGCCCTGCTGCCTAAGAACCTAACTGATGGTCCAATATTATTATTGGAACTGCTCTGTGAAAGCTGAGTCCTGCTGTCCCTGATGTTGAGAGGTGACTTTGACAATCTTGTTGAGTGGAMATTGCTGCTTTGATATTTCCAACAAGGGATAAGGGTTTGGAAAGATACTGCAAGATACCTGTTTGCTTACAGCTCTGGAGCAGACTTTTCTGCCTATTCATTTTTTGCCTAATGCTCTGAATGTACATTAAAGGAGTTGCTAAGAGAATGTGATAAATCTTAGTCAATTTAAGTAGCATAGCCAAATTTAACTTCTCCTCTACTAAAGACCAAAATAGCACTGAAGGTTGCAGATGAAAATCAGTGTCCAAATTAAGTGTCCTGCGATGTCTCTGCTCGCTTCCTATGAAATCAAAATGTTTCTTTACAGGAGGTGTTAGTAATTCTCTGATTGGCATTCAGTGTTATTGTAATTGTGGGGCAGAATTGTATTTGTGGAGAAAGCTTAATTCTACTTCTTCTGAATCAGTCTTCCTGTTAAATGAGTTGAACCTGGACAAAGAGTTTCTCGGTATTGCTGTCATACTTTTTCCTTTCTGGCAAGGTGTGTGGCTTTGGGATACTTTTGAACTGGAGTCAGGATAGGTGATGAGAATTTGAGGCCTGTTCCTTCAGCTTGGTTCCTCTCTTTCTTTCTGCAAGTGGATGTTGCCTGCCACTTGAGTAGCCACCTAAACTACCGGGAGAGACAGCGCTGAGCATTTCCAGACACATGCGCAGATGATCTGACAAATAGATAAGTCTCCTCTCAGTTCTGGAAGATAGTACATATCTCAGGAGTAAGATCAGAAATTAAGTTAGGTATCTAATATGGAACACAGGAATAACAGATATTCAAGTGCAAAAATGTGATGGTAAAARCTTGTCTTATTTATTTGCTTATGCATGTCAGATGCTATGCAAATACTGTAAAGA
Source organism: Rhea americana (assembly GCF_003343005.1). NCBI lineage: Eukaryota > Metazoa > Chordata > Aves > Rheiformes > Rheidae > Rhea > Rhea americana. The sequence goes on from NW_028185295.1 coordinate 97,630, forward strand.
TGCACCAATCTTAGCTAGCACTTCACCTCTAGTAGAACATTTAGCAAATTGACTCCTGAGTGGACAGGGGTGCTTGCTCGACAGCGCTTTAACTGAGGCCCCGTGCTCCAGAACGAAGGAGAGGCTGCACGTGCTGTATATGCAGCGTTTCACTGGACGGCTACAGGCAGCTTCCAACTCAATGTGCGTCTCCATGCATCATGCTTCAGAAGTCCTGACTCTCTCCWGGCTTTACCTCTGTTTTCCTAAATAGTGAACACAGTCGTGACCTGTACTCTTAACGTAAGCGGCGCAGGAGTCTGTCGGAAGGCTTTTACATGTCTGGGCTCGTTAGCCATAAGCTGTTATGACCATGATCACTGCAACTGGAAGTCCTGGTTTGCTATTCCTCTGCCTCCACAAAAATGGGAAGTGACGCTCCCTGCTCACACAGGTGTGAGCTTATTAGCACTTGTAAAGTCCTGAGGCAATACAGTACTGAGTAGCGAGGGAAAAYAGGGTGTCGGAAGCAGCGCAGCAGACTGCGTATAGCCACGATACGAGCAGCAGCGGCACAAGAGCGCGACCCTTGCTCAGTGAATGAGGCCAGAACGCCCGCAGGGAAAAAAAGAGGATATGATCTTGGTACAAACAGCCTTAGGRGGCTGAATTAAGGCTGCAGTTTTAGCTAACTTTACAGTGATTGGTTTTACAACCTCAGTGCTTTAATTTTGACAAATTTTATTTTTTTTATGTGCTAAAATTATGCAGGTGCTCTGATTTTATTCTAACAAAGTCTATAGCCTTTATATGAGTAGGAGGTATAAGATGCATACAAGACAATTCAGGGATCTGGGTCAGTAAGGAGAGTTAGAGATACTGGGAATGTTGCAAATTAAAACCTGTTCTGCAGTCAGGATTCACCATAGTTTTTCAAAAATGAAGGGCAAGATAGGAAGATCCTTTCTTAAAAGAGCAGATGGATAGAGTAATTCTTTTATTGGCCGTTGCAGATGCTGGAGTAAATTAAGTAAACTCAACTTTTGAACTGGGGTGCAAAGGCAGGACATTTTGTTCCTTAGTAGAACAAATCTTTAGGAGCAGATGTAACTCTGCAAAATGAATATGGGAGTGCTATGCGTTTTCACTTCTAATGTTACCTTTTTGGTGAAATGATATGTAGTTTTGCAAGAAATTCATGTACAATTCAAATAATGGGACATATTCTTATACGCAGGAGAATATGCTGATTCTAAGCAATATTCAAATTAAATCAGATTTAATTTGCAGACTGTAGAAAACTCATTAGTTAAGGGAAAGAAATCCTGCCTATGTCTAGGATACATTCAGTTTTTGATCAGTTTTTAAAATATGGGAATTTTACTTTTGCCATTCATTTTTGTTTTGTGTGCCAGACAGGTTGGAGAAAGTGTCCCAGAATTAAATAAGAAAATATATATATCCATATTAAAAAAATCTGATCAATTTCTTATTTGCTTTTCCTTCTGACCAGAAGATTGAATAGCCCCATTAATTAAAATAAACTTGACTGGATACCATTGCTGCTATTTCTAAATTAACAAATGAGAAATCTGCTACAATAGCATCCCTTCTGATACAGTCTAATTTAAATTAATTGCCTTTTTGTGAGTCCCAATCAAAAATTAAGAATCAGACTAAGCCCATAGTATTAATATTGTACCTAACTATTTAAACCTGGAAATTGTTCTTCCAGAACCCTGCTTCCAAATATAATTGTTATAAGGTTCTGTGCAGACTGTATTTTCAGGGGGAGAAGCTGTTGCCTTCTCTCCACTTCAGCATCTTCCCTTATGGGAGAGTGAACTACAGAATTGTCTTTCCCTTCCCCACAGAAAATGACTTTCACAGCAGAGCCTTGCTTTCTCTCAAGCATGTTTGATCTCTCTCTACGGTCTCAGTCCTTTGATAGAGACGATGTGGTTTTGCTCGCAGATATACGCAGCCCCCTCCTTGGGCAGCTCAGCTATCTGAATGTATTTCCAGAGCTCATGGGAAGAAACGTGCGGTGGAGAGACACGAAGGGGGCTCGTTCCTGGTGCGTTAGCGTAGCATGGCTCACAGAGGTACTCAGGGCCTTGGGRATACTGCTGCTCATACTGCTCCTCCTACCTGAATTCTGAATTAGTGTCTACATAGAAGAAACATGATGATTCCTGGAACTCAGAACTAAGCATTTCATACTATAACCTCTAAGGACACTTAATAACATGAATATTTTTTCAGGCATTTCGTTTGTAGGGAAAAATTTTGATCAAGACCTTTTACTTTGGTCACAAACATGGTTGCGTATTTCTTGATTTCAGCAGCAGGTAGTCCAGCTGGGAAGTCTTAACTGTGATTGTGCTTCTCTTTCATCTCTGATTACAGAGATCAGCATCTAACTAATGGCAAATGTGTTGCAGATAACAGCACTGCAATGATTCATGAAGAGGTTATCTAATGTTTTGCCGGTTCTTGTATATTTAAGCGGCTGTAAACTCCTATTGCTTCTGCCTCCTTTCTGTCATCCTTGTTCTCCTACTGTTCCCTTTATTCCAAGATCTATACCTATCTTTTATACATGTCTAGGTATAATCCAGTATGCTGAATGCTGACGAGTCTCTGAATAGATTCAACTACTCCATACTGGACTTCCTGAACTTCCCATTGCTCAGATAAGCATCATGCCCGGAAGTGCTAAGGGAATACTAACTCTTCTCTACCTTACCCAAGTGGTTTGAAATAAAGAGATTTAAAGGACTGTAGTGTGTTCAGGTGCTATCATAAGAAGGCCAGAAAAGTATGCAGGATAACTCAGTATGCCTCCATCTCCTACTTTGACTATTAGGATAACTGCGTGGGTAGCCAGTGACTTGTTCTCCTTGTGAGAAATATAAAACATGGAACTACATAAAAACTGGCACTTTTTTCTCTGGAAGCTAAATATAGGGGATTCAAAACAGCTGTGTCAGACTCTGTGCACCTCTACTATACAGAAGAGAGCATAATCTGTTGAACTGCGTTTTATAAATATGATACCTTGCGATGCTAATGTATTCTGAAATTGGATTTCAAACTGGGGGGTTTTGTGGGATTCAGTATTGTAATATCCTGAGCATGCCGAACATTGCAAGTTTGTTTCAGATTATTTCCCAGTCTCTCTAAGCAGTGTAGCAGATTATCATACATTTATACCAAATGGAGTACGTTTATGGAGCATATTTATACCAAAGCAACTTATCCAACCATAAGGCTTTGCACTGTCATAGCTATAGTGTGTGAACAGAATTTCAGTGTAATGAAGTCCTTGGCTGGGATGATAATATTGATTAACATCCCAAGCATTGTTGATTAGGGAATGCTTTCAGTAGCGCTCAGTTATAGATTTGATTTAATAGGTAAGGGATCTAAATAAGCTAGCTGTGACTTTGATGCAGTGCACAGCATCTCTAATTTGATAGGTCATTAATCTGTTAGGTTTAACTAAGTAACAAATTGCAGCCTTCGTCAGATCCAGAAATAAAATGAAGTAGAGTCAAGACTCTCTCTACCTGACATGCCCTTTCTTAGTAATTACATCGTTGGGGTGTTCTAGCTTCTGTGTTGTGACTCATTCCTTAAAGTGCCACCTTTAAAAGCAGGTATTTAATTCTAGGCATGACTACACAAGATTTGCTAGTCAGCAATTCTGTCTTGAAAAGTAATGTTTTCACAGGCAGCCCAGTACTTCTAGGAATATCAATAAACACATTCTGCTGAAAAGGTGATCCTAAATCTAGGTGTACCTATGGCTTTCTAAATTTATCTGACCCTACTCAGGAAGGTAGAACTCAGATTTGATAGCAATGTGTTTCGATATGCTTTCTCTTAATAAAGGTGATTTTTTTTAAAAAAATATATGATTAAGCACTGCATGCTGTGCTGGTTATGTCTGTATTTCCACATTTTCAATAGCTTTTACTACATTAGTTAGATGCATACATAGCCATTTGTTTAATTTAGCCTCTGATTTCTCTGAACACTAATTGTTCTTATTTACATGCCCAGCAGAGCACGGATACTTCTAAATATCAGTAATTTTAAAGCTTTCCAAAGTCTACTCTAGTGGGTCTACTCACTCAGATTTTCATGGTACTGACACACTGTGGAAATGCAACACAATCAGAAGATCCAACAGGTTCCAGAGCTTTGAACTCAAAGATCGTCCAGGGCTTTTCTAAAACATTCCAGCCAAAATTGTTCTAGCAGAAGTTTGACAGCTTGAAGTATTTGCATCTTCATGAAAAGTAAAAGAGTTTGACAAAGGAATTTTCTAAATATTGATGAGAGTGATGAAGGAGAGACAAGCTGGAATTCATTTTTATATGATGTGCATTATCTATTAGCAATCAAAAATGATAATGTTTATCTGAAAGCAGTGAAGGATTGGTGAGGTTATGGTGCTGAACAACTTCATTTCTTTAATATATTATCTGTTGGTTTTCATTGTAATCTAGTGTGGCATTGTCTAGAAATGAGATTAGTATAGTATAGACGTGTTCTTTACTACTAACTTGGCTCTAAATGGACTTGAAAGTACATTTTTGAGTACACTTTAACTTAGTGAGGGAGGAGGACTATATCTAGGAGAGACTTGCTAAAAACAAACAGGTATTGTACTGAGATCTAAGTAGGAAGTTTGAATGGGGGAGGGAGAATGATTTGATTTCTGGATAAAATGGTCCAAGAAATTTAGAAATGTAAATTCTGCTAGGGGAAATGCATTGCTGTGCTAAGAGCTAGCACAAGCCCTAGGCACCCTTCAGGCCTGGTTAAGCCCTCTGTGAAGACTAATTAGCTGCATAGTATAAATTTTCAATTCCAGATAAATATGCATTTTACAAACAGTCTGCAGAACAAGAATTATTTATTGGACATGTTTGTGAATAATTTCAAGTATAAGGTGAACTCAGTCATTTTAAAGTCTGTTTACATACAGTTTACAAATGGGTGGGGAATAAAGAATCAAGCTCAAGAAATATTTGTTGAGCAAAATGTTTTTTCTAGATGTTAAAAAGGGYTCAAACATGCTTCATGAAAGGAGAAATAAGGATTTGCACTATTCTGGGAGAACATAGTATCTCTAAAATGTCTCAGGTATGCCAAGATAAAATTTTTACCTTTTCTTTTTTTCAATGGGACATGTTTTCTGCCCTGGGGAAGGAAATTCTCTCAGCTTTGGGGAAGAATGCTGAAAGAGTAAGATTTTACTGCGTGGGCTGCATGAATACAGGAGACAGGTTCCTTATGGGAAGGCTAGAACACAGTTCCATTACGGGAAGGCTAGCAAGAGTCTGACCCCAAAGAATCCTAAATTATTTCTAAAGCAACAGAGAACATAAGAATATTTGCTTTTCCACAAGTAGGGTGAAGAAAGCCTTTATAGTTCTCTAGTAGATGTTATGGGATATGTGTCAGGATGCACACATATTTGTACTTTCACAAGTGTGCATGCACACTTTGATAACAGGCGTAAGACTAACATACTCCTTTTCAAGAGGAATATAGAATAATTCAGAAACTCATTCCTAAAGTTAAAAATAAAAAAATCACCAACAACTTGAAAGCACAGGTACTTCTATTTTTAGGTACTTGTCCTAATTTCTAGCCATAATTAATTCAAGGGTAATTTATATTCATTGTTCTTGCGCCAATATTTTATTGTTGCTTAAATAATTCTTCTCATGCGTTGTGTTTACATACGCAGATACATTTTCATGGAAACAGTCATATCCCCTCTCCGCTGTTGTTCTGAGAAGCTGAACAAGCCAAGCTCTTTTAATCTCTGCTTGTAAAATAAATTATCATTTATATTACTCAAGTACACTTGTTTACTATGAGGTTATTTTTGTTCTGCTCTGCACTTTAATTAGTCTTTGACTTTCTTATTTGTTAGGAACAAACGAGAAAAATAAAATTGAAAAAATCACAGGCCGAAGCAGACCTGGGACCCACAACATTATATATACAAATGACAACTAGATAAATGTGTGCATATGCTGATACACTTATATTGCTAGAGTGCATTTAGGATGGGATCTTTTCATGTATAGTACTACAGTGGATCTTAGAAAGCGACATTTGCAAATTCATGCTAGGAAACGTCAACTCAGGAAAACAGCTCCTTTTAAAACCTAAACTGAATAAGATGTATCTTCTGTGTAAATTCAGCAGGGAAAATTGCTGAATTCCATAACTGTAGAGACTACTTGCTAGAGGTACAAAATTACTTCCTCACTGTATATTAAATTTACAATGACTTACTGCTGAATGAAAAGTAAGATTTCCCTTCTGAGGAATATTCCAAAACTAACATACAATTTTTCTCCCAAATGGGACACGATCGTGATAAAAAGCCTAATATAGGAAAATATTCATCAAGAAAATTTTTCCATTTGCTTTATTTCTATAGCTTAGATGAAAACAAAACATTTTATAAAATTAATGTTGTATTTTGGGTAATATGTACATCAATCCTCATCCGCTGTGGTATAGGCTGTTGTACAAACTGGAGCGCTGTATGTCCCGTTGTCTTCTGCGGGCCGTTCTTGTCAGTGACACCACATCACCAGTGATGCAGTGATGACCTGCTTTCTTCAGAGTGTCATTCGGTCTTAGAGACAGAGTCAACTGAGATGCAGCTATGTTCGTGGGGAAGAATTAAGAACTCAGAATTGCAGTTCTATGAGATCCAGTGGAGATCCTGTTAACAAATAGATATTAATCCTCATCTGGAACAGACTTTTGCTTAGTTTTGTTTTATGCCACCCTAGTGCAGTACAATATCGTGCAGCAATATCAACAGTGGAAGGAATAGGGCAACATTTATGTGGGAGGTTCTCTGAAGTAAACCTTCTCCTTGGCAGAACTTACTGACTCCAGTGAAGCTTCAGGCAGTAACATCAATTCTTTTGCCTGTTTCCTGTTGCTTGCTCCTTCCATTGCCTTCTTCCTAGGTTCCTAATTGTGCTTCTGCTTCACTGTAAATGATATTTCTTTTCAACATTCATAAATAGAATAAAATAAGACTTTGGACACTATGATATAAGACTCAAACTAGCCCAGAACCAGAAACAGTTCTCTGCAGGTACCTACGTTGAGCAAGCCAGCTCAGCTCAAGATGCAGCTTGGCTGTGTTTCATGGCATTAGACTTGATCTAATCGGCTATGGGCTGATCAGAAGACCCGTACGCACATGGACGATGCACACCACAAACCACATATGGGTGGCAGTACTAGTTTTGAACCCGTTGAAGCATCTATGCGTAGTGCTTTATTACTTGATGTAGATATATTTTCATCCACCCACTTATGCAGCTGATAGTAGTGGTAAGACTGATACTAATTTCTGAGGAAGCTCTTTTGCTTATCTGTTTAGGTTAAAATATAGACAAAAGAGACATTTGCACTTTACAGTGAATTGGCAAATAAATTTGTAGTAGAAAGGCATTTTTCTTGTGTGATAATTAGAAGTATATAACTAATTAGAAGTAATCACGTATCTTCTTCTACTCCCCTTAATTTCTCAAATACTCAGAATACCTCAAACTAGAAATTCTAGTACTTCATCAATATATGGTACATACAATTATACCTTTCATTTAAATGTTACATATGAATGAAATGTATTATGTATGTATGAAATGTATTAATAACTAGAGGTTTCAGTAAGGTGTAGATAACAGTAAGTAATAGTTCAAGTGCTTCATCTTTACCCACTAGTTTAGAGACTCTTCCTTGAATTCCTTTTAGATCTGTGCATGTATGTGATTTTCTTAGATTCTTCTTGGTTTGTGTGTCTTTAAACAAGTCCATATTTAGATTCAGGTATGCTGGATTAAATCTGAGGAGAAGCCATAGGTTAGCTGGGGATTAGACAGCGGGAAACTCAGCATTGCCAGCTAAGTCAGCACTTCCAAAGTAACTGTATTTCCACAATGATGCTCTTTGTGTCCCTTGGGACTCAAGGAGCAGATCTGGGATATTTCTAAGAGAAAGAAATGTTGTAGTCCCTAGATGTTAGAACTTCACTTGGTAGCAATTCTTATAATTTGCACATTGGTGCCAACTCAGCAGAAAGGAAACTGGAAAAGTAGCATGAACTCATTTTGTCATTACAGAGTTGGCGGGATGCTGCTGAGGGGCAACCTGGTACACCTGAAGGGATGGGATGTAACAATCTCTGCTTGCTAAATAACAGAGCTCAGACCATAGGCAATTTTCATCTCATTATTACTTATTTTGTCTTATGTTTAGTACTAATTTTTATTCTGTCAAGTTCAGTTACTTAGTTGACCCGAGAATCCATTGTATTCAGAACCATCTTTTGAAATTTAGAGATCTGTGTTTTATTTGGGATGTTTGGAAGATCTGTTTGGTTAGAAGGCTGCGATTCTTATAATCTACTTTGGCTATGTCATACCTTTTCTAAGATGCCTACAGCGTCTTAGAATATAGCTATAACTATTCTTCTCAGTTTACCATGAGCGAACAGGGACTGACTTTGTAATTTTTATTGTCATTTTGGCTATCTTGTATCCTTTTCTAAGATGAATGCTATAGGTGTGGTAGTGTTTTAACAGCACACTAGCACCCAGAGGAAATCAGCTCTTCTCTTTATTGAACATTTCATTTGAAGACTGTGATAAAATGTAAATATATATTCCATGTTTTTTTCTCTTTTCTTTTGGTTCACTGGAAGAGTTGGTTTGACACCACCTTTGCTAATGTTTTTAATGGGTGCCATTATTTCATATTGCTGTGCTTTACCTCATACTATACGGATCTTACCAAATATACTGTGTAATATACTTGGCAAACAAAACAGAAATTGTACAAAGTTATTACAAATGGGCATTATACAATCATAGTGAGCAATTACCAAACATCAATACTTTGTATTTTATATTAGGTTTCAGAAAGGTCTAGAAGTAGAGAAAGTTTTGCATATTTCCATTTCTTGGCTTGGCATTTGCAGCCAGCCTGTCAGATCTGGCCTTTAGCTACAGATTTGACCTACTGTAAAACAGGCAGTTCAAATGGTGCCTCTGTGGAGGAAGCTACTTGACAGCCAGCAGATCTGCAAACTTCTAAAAATATTTTCCTGAGCAACCTTTCATGCAGGATTCTGTATTCAGTTAGTCTTAGCCATTGCTTCAGTTTAGAAATGCTGCTGGCCTAATTCCCTTCTCGCACTCATGTAACTCTGCTGGCTTTGACAGTGCTGGTCTTGAACACCAGCGTCAATGAGTTAAAGAACAAATATTGTATTTCTAAATGAGTGTGTGAGTCACCGAAGGAAACACTTTGATGCAGGATGGGCACTCAACCAGTTTGCTCAGAGTAAGCTAGGTTATAGTATAAGCAGCCTCATGCTGATTCCTTTTCCATGTGACTCAGCCAACAGAGCAATTTATCTGACAGAAACTTGCTTCTCTGCCCATACACTTACTCTGCAAAATAATTGAGGTCATGGAGTAAGGCGCTGAGAAATCCCCTTGGATTCTGGTCAGTAATAGTTCATTTGAATAACCTTTAATTAGCCTGAGACTTGGATTATTTGCCCACTTTGGGGAACATAGTACAGTCACTTTGCAGATTACTTTGACACTAGGTGTGCAAATACCAGCACAAACTGAGTGCTCCCTCCAAGAAGAAGGAAGGTGTCGTGGGGCAGTACTCATCAACACACCATCCAGAAAGCAGTGGGAAAAGGCACTGTTGATGGCTTCCTAACTCTTAAAATAAATGCATCTTTATCATCCAGTCTGTGAACTAACAAAATAGGCAGATTATGAGAACTGAGTTTGAACTAAAATGATCCTTAATAGAGACTTCCCTGGATTTTCCTTTGGAAGAAATATAAATAAAACTTGGAAACAGTTAAAACATTATGTTTTGTTTTGATTTTTGCTGATATTCATTTCAAAAATAGAGAAGCTGATTAAACATTTTCCTTTTAACTGACAAGAAATCCAATGTTTTTTAAGAAATGAGTGTTTTGTAAAGGAAGCACTGACAAGTTGTCTCATTGCTTGATACTTCCTGAATATCAAAACAGTTATTTTAAATGCCTGATCTACAAAAGAATTTTATTTTCCAATCTAAAACAACAAATAATTCTTTTTCATATATGATTTTATTTTTGAAGGTGTTTAGGAGCCTGGCATTTTAGTGATGGCTGCACAGAAAAAGCCTATCATATGTCAACAGCAGGCCTGTAGCTGTCTCTCTGTCTTGTTTTTCCCTTTATTCCCCTCATTTCTCTGCATGTCAGATGACCTCATACATCATTATTTTTGTAACAAGAAATACAACATGTCACACTTCTGACCTTAAAAATAAAATGTGCTCTCATTAAAAGTGAAAGCAACTACCCAAATGCTTCTTCCTCTACCTACCTAAATGAGAAGCCCCAACTAACTGCAGTTTCCGCAACTTTATATGAACTAAAGCTCTAAATGCAATAGAGCTAATTGAGCTTGTTTTTATATTGAATGACATGGGCTGAGCAGGAAGTGATGTCCCTTCTTGATTGCTATTAGTAACACCTTCTAATTTGTCCTGAATATCTCACTCTCTTAGTCTTTGAGGTGATACTCACCTACGTGACTAAATACGGCACGCTGTGCAAACCCGTTGCCACCAGCACGACCAGCCCGGCCAATAGACTAGCAAACATTTTTTGATACTTGTAGGGGAATGTGCTGCAGTGTTGTACTATATATAATATACAGCATGAGATGTGTAACAACATGATGAGTGGGGAGTGTTCCTGTTATTTATACTGGAAGCAGATAGAAGGGACAGGCATAACTGCACAACCATTTTATTTCATTAGCTAATTAGCATCATCAATAATACAAGGCAACCTTTGGCAAATATTTGCTATTTAAAAGAGGCTTTTGAAGAGCCAAAAATTTCACAGATTGCACCTTAATATCATTTTCTCCAGAATTCACCTGCACAATTAAGCTGAAATAGATTAAGCTGATCTTTTTTTTYCCATTATTTACTTTTTCCTTTTTCTTGCCAGAAGCATCACATGAATGAAGAAGTGTCATTCTGAATAAACTTTTATTATATCAGAAAGCCTGATTAGAAGGTAAAGAACAGCTGGGCTTCATATTTTATGAGCTTCTTTTGAAAGAAAGCTTTTTGAACATACTGCTGTCAGTTGGTATTTCTTTGGCTCCTTTAAGTTTTCTTTGCTTTAAGTCAACCAGTGTGTCTTACTCGTATGGCATAGAGCATTTATCAGAAAAAAAAAAGTGTTGAAAACAAGGAACAATTTAACATATTTTATTCTGTTTTTCCTTTAAAAGAGATATCTGTCTGTGTAGATGCTGGTAGTGATGTTGCTCCTGCAGCTCTGGAGTTCAGATCTCATGGTAGCTGTGTTTCCAAAAAGGGATTGACAAGCATATTACGTGTTCAGCAAGAAAGCCCTAACAGTGATCCTGGAATAACGTTTTGAGCCTGGAACATTTCACTAATAACGTTTGGGCAAAACTGACTTGAGGGCAAACTACTAGAATAGAGTCAGGAGATGGAGCTTGGTGACTTCCTATAGAAGAAAGCTGCTCTGCAGCTTTCCTGTTTGATAGTGGCAAACCATTCAGTCTCCTCTATCTCAGTTTTCCACCCCAAAGAACAAGAGTAACAGCAGCTCTGATTCCTTTTGTTAGTCTCAATTACAAACACTTGCGTGAGAGTGGCTCACTCTTTTACCCTCTCCATGCAGGCAGCTTCTTTCTCAGTTTTATCTTCATTCTCAGCTCTCTTCTAGTGGCTGCTATATAAAAAATACTAGGATAAACTAATGCCTGCAAGGCAATAGGCAGGTAGCCTGATCTGTTAAATCTTTTTTTCATTCTCTTCACGTGGCATAGTCTAAGGAGTGCTATGTGGCAGAGATGGTAGGAATGCCTATATTTTTCTGAGGAGCTGACTGAGCTTCACGGTCCAGTTAAATGGGATATTTTCAAATAGAATTTCATTGAAATGTAGTCAAGAGTCAATTGTGCCAGAGCAGCAGAGAGATCACCACCAAGCACTAGAAAGGAGGTCAAATTCATACTGTGCTATATTCACTTTTTAATTTTCACGTGATAATACTTCYTCCATTCACAACCAGCAAATTGAGAGGCTGGCTCTAGTTATAAATGCAAATTTCACATCTTTAAATATCTTTCAATAAATAAGCAAATTGATTAGTTTCCAGTGAATATGAAAATCTTCTGGAATGAAAGCAAAATTACCTCTTAAAATTTTACATCTTAGAATGTTAGGTGATGCTACATTATCACAAATGAATTAAATCTTATGCTGAAGTGTTTTCTATTAAGCATCCCCTTTACTGTATAGAAAATATGGGCAGATATTTTTAGCACACTCTCTCTAGCCTTTTCCCCTATCTTCTTAGATGTAAGCATTTTGGCTTGGAAGCTCAGCTGCAGAAAATGTCTTCATTATAGGTTATGCCCCCTAATAATGATCTCTTATTTTAAAGGAACTTTGGGTAGTTTGCACTATTAAAATTAAGCAGTGCTAATTCTGAATCATTTGACCCAACAGCACTCAGGTTCACCAGAATAATGCCTGTTTGTTTGTTTGTTTTAATAGAAATACACCCCAGTTGTACATAAATCAACGTGTCAYAACTTTGTGGCAACTCCTATTGGTTTGTAAATAGATCTTATCAATGAAACAGCCAAAAAATAATGAAAATCATAATCTCCATATGCACTTTATTGATATTATTGGATTTTCATTGATTTTCTGCCACTGCAATGGAGCTGTGATGTATTGTCTTCTGTCACTTTTGCAGAGACAGACTGCTTGACCTGAAGAATCTGTCAAGCCTGGGGAGCATATTTTACAGCCTTGTACGCAAAAGCCACTTGACTCATAAGCATTATCTCATCAAACTCATTGTAAGGTAAAAAGAGCAGGAGGAGAGAGAAACGTGAGAGTGAACAGGGAGATAAAAAGGAGGAACAAAGCAGGATGAGTCATTTTATGAAATTCCAAGAAATGGGAGATTATCTCCTGAGATCTCTTGCGTAGAGTCTGTCTGGAAGAGGCATTTTTTTTGTTGTTTCACATGTGTAAGATGACAGACTATAAACCTTCTTGAAGAAGGGTGTTAAATACCTCAAAGAGCAGTTCACAAGAGGCTAAGSCCTCAGTAGATGGAAAGAAGGTAGTAAGAGGGAAGTTGTGGAGGAAAAACGTGTTCTCAAACTGCAGGTACAGGCTTACATTTGCTCTGACGCACCCCCTCAGAAACCTAAGTTCAGATAGCACAAAACAAAAACAAGACAAAATGGGGCATTAATCATAATCTGATGAATGTTTGGCACTACATTGTTGACATGCTCCCTTAAGAATATGCTGATTCCTTTAACACTGTCTTGTGACAGAAAAGGAAACATAATGTTAAACTGCTGACATTGTCTCTGCTAAGTAAGAAAAAATGACTGTACAACTTTTATGTGAACAGTATTTTAACAAGGAAGATATTGAATTTATGAGTGTACATCACCATTCACAAACACACTTTACTTATATAAAATATACTTTTATTTGCTTTCYTGAAAATAAAAGCAAATAAATCACATAATTTTAGATGCTTTTATTTTACTTGTTCCTGTCATAGTGAAAAGTGTTCACATCCATCTCTAAAATACTGATCTAGGATGCTGTTCAGAARTATTCAGATTTGCAGGAATCCTGTAGTTTTTAAATATAACTGTTTAAAAAATCTGTGATTAATATTATTTTCTACTTTTTTTGATGAAACAGGCACAAGCTGAAATGGGTAGAGTGAAAGGGTTTAAATGAGTACATGCTGAGAAGCAGAAATTTTGTAATGTAATATAAGTTGGTAATATCATTAACTTTGTGATTTTCTGTCATTCAGAGCAGGGGGTGAAAAGGGGGTTTGCAGCAGCAGCTGAACAGATTTAGAGATGAAGAACAAACACCAGGCTAAAACTAGCTGCTGTTRCATTATTGGTCATCTGGAATTTCTGACTTTTGATTTGTATAGCTGACTTTTCCCACAGCTTTGCTAAGGTTAAGATTTGCCACTATGAGAAGCTATTTCTCAGTAATGATTTCTGAGAAATGCTTTGTAACTAGAAATGGATACCCTAATTCCTAAATTAAAGCATCTCTTTTCAAATTGATTCTCTTTTCAAAATGGATTAATTGTACCCAGACTACAGCAATCTTTATGGGAGTTTCCCAACAGGAACAGTCAGTCTGCTCTCATTTCAGGCTCCCACTTAAGGCAAATTAATGCAGCTCTGTTGAGGAAGTTGGTGGCATCAGTCTCCACAGCAGGAAGTCAGGAGAAAAGCAGTATCTTTTATACAGTAAAATATGCACTGTCTCACTTTGTATTTCAATAGTAGAAGTGRGACTTCAGGTGATAAGGATTTCAGAAATACACTACACTAGCAGAAAGAYGGACTAATTCTTTGTGTGATTCTGCTAATCTACTTTTCCATAATTCAATGTAGCAATCAGACAAGAGCCTTTCAAAACAGTGCCTGTGTGTAAAGTAATGTAGTAAATTTTCTTTTGACTCACAAAAATGAAGTGCTTGAAAAAGCTCATTCACCAATAACTTTGTTCCGGTCTCTTGCAGTAACATTAAAAATAACAAAACCCCAAACCCCAAGCCTCTTCCTGTTTAAAGATTTGCTAGTGGTCAACAGCTAGTTCTTCAGGGGTTTTATTCATTAAAATATTTTAATAGAGTCCCAAATAATTATTTTSAAGAGTGTCTGAAGGGCACTAGAGATCAGTAGCAAACAATAAATTAACTGAGAAAGAATTTAACAKAATGTCACATGGTGCAAATAAATGGTATGAGTTACACTGACTGTAATTACCATTTAAAAAAGAAAACTGGCATTTGCATATCCTTCTAATAGAGTAAGTTTCCCTCTTAGAAATAGATCAAGCCTGAGAAATAGTAAGGTTCATCCTCTCTTTAAAAAGACTTTTTTTTTTTTTTTTTCTAAATAAAGGTATAGCAAACTAGTTTATTCATAAATGTGTTGTCAGGATATCCAGTGTTTCTGAATTGCTCTGTCTAATGCTTGTGCAGAGGAATGTGGCCTTGTGTTAGAAGGTCAGGGTCCCACTGTGTCCCAAGAACATCTCATCCTCATGCCAGGGAAGGCACAGACGCCTTCAGTTGGTTGCTGCTGGCCCCCTCTCCTAAACTACAGCACAAGCTTCGCTCCTGGGGAGAAAGGAAGCAGCAAGGGATTTGTTCTGTCTGGCTTCAGTATTAAAAGTGCATAAAATTTACACAAAAACAGAACTATGTACAGTGTTACAGATACATACTAATYATACAAGAATAGATCACAGATGTTTTCTCATCATGAATGGCAGCTCACACTGCAAGGGTACTAATTCATTTTAATAGTAGCACTTTGCGCTAAATTGCTCCCTGTATAGAAATACTAATGAGATTCATATCAAAATATATATCCTCTTGTATCCTTTGGTAACCTCTTAAGATGACAAACAATGTCCTTATTGTTGCTTGAAAATACTGTATTAACAGGGAAATGTGACCACATCAACCAGAACTGAGTGATAATCATGTTGCTACCAGTAAAATCAACTAAGTTTTATGATAMGGTTCAAGTCTATAAGCTGCCCTGAGCACGAGTAGCAGATGCAGTTTTAGAGGCATATTTGTTCTGTTTGCATCTGTGACTGGTAGGCAGTCATGGGAACGACTTTTGGCCAAGTGCATCAGTTCATCAAAGCTCTAAATATCTGCACGCATATATTAGAAAAAGAACAAATTCACACTTTCAGCCAGCAGTCTTCTAGGCATACAAGTTGGGATTTTTGCTCCAAAATTCATGCAGGAAGTATCTGATCTGCTTTTCTTGATAGTGCATACCTAACCTTCTTGACCACGTGATAAGGCACATGGCAGAAAATTGCTGCCAAGCAAATGGTTTGCTACTTAGGTATCAGCCTTTGGTGAAACTTACAGTATCATCTAGGCTGTAGGACACATTCCAGAAATAGGGATCTCTCTTACAAACAGAGGGAACTATCTGTCATCTCTTGCATTTATAAGGGCCACTGATCTCCCAAAGACATTTATATCTCTTTGCCTGTCTGCATCTGTTACACTTCTGGAGATGCTGCAAGCCCCAATTTATCTAAGGTCATTGAGGAATGCTCTTTCCTCTATCTCATCTTTCTTTCTTTCTTTCAAAAAAGACAAACAAACAAAYCCCAAATCTCCAGATCTCCTTTGCACAGAAATCATGGGCAATGGTGCTTTATAGTCTATGAATACTGTTTACTTTGTTTTTGTAKTCAGCTCAGTTATATCCATTTGATGACCCTTAGGTCAGCTCTTACCTGATGTCTACTCAGACTATAAACTCTTTCGGGAAGAGACTTTATCCTATGTTTCCATAGCTCCTGGTTTGGTGGGGTTCTACTGGTATTTATTAATGAGTCAGTGTGCAGTCATTTTCTCATGTAGGTAAACTGGAATAAAACTAGGGCACATCACAATAGGATCAGTATCACCCATGCCAGAAAAAATGCTTGTGATCTCATTGTAGAGCCATTAAAAATAGTGGCTAGAACTGGAAGACTACTGGGAACAGTAGTGAGCCTGATATGGAAGTGTTTATGCCATATGTGAAAGAAAAACTTCAAAGATAGTTTTATCCAGAGTGGAACAGGAAAACTTAAAAGTTGCATGTCATTTAATTCTGAAAAATGACCTGAACAGATGTCAAAATTATTAAGAAGCAGCRTGACAGCCCTTGGATGCCAACACTTGGAAATAAGACAATCAAGACAAGGAGCTATTGAAATAAATGCAATGAAGCTAAACTGTGTATGTGTGTGAGTGTGTATGTGTTTTCATAAAGGGAAAGCAAAAGTCTGTGAGTATTGGCTTAATCACTTGCTTCCAGGAGTCAGAAATATCAATTAAGTTTGCCAAATTATGAGGAGCTGGGAAAGCTGTAACTCTGGTGATCCCTGGWATTTTGGTTTTCTTTGAGGAGGTATATCTTAGATGCATTCCCTGGCAACGATTTATAAAAAGAATGGACTTTTCGGAGGGCAGGTATAGACTAAATTGTAATGTTAGACATAAGTCTGAGCAAAGGCTAAACACTTCTTTAGCTTGAGGGTAACCTCAGCTCATACTTAGTCCTCATTTTTCTCCTCCTGTCTTGCTGCTCAGGACAGTAAATTCCTACTGATCTATTGGCAGTAGCAAACCATGCTGTGTCTCACTCCCGGCTTCCCTGACCAGCTGGCAGAGGGGAGGTTTGTTTGTCCATTCCTTGCTGTCTCCCTTTCTGTTCCCTAATACGGTGTGTTGGTTGTGTAGGATGGAGTGGAGACAGGTAAGCATGTGCAACAACTTCACTGACCATGGGTAATAATGTCACTGACTGTGGTGTAGCCAATCAAGGTCTGCACAAAAAGTGTTCTGGTACTTTCTTAGCACAAGTTTAAGAAACTCTTAACCCTACATAAGTTATGCAAGTTCACTTACAATGTTGCACAGAATGTTGACAGGTGAAACAGCATAATTTAATGATAATACTTATTTTTCTATTCAGGAAAATCCTTTTTTGATCTGAAAATACCTTAACCTTAATACCTTAATGGTAAATAAATGTTTGATTTGCCACAAGCAGACTGCCCACACACGTACACACAAACAGCTATTTACATAGTGTTAATACAGAACTTAGATCAAGACCCTCAGAGCTACTAGAGRAGGTTAAAGGGCATCATAGAAATTCCAACTAAAAAAATACTCCTCTCATAAACTCCACATTTCATAGATAGGGTGTTGCATATAGATGTTTATCCAAAGCAGAGGAAAAAGTTAGAATAAGCGCATAAGTTCTTATATCCTCCATTTGGAACTAAACCTCTCCTCCATGACAAAATAACAGACCAGTCAAACATCAAGTTGCTGCTGTTCACTCTGTTTCTCTTCGTAGCAAAACCAATCACAAAATTTTCTATTATATCTGCTGTCCTATTTTTAATTGTCTCCTTGGTGCAATCAGATCTTCACTGATTGATAAAAATACTTTTCTCCAAAAGATAATTGATTTTTTCCCATTTATTTCYTAAGCAAATAAATTACAAATTCACTTTCATTAAAACATTTTATAAATTACTGTATTCATTCCTACTAAAAGTTAATTAAGAGCAACATTACTTTTTTTAAACACATAGCTGAAGCATTTCATTTATGAACTTACAATATTTACCATCTTTCATCACTGATCTCACTCATCAGCTTCCAGAAACCTACAAGTTCAACACAGTCTAACATTTGAAAGCTATACCCAGAAATTGAATATCAAAACTTCTATAAAAAGAAAAGGGAAATAATATATGGTAATAAGATATTCAGTGTAAGAGATCTGTCAAAAGAACGGAATTTTTTAGGTAATTTTGTCACTTGAGCAATCTATCACTTCCTCTGTGCCTTTCTGTAGGCTTGGTTCTGCCAATATTACTTGATTCACATATGGCTAGTACCAGGGTAAATCTATATTAACTTTAGTGAAGATTAAGTGCTTATACTGATGCAAACAGAAATGAATGCAGATACCATGAAAATAGCTTAGGTTTCYTTGTCACTAAAACCCAGGGAGACTGTTTATAATAAGGCACAAGATGACACCTAGCTAATATAGGTTATGAGCTCATGTCCAGCCAGCTTAAAACATAGAGGACATTGTGCCTGTCAATCTGCATTCCTATGGACATATCCCTTGGTAGCTGTCTTACTWATCAAAGAAAGAAGAGAAGGGAGTAGACTCCTAACTTCTGTTTCAGAGTTCCCTGTAACAGCGTTGTTTTAGGAACTAGAGAGGTAGAACAGTGTGAAATCGGACAAGACTAGGCACTTACGGATACAGCTATGCAGGTAGACATTCAGCACTATGTTCACTTTTCAGATGAATGTGTGAGGCAACCTGTAGCTTTTATCAGAGCCTGTAGGTCAGCCTATGTCTGAGGGTTATATTCCCTTCCCCCTCCTCATGGGCATTCAGTTCTTAAAATTTTGGGGAACACTGGTAATTAGCATAGCAAAACAGAACTCAGTGCAATCTGCACGTGTTCTTCATATCTTTACATACTGAAAGTAGATGGTAAAGGAAGACAGTCTGTAGGATTTCTTCTCTGAGGAGCCAAGATCACCATGGCAGCCCCCAGAGTATGTTAGTTGAGACTTAGCATCTATCTTCTCTCCCTACACCTCTGCTTTGTCCCCTCAGGCCTGCCTATTCCTCCTCTCATCCCACCCATCCCGGCCACTGTCCCTGCAGCTGCTCTAATTCCTGTCCTCCTGCTTTCCCCCCTCTCTCCAGATGTTGTCCCTTGGATCTGCATCTCCTTTCTCTCTCAGATATCTAATGCTATGGGCTTAGGGTTGGAAGAAAGGAAGAAGCACAGAATACAGCTGCTTACCCACCAACACAGCGTTCACTGCTCATTTCCTTCTCTCTGAAGCCCTAGTTGTGGGTCTTACAGCTTGACTGCTGCTCTTGTGCATCTGGCAGCCAGATCAGTGAGACAGCATGTCTGGCCATGTGAGCCCTCCCTGCTTGCTCCACAGCACAGTGCTTCTGCCTGAGATCAGTAGGGCTGCCTCGCAGTCAGGGTGCGTTTTTATTAAAGAGGCACCATCAGCAGCAACACTAAGCACCCCTCAGAGGCACGCACACCTCACTAGTGCAAACTGTGGCTCTGGCTAGTTCACCAGCATAATGCAGGCAGCAGGACTTCATCCGGTTCTCCTGTCCTAGGTCCAGGAATACATGCTTGTGCATGTATCTGTAGCAGCAGATCTTCCAAAACCCAGCAATCCTGAAGAAACCCAGCTAGCAAATTTAACACTTTCTTTGCTAATATATATCAATAATAACAAATCTCACTGTTAAAATGTATACCTTTAAATTAAACATACCTGGCTTTAGCTTTCGCTTCCTTGTCCTTGTTATGTTTTTTTCATATCTCACTATCTCTCATGTTCATTAGTAGACTCACAGCCTCCTTAGGCAGAAGTTATCATTAGTAATGGTAAATAAATGTTTGATTTGCCGCAAGCAGACTGCCCACACACGTACACACAAACAGCTATTTACATAGTGTTAATACAGAACTTAGATCAAGACCCTCAGAGCTACTAGAGGAGRTTAAAGGGCATCATAGAAATTCCAACTAAAAAAATATTCCTCTCCTACTCCAAAACAAAAAAAGAAAAAAAAGAAAAGGCCTGTATCATGTAACTAATGTCATCTGGAAGAGCTCCAAAGGCTAATGTAAATATGACACAAGAAGCAATTTCAGAACAAACCCCACAAATCCCCATTCCTTTTATGTTTTATTTTAAAAAGAATATGTTACAAGAAAGCTGAGATCTTGCTTCAAATTTAAATTATGTAAAAAAATAAGAAAAATCTAAGCTGTATTCACAGCTGTCAAATTTAACAGTGTCTGTGCACATACTATAAAAGCTAAAATATAAATTCACACATGAATTTGGATTAGAGATAAAGGATCAGATATGTGACCTGGATAGGGAAGGCAACATTCAATATTTAGCAGTGACTAACATTAGGAAGAAGAATTCATGGCATTTGGATGGAAAGGCTTACATGTGGATAAGGGGGGCAGGTTGTGAAAAGGAAACTAGAAAAGTTGGGAAACCTGTGTATAGGCCAGAGGGTGTGCATGTGTATACATAGAAAAGACAAGATTAAAAAAAAGAGCTAAGCTGCACGTTATAATTGCCTACAGTCAATTTCTGTCAAATCAGCTTCTCAGATAGAAGAGAAATGTTCAAGCAGATTTAGTCTCCCTAAGCACCAACAGGACCCACCAAATAGAGCAGCAAAGACATTTTAATCTCCAGTGGATTGTCACAATTTTTGGTTTCAGTCTGCCCACCCAAATATATACATCAAGCTATTTCAACTCATTGTCATCCAGATGTCAAGACAGATATTCAGGAATGCTAATTTGGACAGAAATTCTGACTTCACWGTGAATAAGTTAGAGGGGAAACAAGAAGCTATACAACTGCTCTAGGAAGTCTGACTTTAATTTGGGACAGAGTAGTGGAGTTATCTCCTAGCCAGCACAGTAACCAGGTACCCAGGAGAGCTAATTGTCTTCTCACTTTTGCTGCTGCTGCTGGATGGGTGACAAATCTTTATATTCTCTGTGCCTACCTGCTAATGGGTATTAAAAATAATAGGTAGGAGCAAGGAGAAAAGGGAAAAAAATGGGTATAACGAAATAGAAAGAAAGTATACCACTGTCATCTTCTTTGAAAAGTATTTGGACAGCCCTGATGACCAAGGACAGACAACTGCARCTAATGATGAAAGCAATGCAATCAATAAAGTTATCTCAAAATGTGGAAGACAGTCCTCTCTCTTCAGAGCCAAAACACCAATATTTCTAGGAAGAAAACACCAGAAGACTATTCATACCATTTTTAAAATGAGGTTAGGTGGCATGGTAAAGTAATATATGCCACTAGCTTTGAAATGCAGTCTGCAAAAGTTGCATGGCTTTTGTTTGCCTGTGAGTTTCCATTTGGAGGTTTACTTCGCAGAGCAAAAAAAAAAAAGTGTATGAATTCTGTTCCCTTCTTCCTCTTTGCCCATAAAAGTCAAACTTTGCAAGGTCCTAACAATAAGCTGAGTGCTGATGAAAAGGAAACATCTTTCATATGGAAAAATTATGAGCTTTGTGCTCATTACTCTCAGYGCTGGTGATGCTTAATTCCAAAATTATCATTGGGCAACCTCCTGATTGGCAATTGTGATTGRTTCAGTGCTGTATCATAGTTCAGTTTAATCTGTGTTGCAAAAACATGTCGTTGCTTGGTTTTGGACTATCTTGAGGATGTTTTGTCATAATCAAATTGAGTTAAAAAATTTTCTCTGATCTAAATTCAAAATCTAAATGTTAGGTTGATTCTAGAGATCTGAATTTGAAAATTAAGAGTTTTGGTCTTCATTGGACTTATGGTTCTGCACTGAACACATACTCAAAACCAATGATGATATAGAGGAAAATGAGCAAAACATTATATTTGCATTAGCAAAAGTGAATTTAAGAAACTCAAAATGGAAAGCAATACATAGAAGAGGCAGATGTTCTGAATCATTTGTTCGATGAAGGCTGTAGGAATGGTGCTAGTCAGAACCACGCAAAGAAAATACCATAATCATTTTTCCTCATCCTACCTCTGGCTTCCTGGGTACATTCTAACTGTAACATTTTGGTGGACCTGATGCTACATTTCTATGGTCATACCTGAATTGTGCAACAGATTTACTGCAGAGATCCCTAATCTGCTTTGAGTATCCTCAACAGCAGTACAGCTATGTCAGCCCAATGTGGAGTCCGGGTTAGCTAGTGCTGGCAAGTGACAGATCTTGTTAGGGTGTGGAGGGTATAGTGCTAACATGACTATGCTGCTTCTGTATCTGAGAACATTTCCTTATGGCATTGCTCTTGGCCATGTGGATGCAACATTCAGTATTGGTGCTAGGACAAGGATGTCTTTGTGTGGTATAAACACACTCAGAATGTGTATGTTTCTCCCACATGTGGAGGGAGTGTTTTACTTTAGGCTTCTTCTTTCTATAGTTTTTAAAATGTTTTGGTCAGGTTATTACAGCGTGATCTCTAATTAAATTAAACAGTGATGAACTTACTGACAGATATGTGTGGATATGTACATCACTATGATGAATCAGAACTCCAATATACTGGTATTTAGATGCTTGTCCAAGTGTTCATTTGTGTACATATTCCTTAAACTACCACAGGCTATAAAATCATGTTTCTGTTATGTTCATACAGCTGAAGAGGAGAAAGAACAAGGACCTGCTGCCTTGCATAGCCCACCTAAGAAAGGCTATGATTTAGCCTGCTAACCTAATCATAAGAAATCTAAGTATAGCCTAAGCCGGAGACTGACCTTCTTTAAACCTCAGCACTTCATCTGCTGAATTTAGAGAATTTGTTAGACTCTCCTAAGCAGAGGTGGTAGTGGTTGCCAGCATGGCTAATAGCCCAGGTACCCCTACCACTCTTCAGATTCAGATACCAAAAATATAAGAGGAGATATGTGAGAGCCTGCACCCCTTGGAGAGAAGCACTGGTTCATGCTCTCCCTTGTGGTGTTTGCCATTGTGGGATGAATTCCACCTCTTCCTACTTCTGTTTTTGCACAATCCCTCATGTAGGGCTAAGCTAAATGCCACAGTGTAGCCCTTGGTATTCTACCAGTTAAAAAGGAAATGTAAATATTGTGATGGTGTGGATGCAAAGCAGTAATGTACCTAATAAAATGTTTGCTAGTGGAGC
The DNA here is from genome assembly GCF_003343005.1 of Rhea americana. Classification (NCBI taxonomy): domain Eukaryota; kingdom Metazoa; phylum Chordata; class Aves; order Rheiformes; family Rheidae; genus Rhea; species Rhea americana. Next base: position 121,105 of record NW_028185295.1, read on the forward strand.
TCTCTCACTTGCTGGAAAATGTCATGACCCATATTATTCAGTGTATATTAAACAAGCTGTCAGCTAAGAATATTTGTGAAAAATAATATTGGATGAAAAATTCAATTTGAGTATTTTGAAAGKCTGCAGCATTGAATGTCTACTTGCTACATTTGCCAGAGCCAGCCTAAAGTAAGTGTACTGACTGTGTCCTCCTGTCAGTTAACATTCCCATATATTGTCAACTAACAGCACGTCATGAATGTAAATTGTCCCTTAATTCAAAGTATCGTACAGCATAGCAAGCTCATAGTTTCTGAGCTCTGAAATATGCCATAAAAAATACACTGATAACTGTCTGTAAGATAATCAACACCTTTAAATGATAAATTTCTGAGATAAAAATGAACAATCTGTGGCATGTAAGAAATGGAAACTTTCCATASCCTGCTCCCTCCCCAGCTAAGTGTGGAAAAAACACTGTGAGATTTTTAGAATAGACTACCAAGCTTTGTACCTTCAGGCACCTAGTTCAATTTCAATTTAGGCTACCAGTCAGGGAAGGTAATTATCTGACAGCTGTTCTGTGACCTGCGTAGGAGACATTAGCTAATAAGCGCAGTCCAGTTTCCTCCCCGTGGACAGGTATCACCATCTTGCCTAGAATGAGTCAGTGCCCTCACAGGCGGTCCTCACACAGGCCAAGGACGTACCTGCCCAGGAATGAGCTCACCTCAGGGCACGGACACCCCCAAAGGAGGTCCTTAGAAGAACAGAGAAGAAAATCTGCACCTTGGCGGAGGAAGTGGGAACTTTCCTGCATCCTAAATGTTCTTTAAATACGTAAAGGAAGGAGAGGTGCATGGCTCAGGGCATGGGTGAGGAACGCTGCTGCCTGGGGCTGCAGCAGGGAGTGCCACGCTCTGGTACAGGCGCCTGCTTCACCAAGGCCAAAGCCTGAAGAGAAAGGCTGCAGCGCCTGCTGCCCCTGCCCRGGAATGGTGCAGCGTGAGAGGTGGCAGTTCCTTCCTGTCCCCTGAGCGGTGAGCCTGTCTTTCCACAGCTTGAGCCTTGCTTGTGGCTCACGGGCACCCGTGCCTGTCCTGTGCTGGGAGCAATGCTGACAGGACCTAAAGGCCTTTTTGCCTTCCCAGTCTGAACTAGGACGAGGGTCTTGAAACCTCAGACTAGTACCYAGAAAGGGAGCTGTTGTTTTAGGTAAGGCAGCTCCTCATTTGGGAGATGGAAAATTAGATTGCGGTCCCATAATAGTCAGCCTTCAGGACTTTTGAGTGATCACACAATATTCTTTAGCCTCAGTTATCTGTCTTTGGATTTTGATAGCAATAGTTTCCTTTTCCCATCCTCTCCGTTCTGACTATAAATTCTTAGCACAGAATATATCGACCTGCTTTTCTCTTACTTCTCCTTATAGAAAGAATGTAGGAGAGTGTTGACTAAATATGTTAAATAAGTCTTATAAGTCCCCAGATCTGTGGCATTTTTTTTTCTTTTTGGATCTATAATGCTTCATAAAAGTAAGTATTTTACTTGTTTTTTCTCTTTGCTTTAATTCATTCTGTCTGCAAGTACAAAAGGTGCTCATGTTGACTTGTGAGACTAGTAAACAGCTCCTAGTTTTATTCCCCAGTGTTCCTCCCCACCAAATCTATCTCAGTTTCTATTCCATCTCTTCCTGGAGACACTCAAAGGTGCCATTACTGAAGAACTGTCTTTGATCACTTGAATTAGGCTTAAATACTTCTGCAGTGAACAGGCAGACATTACTTCATATCTCAATAAAATAAGTGCTAGTCTGACATTTAAAYGTCATTTTGACACACTCCTGACCTATATGTCTTTGTTCCTATGAAAAACTTCAGGGCTGATGTCATATTTAAAAGTATTTAAATCAATCTTAAAGGAAAAAAAAAGAATAATTATATGGCACATTCCAGGGACAACCATTTTTTATAATCATAGAGAAGCAGTGATTCTTGTTCAGCATAAATATTTARTAAAGATTACAGAATATATCTTAGSAAATATGAAATTCACTTGAACTTTGTGAGCCCAAATTTGCTTCTGGGGGGAAAAAAAGAAAGAAAGAAAGAAAAAAGAAAAATAAGAAAGTATAAGAGACAAATCCAGCAGTGAACTTCTGTAGTGCTACAGATGATCTTTGAGTACAGAAAAGAATTTATTTTCTTTTCTAATATCAGAAACTAGTAAAAGCAACATCACAAACAGGAGCTGCTTCAGGCAGAATAGTAGATTTGTAAATGTGGGAGCAAAGGAATGGRCATGAAAATGAGTCCCACATCCAATGAAATTTTTGAGAGAGCTTTTTTTGRCCTCAGTAGAACCCACTCTCTTTAGAACAAATCAGGGACTGCAACTGGGAGACTGCAAGCAACAGAGAAGAGATATCTAACTTCTGATCTCATCTTTGTATCTGTCCAGAGGTACAACTAGGCTGCTTTCAGGATTAAGATCTTCATATTTGTACAAAGGGAGGGAGGGAAACTTTAGAAAAATGAAAACAAGTAAAAGGAAACTTTAGAAACAGGAAAAGTTCCAAWTATGAAGCCTGATTAYAATCTGGAAACAAAAAGAAAAAAACAGKTAAAGACTACTTTTTGTTCATTTTAGTAGGATAGTATGAAAAAGCATTTATTTGTGTTTGCCTGTAATCCTTTAAAATAACAGGAAATAAATCAATAAATACATAAACAGCTATATAAGTAATTCAGTTATTATTCCAGTCATTTCCAGATTACGAAGGAGTAAATATATATGGTCATAATCTTTATATATATTTATCTCCTACTGGACTATGTATTTTATCTCTTATCTTTTGAACATGATTTGCACGCTTTTTCTTCAYGCTCTTCAACCAATTGGCAAGTTTTACATTACATGTAGATGTGTTTTTCAGGAAGTCTTGAATTTTTAAGCAAAAGCCATTTAARTAAAATACAACATTCTGAAAGATTTGGCTCATTTTCTTGATTACAAAAATGAATGCTAACTTTTAAGTGCACAAAAAGAGGTAAAAATTGCTGGATTTGCCTGTTTCCCTGAAAATGCCCTTGACAAATAAGCCATGTCCATTAGWTCTTGTTTTTCTTCTAAAATCAGGAAACCAGGCTATTGCGTTCAAGTGGAAATCTTTAAAAAAAAGTTCTCTTGAGAACTCTTTCTTTTCATAACAGTTGGAAAACATTGTAGTACACTTACAGCCAGTGGAAGCTTGATCACTTTCATTCTCAGCCTTGGTGAATGTGGAATTTAACACAGTTATTTRCTGTTACTGGAATATGAAGTATTGTATTAGCTAAAAATTATCTTTGTATCGAACATTTCATTGAGTGTTATTTTYTTCTGCTCTAGGATGCAAGGTCTGTAGAGGAGATATTCACAGCTGAACTTCTCTGTAAAGTCCAATCAAATAAARTTCCATATATTTGCACATTGCTGCCACAGTGCTGTTCCCTGAGATGCTGTGAGGCAGCATTTGAGACTCCTTGTGCATATAAGGCAAATTAATGGATAGATAAGTGACCCTTATACTGTGGCTGCTCTGCAGTTTGCATATGAGATGTGATCCGGGCATCCACACGCACTGGTAACCTTGTAGTAACCCCATGGTGGGTAGTTTATATGACATCAGCTGGTATGATTTGGGAACTACTCATAAATATAACTGGATGATTACAGGGAGGTGTGACCTGCTRTTCTCCTGTTTGGTCTGAAATAGCAGATCTGCATCAACATTTTTGAAAGCTGCCACTCAGCTCAAGACCTAGGCAACACAGCCAGAATTTGTCCGGACCYGTCTGTCACAAAACAATAGCAAAATTCCAAATGTGTCCACATGGTCAGGTGCCTTCAGAGAGTTTATGCAGATTATTCTGGGTTAATTTAAACCTATACTCCAAAATAATGTTTTTATTGGAAGGCATGTGTGGAGACTGAGGTCACCAGGGACAAAAAAACGCCAGTGTGGTGTGTCTGCAAACAGAAGTTTCTGAGCATCACAAAGCACTACAGAATGTCTTATGCATGAAACAAAAAACAAACAACAAAAAAAAAACAGTGTGCAGTGCATGAAGATGTAATTTTAATGTTTATGAGATCCTATAAACTTTTTAGTTTATAAAAATAGGTTTTCAGCTTGTCTGCCTTTGAGTAAATCTTAAATAATAAAATTTATTTTGGATGATTGATTATAAAAGACTGCAACTCAGTTTAAATCGTATCTCCCATCCACTTTAAGAAACAAAATGATTTTCTAGCTTTGACATCATGTATCATGTTAAATTTGAGCCATTATGTAGTGGGGGCCCAATTCTGTCAGTCTAGTGCATACCCCTGAGGTCTGTATTGTTAGTGTCTTTAACACAGCCTCAAGTGTAACAGGATAAAGCCTATGAACAGCAAGTTACGTCTGGTCACCGGATAAGTATGTCTCAGTATTACWTGCAAGCAGGATGTCAGATGAGTGAATTGCCACTGCCTGCACAGATAGATCTGTACTAGTCCCRGTACTTCTATTTAGTACTGGGAATGTCTGTAAGAAATTCACATTCTCCATGTTGAGTCGTGTTCCTAGAAGTCCCCGTAGTTTAACTGGCAGACTACAACCCAAGAGCTGACTTTTCAAGGATATAGGTGGCAAAAAGGGCTGTGCAGACATATCCATATAACTGTGAAGGTAGATTACATTTTGTTACTATCTCTAGGTCTAGTAAGATTACTTGATAGCCTGTTTTTATTAATGCATTTATAATGGACGGTGAAAGGCAGCTGGAGTTTGGATGAATTTTCTTTCCTTGCTCAATAGTACAAATTAAGATGCGTTTATTACATACTATAAATTCAATATCTTTCATGCCAAGAATGTCACAGCTTTTTTATTTTTTTTTTATTATCTGTAACAGCTAAAATGAGGTGTGATACTTCTTTATTTTGCCATTTATGATGAAATGCACCCATCAATATTTTCCCTAATGGACCAACAGAATAGGAGATACCAAAGAACTGAAGTACAGAGCAGTYCTTTTGCTCTTTGCTTGCTGGACATGTTTCCATGCTGCAGAATCTCTTAAACAGACATGTCTCTTTACACTCACCAACCTCAAAGCAGAATTTAAGGGAACAAGGGGGATGATTCKTCTCCCTTGAAGCAGCTGACATTAGCAACAAGCAATCAATCATAAAGGATTCAACCTGAAACAAAGATGGGAAAGATGACATTGGAGGTTTGTAAATACTGAAAAAAAATATACTGAGACAGAAACAGAAAGCGTGTGTTCACACAGACTACAGTGTTGAAGCTGAAGGGCTAAAGACCGTCACTTTCTTTTACAATTCCATTTGTGTAAGATTTTACTTTTTTCTTTTTTTTTCCCTTATTTCTTCTCCTGCAGTATGCTACTAGAGATTGGCTAGCGTGCTTTTTTGATGCTTTTGTTCTGCTTACTAATTTGTTATGGTTCACAATTTTACAGTTCCCAAGAAGAAAAAAGAGCATCACTTAGCCATTACTACATTTTATGCTTGCTTTATGCCACTTGCTTCCTGTATGCGTCTATTAAGTACCAGCAAGACTTCAGTAAATGACAGTTAATTCTTTCATTATATTTTGAGCATGAATACATTTGAAACATATCATGCACGTCTATCAATAGGAATTGACACCTCTCACAATATTGAGACCTCTCAATAGCAATCCCTATCAATAGGCACCAATAACCGCTTATCTTGACACACATACATTGCTTTGGGGCTCAGGCTGAGTTTGCTATTGGTCAGCATTGACAGATATCAACATTGATTCCTCTTGATATCAACAGGCATCAATGCCTGCCCATTTCCAAAACTATCCATAGGGTTTGGAATAACTACCAATACCTTTTAATATTGATCCCTATGGATATGTGTGGATACCTCCAAGTCTTGAGAGGCATCCATATGCTCTTTGATCACTTTTGTTTTCTGCAGGCATCAGCAGCTACCAACATTGACCATTTTCAATATGGACACACTTCGAGGAGTATCAATTGCCACACATACAGCTTTGGATCAACATCTGTGAATATTGACTMGTATCGACAGGCATTGATACCCCTCAGGCTTGTCATGCTTCTGTTGGTTTCACTCTAGGAGCAATTCTGGTCTCATTCAGAATCAATGATTACCAAAATCCATATTGAGAGAYGTTGATGCCTGTCAATTTCCAAAACTATCAATAGGCATTGATATCGATACCAATACAAAACACATTGAAACTTCTATATGACAATACAAATCTATAGCTTTGGGGATAACACCGACTTTGCTGTTGGTCAGCGTTGACCGACATCAACATCATTGCTCCAATGGCGAGAGGTATCATTATCAATATTAGTTTACACCTGAGCTAAAATGTGAGATGTGTGTCAAGATGGAGAGAGGTATAGMGATCAACAGTGGTTGGTATTTCATGGTATCACAATAGCAAATGCAGCCTGAGCTCAAAAGCTGTGGATGTGTGTTGAGACAGAGAGGTCTTGATGCCTCTCAATAAGGATCACTATGGAGAGGTTTCAATATGGAGAGAGRTATCAATGCCTATTGATAGGGATTGACATCGCTAGATCTTATTGCAAMGCTATCCGTATGGAAATTGATGCTCCTCAAGGTGCCTTAATCTGCAGAATAGTCAATATTGATAGCCTTTGGTGCTTGCAGAGAGCAAAATTGGGCTGGAATGGAGAGCTAGAGATGTGTGTCAAGATGCAGATGTATTGATTCCTATCCACAGGGATCAATATCAAGAGGAACCAACGATGCTATTGGTTGTTGCCATCCAATTGCAAACTCAGCCTGAGTTCAAAAGCCACACATGAGCTGTGAGATTGAGAAGTCTCAGTGCCTCTYGATAGGGATCGCTGCAGAGGTCTCAATATGGAGAGAAGTATTGATGCCTATTGATAGGGACTGCCATCCCTAGATGTTGTTGCTAAGTGATTTGTATGAGAATTGATGTTCCTCAAGATGCTTCGGTTTAGGGAACAGTCAACGCTGATAGCCTTCAGTGCTTACAGAGAGTAAAATCTGTCTCACGTGGAGAGCTATAGATGTGTATTGAGACACAGAGTTATCGACGTCTACCATACAGATTGATACCAAGATGTATCAATATCAATTCTATGGATATGTTTGGAAATGGGAGGAATCGATGCCTCTCACTATTGAGAGAAATCGATGATGCTATTAGTCACCGCTGACCAATTGCAAGCTCAACATGAGCTCGAAAGCTGTGGATGCTTGTTGAGACAGAGAGGTCTTAAYGCTTCTTGATAGGGATCACCACAGAAAGGTCTTAATATGGAGCGATGTATCGATGGCTCTCAATAGGAATCACCATCCTTAGATGTTGTTGTGAAGCCATCCATAYGGAAATCGATGCTCCTCGAGGCACCTTGATCTGGAGAACAGTCAATGTTGATAGCCTTTGGCGCTTCCATGAGYGAAATTGGTCAGGGATGGACAGTTAGAGATGCATGTTGAGACATGGAGGTATCAATGCATATCTATAAGATGTGATGGGACAGCTTTACACCATGTTTACCACCGGGATTGCATGTTGTTTCACCACAGATCAAAATAGGTGGGAAAAGAAAACCAAAACTGGGCTACAGGCAGGGTCCTATGACAACCTGACCAACTGACTAGCCCTGCTCTTGTGCAATTCCCTGGCCAAKCACTGGCCAAATATTTGACTACGAGTAAAAACTTGACACAAATGTATAAATAGGAGCCTTAGAGAGAGAGCCCTTTGAGCTCTCCTGCATGGCAGTGGGCTGCATGAGAGGATCTCCCATTAAGCTGGGATGCCACTTATTGAGAGATCCCTTACACTTAGTGAATAGAGGTAAGAGACTTAAGYTTAACTTGAATCCTAATCTATACTACAACTAGTTGAATAATGATGCAGTAAGTGCTTGTGTAAATACCTTGCCATCAATAAATCCTACAGTGGTAACTATCTGTAGTAGTGAGTGTAATTCCACCTGCGAGAAGGGAACRATATTGAGAGTTATTGATGCCTCTTGCTATCGAGAGGAATCGACGATGCTATCGGTCTCTGCTGACCWATTGCAAACGAGGCCTGAGCTCGAAAGGCATGGACATGTTTCAAGAAAGAGAGGTCTCAATGTTTCTTGATAGAGATTGCTATGAAGAGGTCTTGATATGGGAGAGACATATCAACCCTATTGAAAGAGATTGCCATCTCTAAATGTTGTAGTGAAACCATCCACATGGAAATTGATGCTCCTCGAGACACCTTGTTCTGGAGAGAGGTCAGTGTTGATAGTGGAGAGCAACATCGGTCTGGGATGGAGAGCTAGAGATGTGTGTCGAGATGCAGTGGTATGGATACATGCCTATCCATAGGGATTGATACTGAGAGCAAAACTGGTCTCAGATCACGAGCTATTCATATCGATAATAGTTGCTGCCRGCCGATAGGAAATTTGACTTATGCCGAAAGGCACGTTGATGGGTATCATTACCTATCAATAACAATTCATGGCCACGTGCATYGATACTTTTCAACTGCAAGTTCTATCTCTATCTTTCACACTGACCTTTCGCTCCATAAGTATCAACTTCTGCACTTGTCCATACAGATCGATATCAGTAGTTATCAGTCTCAATTGATTGATAGACATAGATACCTCTCCCGCTCTAGCGGCATCTATAGCTTTCAYTCCTTTATCAATTTTTATTTCTTTAATCATCTATGACTATCAATATCTATTGCTCTTGATATCCAGAGACATCAATGCCTGTCCATTTCAATCCCTATAGATACCTATCAATAGGTATCCCTAGTGTTACGTGTTGATACCTTTTGACCTTGACACGCGCTTATCACTTTCAGGCTCAGGCCAATTTTGCTATCAGTCTGCATCAGCCACTATCGATATCGATTTCTCTGAATATCATGAGGCATCGATGCCTGTCAGTTTTCARACATATCCACGGAGATTATTTTTGATAGGCACTATGTGCTATGCTATTCCACTCAGTGAAGGAAGCAGCCTACACATTAACTCAATTTAGAGCCAGTAATATTTGCTTTTTATTTCATGTAGCCCTGCATTGTATTTGATTGTGTATTACTATTTTGTGTCTATTTTGTTTTATGTCAGGATTACATAGTGAATGAGTTACTCTATTTCAAACATTTACAGGTGAAATGTTACAAATAAACTGCCATGTTTCTCTCTGTATGCAGTGAACACATCAGCAGCAGTTCTTTGTAGTGGGGATACTAATTTTTCAAAGTATTTATTGCTATCACAAAATTCTATGAGTATAAAATTGAGATACGACTGCAGTGAGAGTAAACTTAATATTTTCTTGGCTAACGTAAAGGCAAGTCTTAAAGGAGGAAAACATTACTTTTGCTTTATATTTGCAATCCTCAGGCACATTCACTCATTTCAATTTTTTCCTGTTTTTTAAAAATAAAGTAATAACTTGTGTTCTTCAGAAACAGCCTTTGAAACAGTATATTGCTGGTGAAGCCTGTGTATTTAATGAGTCAAAGAGAACAGTTTTCCTAAAACCTTAGTTATTTTGCATGGATACTCATCATTACCATTATCCCAGTGAACGCCAGGAAAGCTGCATATTAGTTCTTGTGAAAAGCACTAGGTTGAACTATGTATCATTCTAGCTACTGACAGACTTTGAAATAGGATAGTATGATTTGTATTACTTCATATTTTGGAAAATCTGACAAAGGCTCTTTTTCAAGTCCACAAGCGTTTATGCTGCYAGATTAGTACTGGTTCTTTGCCAGTCCATTACAGTGGATATGGGGGAACACTAGGTAGGAACATTTTGAGCGTATTTGCATGTGGGAGTCAGAGTGTGAGATTTCTGACTGCTAGCTGCCTCAGTGCTAGCATTCAGACCTGTCAGGCTTGCGACTATTTAGCAGGGTTCCAGCAGAGTACAGGAGCTCAGGGTTAGCTGCCCATCCTACCCAATTACATATTTCAATATACTCCTCTCTAAACCACCAAGAAATTAGGCCACTTAGGGCCTGAAAACTTCCCAGACCCCCTGCTCTGCCAACTCGTCCAGCCACTGCAGCACTGAGCTTGTCAGTTTTGGGGGTATTTCTGATGCTGCAGTAGTTAGTAATTGGTGCTCTACAGCAATTGCCTCAAACAGCCAAACAGAATGTAACAGAGGTCTTTGAAAGCCTGGCCAGATAGAGCCTCCTTCTGTAAGGGTCTTTCTGAGTGGAGATATCTGCTCATTAGAAGTCTGTTCATGTGCTGATCTGAACCAGYGGAGAAATTCTCAGTGATTTCAGTGGAAGMAGGAGAAAGCCTGAAGTCTCTGAACCATTAGGACTGTAAAAGCATATGGACAGGCCTAGTAACCCAATTCCTGGGGTTACTCACATTCTTAAAATTACAGATTTAAATGTGTGATCATCTAATATCACCTCCAGCATACCATGTGCAAGAAACTTCCTTCAAAAAAATGAAGCACTTCTTTAAGGGTTTTTTCTAAATGAGGTCCTAGTAGTGCAGGAGATCTCAATTCAAACGTGTACTTTTCTATTTCTTGACTTTTTATGCCATTGTAGCCTCAATATTATTTGAGAGRGATTTTGAAATGGTTACAGATAAGTCTCTTGGAATTAAATTTGGAAGAGTTTGATGCTCAGAAAACAATTATTCAAATAATCTATCATCCTTTACTAATTTGATCAAATTTTCATGGCTGTAATCCAGATAAGTAGCCATAAGCAAATATAAGTGATAGGCTCAGAGGAGATAAAATCATTTAAAAATATGTTCTCAGGTATCAGAAATATCATAGATGATGATATCAAAGAATAGCAGATAGTCTACATTCCTAACTAATTTGGGGCTTATAAAAAGATAACTTTTTTCAAACTGCATCATACATTACTACTGCAATGTTATAAATGCTTAAATGCTTGTGATCTTTATTTTCATAGGATACCAATATCATTACGCCTACTTGCACTGATTTTATAATCTAGATAAACAGCACTAAAATCCTGCCCACTTACTAGAGAATTAGAAGAGGTGATTATCATTTTGTTGATGTTCGCAGTAGCCATATAGTCATTGTTGTAATGTTAGTGTTACTGTAGTCATATATTATCGTTATATTGCAATAGTACATCTGAATAGTGTGGATGGAATTCAATAAATGATCAACCCTTGATTATTCCAGCCTCTCAGTGGCCACCTTCTCTAGCTGACTAAGAGCCCATTTTTCCTGGTCTACCCTTCCTGCAGCTACATAGGTCAAGTTACACTTGTTTTTCCTGTAGACTTAGGATTTTATTTCTCGTTTATAAAAAAGTAAATGAACAAGGATTTTTAAAAAGTTTTTATTTAACCAGATATGTGACAGATTACCATTCTAAGAACCAACTCCTCTGAGAATATAGTCATGTTGTTGACTTAATGTTAAAAATATGATTTTCAAATTAATATTTAAAAAATCTGACCCAGAAATCTGGCCAAAATGCTGATTGCTCATATGAAACAGGTCATCTCCTTTTATTACTTATTGCTCTGTCTTCCTCCCTAACACTCAGATTGTTTCTTCCATCTGTTTTACTTCACTGCTTCACTAAATTAACCACTCTCCACTATGCAGTGCAAAGTGAGAACTTTCCTTGGCATTCCGTCTTCATGGTATTGCAGTTATTGCTGAATTCCATCTCAGTGATTTTCACTGGCTAGATTCGTGTGTAACATCTAGTCATAAGCAGTCATTCTTTGCTACAAGACAATTCTAAATAAATTAATTTACATATGCTTCAGTAAAGTCGTGATATCAGTTCAAGTTTCTTACCTTTGCTACATGGGCTAAAAAAATTAAAAAGTTTTCCTATGAAAAGATTTGGAAATGATAGTGATGCTCTCCCCTATGACATTACAATAACTAGAGTTTCTGCACTCCTCTAGCGCAGTGGCAGAAATGTATAAATGGAGGAGAAGAGAAATTTATTAGAAGAAAGCAACAGAGATTAGTTGGCTGCAGATTCTTATGATAAAATTCTACAATCTGGGATTCTATAATTATTGAAAGATCTGTCAGTTAGACTAACACACTGTCTTTACTTCAGCCCCCTACCTTAACCACCTTATTGTACTTTTTGTCAACATTAGAATTTCTGTATGTACGCAGAAAGCAATCAAGTCTTTAAAAACATTTTTAATAAACTGATCTTCTTACATCTGTAATGACTGTACATATAAGGTGGCAGTTCAATTCAAATTTAGAAGGGAGCACATCCTTTTATTACTGCGGTAATAAAACAAAGCCAAAGGAAAGAAAAAAAAAAGATACGTGGGTTGTATGGGAAATCAATAAATTTAACATCAAGCCTCCTAATAAAATATTAATTAATTTAGAATGTATTGACACAAAATATTTTAACATGCAAAGTTAATCTTGGATAATGATGCATTAGATGACTTTATCAATGCTGTTATTTTTAAGGTGACGGAAATGTATTTAATCAGTAGACTATATAACATAACCATATAATAGGATATATCACCATATTTAATGATAAACAAATGTGTAAATTCAATGGTTTCAGAAATAATRGGCCATTTGGGGCTTTTGCTTTGGTGCTGTTTTCCTGAAATTAGCTCAGTGCTATCTGTCATTCATCTCATACTCACTGGGCCAAAGGAGTATATGAGTTGGATAAGAAACTGCTAAAGATTTTGCTTTGTTAGAAGGTCTATTGATTTTCTCAGCAAAGAAAAAGATGGTGTTATATCTGCTGTGCAAGATATATTGTAACTTTAATAATAGTCCTATGACTAGAAGGACAGTCCTCAGAAACAGAGAAAGAACAGTTAAACACTTAAYGTTTGACAACAGAGTGTGTGTAACCATATGTGAAGGAGAAGGACAAACTCTTTTTCCAGTTTGGCATCACATTGGATTAAAGACAATTAACATGAGGGGATGCCTATGTAAATACAAACAAAATTTGCCTCCACCAAATCAGTGGCATTTCAAAGGATGTTCATTATCTCCTCTTCAGAACCCTGAAGAACTACTACAGTTCTTGTAGAACACGCACATTAAACAAAAGGCACACAAAAACCTTCTCCTGCTGACACTATTCAACACCATAGTTAGCTGAAGCCCTTCCCATTTTATAGATCTTTCCCAATTTAATGGCCTATCCCTAGCAGCTTTAAGATTTCTTAATAGTTGACACCTGAACTGCAAAAGCCTTATGATAGAAAAGAAAAATTGACCACAGCTCAACCAACGGGATGGCATTGCTGTTTCATCAGCTGCAGAACTATGATCACTTTATTGGAGAGAACAGTGGTGCCTGTGGCTCTTCGGATACTTGAGCAATGAAATCATTGACATGCTCCCCGCCCGCTCCCACTATCTTACTTCTTAGACATTTATATTCTTCCTACTRCAGGTACCTATGTCCTTTGGAGGATCTGTCCTTCATATGCAAAGTCAGTGAATACTTTAGATAAACTCCTGATTTGCGCATTGCCACGTGTCGTATCTCATGAATCCCATGTAGCCACCCTTTCATTTAAAAAAAAGCCTTGAGAGCTACCTCAGGGATGAAGTTAAACTAGACAACAATGCCCCTAAAAGTTATGTTCGGTGTTACAAAGCTGAGTCTTTTTCCAGAGCTATGAGTCTACCATCAGCATAAATCCTTTCATGTCAGCTATGCAAATGGCCTTAGGAGTACAGAACATGTTGTTCTGCCAGCTCCTTAGCTATTCCCACATTTTTTTTTCTTTTTAACAGTGTTTTCCTTTCCATGGAGAACTTTCTTATAGATTATTCTTGTATTAWAAAGCAAATCTTTTCTTCTTGATGCGTCAGAAGATTTATTGTTCTGAAATCATTATCTAACAAGACCTATGCACTTTCTTTCAGTGACCTCTTGGTGCATGGTTATGGTTACTTCTGCCATATTAGCTGGCTATGTCAAAGAATAAACTCTGATGCTAAGTCCAATAAAYATAGACTGGTTTGCAAGTGGACTGTTCATGGTTAGCACTGCTGGGAGCAGAATATCTGAGTGTACCGCCTGRACCAGCAAGCAGCCTAAGGTGAGCAACCCAGCTGTGTGTTCATGTTTCTCCTCAGRGAGCAGGAGCCAGTTACTTTCAGTGGGAGCAAGGAGTGAATTAGTAAGGGTGGAAGGACTATGGGCAGGGGACCAGAGGTAAGGACTAAATTGTCAGTGTGTGCATACACTAAATTATTGATTGGGTTCAATTTAATGTTGATTCATAACATTTGATCTTAAGCTCATAGATTTTAATTTTGCCTTTTTCTGTCATAATGGCTAACTTTATTATGGYATACAGTGTCAAAAATTGTCTCTCCTACTTTTGCAACATTTTTTTATAATCTGGAAACGACAAAAAGAACTTTTTTCTAACTAGTACAATTTTCTCAACAATTAAAAGATGAAGTAATAGCCAAGTGTTGCTGAAGGTCATAGAAAGTCAGGAGGGCTGTGTTCCAGTACCACAGACCCGTACATTGAAACTTAGTAGCTGTTTAATAACCATGACTTATATAATTGGACCTGTAYGGTTAACTTACATATAGGAATGAACTTGCATTGGTACACTGACCAACCAGTTCATTGTTCAGCTCTCATGAACACCCTTCTGTTCCACTTTTAAAATTTTAATAAGCACAAGATCAGCCTTTGGAAAAATCCTAAGAGACTAAAGGAGATTAAAAAAAAAACCAACAATCCCAAACTTTTGCAAAAGCCTGAGTAATCCAGTGGATGAGACGCTGAACTGTGACTGCAGAAAACTAGAGCCTGAAAGAGCTTTGGTATGTGATTTGCAATGATTCGCTTAATATCTTTGTGCCCTGTTGTAAAAGGCTTTTGGAACAGGAACATCATACTATATTATAATAGCACAACAAGACTTCAGTTAGAGGTGAGATCTCTACTAGCGTGTAATCTAAACCATAGTTTTCTATCAATCTGAAACCAAGAGCAACCTTTCCTCCTGCATCAGTGCAAAAATATCTGGCATCTGAACTGCTGCAGAATGATTCTTGGCTTTCCTGTTATCTCTCCATTAACTGCTACAGTGCTACATTTTCAGTGAAGTAAGCTGCTACTCACTGATTTCTTCAGGACCCAGCTGTGGAAAGATGTAACATTACAACTTCATCCTCATAGGCAAGCTTCAGGCAGTGTGGATTAGATGAGTGGACAGTGAGGTGGATTCAGAAGTGGCTGGAAGGCAGAGCTCAGAGGGTCGTCATCAGTGGCACAAAGTCTAGTTGGAGGCCTGTAGCTAGCAGTGTCCCCCAGGTGTCAGTACTGGGTTCAATCTTGTTCAACTTAGTGATCAATGACCTGGATGAGGGGACAGAGTGCCTCCTCAGCAAGTTTGCMGATGTTACAAACCTGGGAGGAGTGGCTGATGCACCTGAAGGCTGGGCTGCCATTCAGAGAGACCTGGACAGGCTGGAGAGTTGGGTGGAGAGGAACCTCATGAGATTCAACAAGGGCAAGTGCAGAGTCCTGCATCTTGGGAAAAATAACCCTAGGCACCAGTACAAGCTGGGGGCTGACCTTCTGGAGAGCAGCTCTGCAGAGCAGGACCTGGGASTCCTGGTGGATGACAAGTTGACCATAAGGCAGCAATGTGCCCTTGTGGCCAAGAAAGCTAATRGTATCCTGGGGTGCATTAGGAAGAGTGTTGCCAGCAGGTCGAGGGAAGTAATCCTCTCCTGCTCAGCCCTGGTGAGGCCATATCTGGAGTATTGTTTCCAGTTCTGGGCTCCCCAGTACCAGAGAAACATGAAGCTACTGGARAGAGTCCAGTGAAGCTACTAAAATGATTAAGAAATTAAAGCATCTCTCAARTGAAGAAAGGGTGAGAGAGCTGGGAGTCTTCAACCTGGAGAAAATTGAAGGGGAATCTTATCCATGTGCTTAAGTATCTGAAGGGAGGGTGTCAAGAGGATGGGGGCCAGACTCTTCTCAGTGGTGCCCAGAGACAGGAAAAGAGGCAACAGACACAAACTGAAACATAGAAAGTTGCATCTGAACCTAAGGAAAAATCTCTGTACTGTGAGGGTGATAGAGCATTGGAACAGATTGCCTAGAGACATGGAGTCCTGGACGTGGAGTCCAGGAATGTCTCTTTCCTGGAGACATTCAAAAGCCATCCGGACAGAATCCTGGGGAACGTGGCTTATGTAACCCTGCTTGAGCAGGGGGGTTGGATTAGATGATCTCCAGAGGTTCCTTCCAACCTTCACCATTCTGTGGGTCTGTGATTAAGTTCACATTGCAAAATCTTAACTGAAACAGAAATTCCCTACCAATAAATATATTTGTTCACTTTTGAAAAACACACACACAATCGAATAAATTTGAAAAATGAATTGMTCTCTGTGCCAAGTTTAAGTGCTGAATCTCCTAAAGGTGATGTTGTAGAAYTGTGTGTACTGAATACAGAGACATTATCTTTCTTCTATTTTTAATAGAATGTTGAGAGGATTTCAGTGTCTGTTTTACAGGGGAAAAAAAGTAGTTTGCTGTAAAAGAATTCCAAAGTATGAATCTTTTATTTTTCTAAACCTACTTTTTCACATGGAAATGTCCTTCCAAAAAGACAGGAGAAGCAGGATGACAAACTGATCTACCTAGTCAAGGAGCTTAAAACAATGATTTTTCTTCTCACATSTTCTGTTGTGCAAAGATTTTACCATTCATTTGATTAGTGTTGGTACTCTAGACATGCTTTGTGGGGTTTAAAATCCTGTTGGAATGAAGAAGGAATGTCCTCTTTTTCATATAAACATTCTGCTTTCTTAGCAGTGGTTCTGGTTCACTATAATCTATAATTTGTTCCAAGAGGGAATTTACCATTTTTTACTCCCCCCAACTACACACTCATATTGCAATGTTTTGTATTTGCTTTTCTCTGTTTGCTTTTATCCTTTTGGAACTGATAGACAAGGTGGCTAACTAGACAGGGGYAGAGAGTTAGTTTTTTCCACATTCTGAGTTGTGGTAATTCATTTTGAGACTTCTCATGTATCATTTTTGTTTGTTATTTGAAATTCTTGCTTTATCACTTACTATTTTGTAAATGGCAGTGGTTCTGTGTATTACTGTGAGGTSGCATTTTATAGGCATATTTGTAGTAAAAGGCACAGACATACCTAGAAGATACTTGAAATCTTGTACCCATTATGTACATGGATGGATGGATGATAAGGCATAATTGTCACAATATCACATAAACTGGTGACAGCTATTTAGGAGGACAGTCTCTTTACAAGAGCCTTTTAAGGAGCAAGAGGTGGGTTTTGAGGTGAAGCCAAGTCCTCACACCATCCTTTTCGGGGATTTTTTCTATCTTAAATTCTTCATTTGTGCACCCATATGTGTACATACATGCACACCTGTGTAAGCTGAGTGATACTGCTGGGAGTGCTTTTCCTGCATGTAAGTAATTCAGCAAATGKGTCTAGTGTATTAAATCAATACCCAAATGTTTGAAATCCTTCTTTACTTAGTAATTTAGTTCCTTCCTCAGAATTCTCAAAAAACCTACTGGAAAAGGCAGAATAATTTATTTTTATTTACTTTTATTTCCAAGAAAAAAAAGCAAATGAAAAGATGTTGCTTAACCCCAAGAGTATTAAGAAGASAAAAAGAAGTAAAAGCAACTATTGTGTTTTCTTCAACTTTTCATCTTGCTCTGTCCAACCAGTCCCAGGCTTTCACTGTCAGGCAAAGGACTCTCTTCCTGCTGCCATGGCTGCTGTTAGTATGTTTTTGACATTCAGCAAAATAGCTAAGCTTTGCTAACCTGGCAGCCTTGATACACACCTAAAAAAATTACTCAAAAAGGATAGTGTCTGCTAAAAAGTGTGACTTTAAAAATACTTCTGAAAAATGTGATTCCATTGCTGCAAATGTACAGAGGAGAAATGATGGAGCAGAAAAGCTACTTTCTCTCACACTGGTGAGATAGGGTAGAGGTGGATACAATGCAGACTTTTATTTTGGAGATCAAATGTCAACCAGCCTATGCTTCTCCAAAGCTTTCCTTTCAATGAAGTCATCTGGAAATCTAAAGAGTTCTTTTAATTTGGTAGTCCTTAAACCTCATCCAGCCAGCCTACATCCAGGCTCTCATACTATGTTGTTGCTATTATTGATTTTGCTCCCAGAAGTAGTATAATATTATAACAGAGAAAAACRAGAGACAGACAAACTATTTCTATGGGCTGTAAACAATGAAGCCTTCAAGCATGGCCCAGCCCACTAATTCTGGCTGTTAGGAAGAAAAAAATAAGATTCCCTGCAGGCAAGCCATTTGCTTAAGTTTCCTCTGAAGTATCATGTATTGCCTACTACAAAAAGTAAGATGGTTGACCCATATTGCCAATCAAGCACAGGATTTCTTGGAATCTTTGGATTCTAAAGATAAAATACTATTTTTTTGGTCTTTCAAGAAATGTGTTTTGTTTTAGAGGAAGACTTGAGGAAAAACCATCTCTGCACTTTGTAAGCGACTCCTCTCTCTACTGTGGGTCAAAACGCTCCTGACATTTAGCTCTGTTGTGGCTCTCATTCATTCCTAGATTAATTGGTCTCCTATAATTTCCTCTGTAATGATTTCTCATATTTGTATTTTTGGACCAAATAATTACATTTTCCATTGCTCGTCTATACTTGATACAATATTGATGTTTGAGAGGGCTCTGTGTTTCTGTAGAGAATTCAGTTTCAGGAAACACCAGTTTATGCTCAGGTTGAACAGTGAACAGCACCTAACTTTGTGCATCTAGTTTAGTAATTTAATTTACAAACTTTGCCTTCATAGGTTTTCTGTTTATTTAATGGCTAAAGAGTGTCTTCTCCAGRAAGTAATTCTGAGCAGGATACAACTTGAGTGTTCTGAATTAGTTACTGCATGACTCCATCAATTATATGCACAAACAAGCATCTACATTTAGGTGTCAAAGTTCAGCAGTTATGAAAAACCTTCTCCTTTCCTGGAACTGATATGGAGTCACATGCACTTGTGATCTGAGAAACTATTCTTACAGACTTGTTTGTATTTATGATTTGTTAACTCACAAGGCAGTAACTTTGATTTATAAGGGAGACTTGTATGCACTTTTAAAAATCTGAGTGATAAGAAATGATGAGAGAAAAAAAAAGTAGCATCTTTTTCTGATGTCCCAAACCCATTAGCCTTCCTCTTCTTGAATTAGTTATTGACTGCTTATTTTCTTTTCCCAATAATGGAAGAAAAAATAAAATAAGAACTCCCCAGTCTTTTAAGATCTACACCTTCAGTTTGTCAACCTCATATAAATCAGCATCATGTAAATCATATAGATGTAACTGTAGGATAACATACAATTCAGATATATACTTCACAAGAAAATAATCTGTATTTGTTTTAATTACAATACATTGAAGCTGGTCTATTAAAACTAAACAATATCTATTTAAATAATTATGTATTACTATAAACAATTAATAACTGTTTCTGAGATTTATTATTAACATTACCATATTATTAACATATTAACATAAGAAAAAGATCAGACATTCATTTACTGTAATAGTATTTTTTTACAAGTATGAAGCCCTATCCATGATACTTCGTCAGAATAAAAAGGACAGCAAACAGTAATGATCATGTGTCTAAACCTAAACTTAAGTATATTAAATAGAGCTGTCAGGTCRTATTATTTATTTTATTCAACTGACTTCAGATAGACTTCCTACACCAACATTTTCTATATGTTAACCTTATTGTATGAATTCATRAGATATAGCAGAAAGTCCTAGCCAAACCATTAGAACAGCTCTGTATTCCTCATTAAAAATGAAAACTTTATATTCATTTAGCAGTCAACATTAAAACATTAGCATTATTAGAATGCCTTCAAGCTTGATAGCAGATACTCACTCTGGATGCTCACAGCCAGCCAGTGATTTCCACAGTACGCTTTCAGATATGAACTGCTTTCATTTATCAGAAATTAGACTGACACATCTGAACATTTTATGTAAAGTTAACCAAAGAAGAAAACAGAGTTTGCTCTGATTACTTTGAAATTTGAATCACTGTACCAAATTCTTCAGGGCAAAAACTCCCCTTTAAAATCTGGATTAGCAGTAGTCAACAATTCAAAGAGATGCATAACGTGTATGGCAAGCAAGATGAAAGAGGAGATGTTCTGTCCTTCAGTCTTGTCACTTCTAATAGAAAACAAGAATGAAGATATTTTCCAATACATATGCTATGATATGTTTCAAGCCTTCCTAACAGTATTACAAGGTTAACATTACTTTTAATTGTCAGCAGCTGAGAATACTGGGTCAGGTAACTCTAGATTCACAAAATACCTGGCTTTATGAATAAAAATGCAAGGTACTAACTTTYGATTCAGCACCAGCCAAATACTCAGCTGACCCAAATACTGTTCTTAWAGAATAGGTTAGATGTCCTCTTGGAACAATCTGAAGTACTGTTTCTGTCTGATGCATAATACCATTGCTCAGCTTTTTATATGAGTTTGATTTCCAAACTCATGGGTTTTAAAAATATATTCATTTTAGGGTTATATTTATTTGTATTCTCAGTTTTGCAAACGTAAGGCCAACATGTTCAAACTTTTCTCTGCAACTTCAGGGATCTGAAATATACTTATCTGTGATAGAATGTGAGACATTTTCTGATAGGGCTGATCTTCTGAAAAAAGGAGGAGAGCAATCCATAAGCTCACCTCAGTTTGATCACTTKGGCACACAGAAGATGGTGGAGATGGCCATCATCATTCCTTCCTAGTGACATGGAGCTATTTAAGGTGATGGACTTGTGGCTTCAATGTGAATGTGCATTGTAAGWTACAAGGACACCAACCATCAAAGCAAAGTTTTTCTGCAAGTGCAGTCTGGRAGTTTTTATTAAAAAATGTTCTTTGAAGCAGTCACATCACATAATCTGAGTAGACTGAGGCTARCATAATGACTTGAAACATTTTTTTTCTCACCATTCAGAAAGTGGAAGTGGTTGCTTTTGCCATGTGGAGCAGATATTAARCTAATAGATCTAATATGTCTAGATTCATAGAAAGMTTTCTGACAAAGTTTCCCTTGATAGATTATTGTAAAAGTTCTCTAAATATGAGTGAGGTAATACATTATTAAGATGGATAAGGAATTGGTTAGAAACCAGAGACATGAATTAAAGGCATCTGTTATTCACAGAAGCTGGTAAAGAGTGAAACCCCACCGGGCTCTAATTATGTCAATACTTTTTAATATTTGTTTTAATACTTTAAACAGAACATTTAAGCATGCCCATTCATTATATTTRTGTGTGTTACCAAAAAGAGAAGCATAGCTCGGACAGTGAACTGCAGCATTTATAGGTTAAGCCAGAGGTTTCTGAGGCAGTGGGTCAGGCCACACTGATCATTTGAATCAGTAGAATCAGTAAGGTGAATGGATACATRGGCAGAATTTAGAAATCTACCAACCAGTAGACACTGGTTAAGAAAATGGTTAAAGGAGTATAGTAAAGTATCCCAATTGTGTTCATGCAATAGTAGAAAGGCTTTACAATTGTAAATGGGGCCAACAATTACACGTTTGGCAGGAAAGGGAGTTTCTGGAGATATTCCACAGATGACATGCAAACAGAAACCATCTTGTCACTGCACTATTGAGTACAGCATGTATAGTCCACTGCTGGCTTGTGCAGGTGGCTGTGGCCCTGCCTATGTATATCCAACTCCTCAGCTAAATGAGAAGATTATGATTATAGCTGACCTCTTCACATTATTTAGGCTCAAAAGAGGACCCATTGTGCTCAACCTTCCACATATCCTGGCCTAAATRGTCAGGTGCAGTCTAAGCCAGTGGGCAAACTTGGTCCTTACAGATCTGACCAAAATCCCAGTGAGGTCTGGAAATTATTGCTGTTAGATTTACTGGAGTCAGATAAGGTTGTTCTTGACTGCTGAGCCAACTGGCCACAAGTTTCTGTGCAGAGCTATATCGTAACATTGAACTTAAAGGAGGGTTTTTAGYAGAATACAGACTGTGCATCAGTTTCCCAGTGAGCATGATGGTTACCTGACACAGAAAGCTTTCCAAGCAATTAAGTTTTCTATTGTTCCCTTAATAAAGAAGTCCCTTTTATGTAATAAGATTAGGTGTACCAGCTCTTCAAACAATTTATGTTGCTGAGATACATACATATAGCACATAGTGACAGTGCTTAGAAATCAAATTAGTAGTTGGTGTACAAGGTTCTGTTTAATCCACAGTGGCATCTGAAAATAATGTATACCATCTAAACTGGTATATACAACCCCCAGGGGTGATGTGATGTCTGAACTTTAAGGACACAATTACTTTTCCAGAGATTGTGAAATGAATATTTTATGTATGAACCAAGTTTTTTCATTCAAAAGAAAGTGAAATGTAATTTGAATGCACAGTCAGATGAGTGACACCTAAAGGGAATTTATGGCACAATAATCAGCCTGAGACACAAAAACACTCTATTTGACCAGAAAAGGAGAGATCACATAGTCATTAATCTAAGAACAGACAGGACTTTTGGCACTTTGTACCAGCAGTCCTTTTGCACCGAAATGGGAGCAAGACAGCAGCAGAGAGAAGAAYGAATATACCTCTCATCCATTTTTCAAACGTTTATAGCATTAAAGTTGATAGGTCACTTCTAGCTCAAGAGTAACATGAACATGCATAACAACACAGGGAGATCAAAATGAGAGAATCAACAATGTGATAGTATTTTGTTTTTCTAAAGTCTGTATCCTTGAAAACCCCATATTTGAAAAAACCCAGCTCATTATAGGCCGAAAAAAATATATATATCGTGTGAGGGCCAAGTGCAGGATTACCTGGAGAAGTAGTTTGGATAGGCCAGCTCTCATACAGCTTGTAGCCATGGTAGCCCAGGGCACAACTGTTCTCTGTGAAAAAAGGCCATTGACTGTCTGTAGTATATTCATGCCCAAAGGTTTTGCATATCTATATTCATAAAATGTAAATACRCTTTTACACTGCTGCTTTTTTCCTTCCTCAGGGGCCAGTGATAGCATTGCAACTGGAGCAAAGTTGACCACCTTGGTAAGAGTTGCAAATTAGCAACAGTTATTTTTTTCTGTTAGCCCCCCATGCTGTACTTGGTGTCTCCCATGACCCATGGTTCACTGTATCTTATGTCAGCCAAGGAAAAGGAATGGAACTGGAATTGATATTGGGGGATGATCTTCTATGTTGAGAACAAATATTACGAGAATGTTTAGTTGGGAAGTTGTTTATAGAGTTAGCAGGGGAGGAAAGCTGCCTGCCTAGAAGCAAGACATCTGTTAAGTGAAGAAAGCAGTTGGCTGATAATGGAGGGTGGGCATCTCTTGGAATTTCAGGGCTCTTTCAAGGAGAGTTAAAGAGATTTTTTTTTTTTTTTTTTTTTTTTTTTTTTTTTAGTGAGCAGTATCAAAAGAAAGTTAAATGCCACAATACTTGCTTCATAGGTGATTGACATCCTCATCCCCTGTGTTAAAGTAAAAGCCACAGGACTACATGAAGTGCTGCAGTCCCCCCTATGRCTCTGGAAAAAAATACCTGAAAATTAGCATAGTGATCAGGAAATCGTTGAATTTGCTAACAGAAAAACCTGCAACACATGTCTGAAATTGAAATCCTGTCTCAAGTGGGAGTCTAAATATTTTGCTAAATGCTATCTAGAATAAGTTCTGCACACAGGATTCTCCTACTGGTAGATGCTTATGAGGATGCTTATGAACTTTTGTATACTCTTTGCTTTGAAAACATAGAAACATGTAGGTGTACAGTTAGCATCTTCTAGAAGGAGGAATCTTTGGTCCAAGTCCTAGATCATGTCAGTGTATTTTACAAAGCCTGTTAGTGTATTTTGCAAGGCCTATTAGTGTATTTCACAAAGTTCAAAGAAAATCTAGACCTTCTGCTTGGAAATGAAACAAAACCCCAGGACTTCCCCTAAGTTTATGCCTTTAATATTATACTAACTAGCCATACACACACTCTTTGAATTTTCTATGTATTCTGTCCTAATGTGAATAGCTTATATCGGAATATTGAGATTACTTCTTCCTCACCGCATATAATATTCCCTAACTGATGATTACTTAACTTAGAGGAGTTAAACTCGGCCCCAACAGGCAGGGAGAACTGAACTTTGGTCTCCCTAGTAAATGCTTTAAAAACTGCATGCTTGTTGAAACAGGTATGATACGGGACAACACCATTTCCCTTCCCTTGGTTTTGTCTTAAAGACTATGCTTTCAGATAGTATGAGCTTTTTAGTTTGCTGTTACTTGCCTGACAAAGATGAGAAAAAAAGAGGTGGGACACTTCCTTTGTAGACTTGACTGGCACTTGTGCTGGGAACTTATAGAGCTGCTTGGTACTGCTGGGAAGGAGAAATTTCTGCACAGGGCCTAGGACTGCATTGGGACTCCGGCGTTAAAAACTGATCTCTCTAGGGACTTAAGGCACTTACAGGGTTAGACAGTAGTTGAATGCAGTTTCTGTGGACCATGATTTTGGTCATCTAAATCTGAATCCCACCTAAGAAGAGCAAGTCAAGAGCTTATAGGCAAGGATTAAAGGGCAGGCTAAAATGGGTGATGCTGTTGTGGGTGTTTACTGCAGGCCTCCTGATCAGGAAGAGGAAGTCAATGAGGTCTTCTACAGACGGCTAGAAGTAGCTTCATGATCACAGGCCCTGGTTCTTATGGGGGAACTTCAACCGCCCTGATATCTGCTGGAAGGACAGTGCAGCGGAAAACAGTCCACAAGGTTGCTGCAGAGCATTGATGATGACTTTTTCACACAGGTGGTAGAGAAGCCAATGAGGAGAGTTGTGCTGCTGGACCTTGTACTAACAAGCAAAGAAGGACTGGTTGGGGATGTGAAGGTTGGGGACAGCCTTGGCTGCAGTGACCGTGAGATGCTGGAGTTCAGGATACTGCATGGAGGAAGAAAGGCAGTAAGTAGGATCACAACTCTGGACTTCAGGAGAGCTAACTTTGGCCTCTTCATGGAACTACTTGAAGGAATCCCATGGGTTAGGGCCCTAGGTGGAAGGGGATGCAAGTGAGCTGGTTAGTACTCAAGTATCTCTTCCTCTAAGCTCAAGAGCAGTGCATCCCTATGAGTAAGAAATCCAGCAAAGGGGGAGAAGACCTGCATGGATGAGCAAGGAGCTCCTGGCAAAACTCAAACACAAGAAGAAAATATAGGGATTATGGGGAAAAAGACAGACCACTTGGAAGGAATATAAGAACAATGTCAGAGTATGCAAAGATGCAACAAGGTAGGGTAAGGCTCATTTGGAATTAAATCTGGCAAGGGATGTCAAGGACAAGAAGGCAGGCTTCTGCAAATACATCAGTAGCAAAAGGAAGACTAGGCAAAATGTGGGACTGCTGCTGAACAGGGTGTGTGCCCTGCTGACGAAGGATACAGAGAAGGCAGAGTTTCTGAATGCCACCTTTGCTTCAGTCTTCTCTGCTAAGGCCAGTCCTCAGGAATCCCACACCCTGGAGACAAGAGAGAAAGCCTGGAGAAAGGAAGACTTGCCCTTGGTCGAGAAGGATCAGGTTAGAGGTCTTTTAGGCAAACTTGACATCCACAAATCCATGGGCCCTGATGGGATGCACCCACGAGTACTGAGGGAGTTGGCGAATCTTGTTGCTAGGCCACTCTCTGTCATCTTTGAAAGGTCACAGAGAACTGCGGAGCTGCCTGAGGACTAGAAGAATGCCAGTGTCACTCCAGTCTTCAAAAAGGGCAAGAAGGAAGACCCAGGAAACTACAGGGCAGTCAGCCTCATCTCCATCCTTGGAAAGGTGATGGAATAGCTCATTTTGCATGTCATCTCCAAGGATACAGAGAAAAAGAAGGTGATTAGGACTAGTCAGCATGCATTTACCATGGAGAAATCATGCTTAACCAATCTGATAGCCTTCTGTGATGGATTAACTGGCTGGGTAGAAGAGGGGATAGCAGTGAATGTTGTCTACCTTGACTTCAGCAAGGCTTACAACACTGTCTCCCATAACATCCTCATAGGTAAGTGTGGGCTAGATAAGTGGACTGTGAGGTGGACTGAGAACTTGCTGAAAGGCAGAGCTCAGAGTGTTATGGTCAGTGGCACAAAGTCTAGTTGGAGGAGTTGGAGTCTGCAGCTACTGAAGTTCCCCAGGCATCAGTACTGGGTTCAGTCTTGTTCAACTTAGTCATCAATGACCTGGATGAGGGGACAGAGTGCACCCTCAGTAAGTTTGCTGATGATACAAACCTGAGAGGAGTGGCTGATGCACCTGAGGGCTGGGCTGCCATTCGGAGAGACCTGGACAGGCTGGAGAGTTGGGTGGAGAGGACCCTCATGAATTTCAACAAAGGTAAACACAAGGTCCTGCACGTAGGCAGGAATATCCCCATACACCAGGACAGGCTGGGGGCTGACCTTCTGGAGAGCAGCTCTGCAGAGAAGGACCTGGGAGTCCTGGTGGACAACAGGTTGACCATAAGCCAACAATATGCCCTTGTAACCTACAAGGCCAATAGTATCCTGGGGTGCATTAGGAAGAGTGTTGCCAGCAGTTCGAGGGGGGAGGTGGTCCTGCCCCTCTACTCAGCCCTGGTGAGGTCACATCTGGAGTACTGTGTCCAGTTCTGGGCTTCCCAGTACCAGCGTAGGGCTACAAAGATGATCAGAGGGCTGGAGCATCTCTTATGAGGAACAACTGCAAGAGCTGGGCCTGTTTAGTCTGGAGAAAAGACTGAGAGGGGATCTTATCAATGTCTACAAACACCTTAAGGGAGGATGTCAAGAGGATGGGGGCCAGATTCTTTTCAGTGGTGCTCAGTGGTAAGACAAGAGGCAACAGGCACCWACTGAAACATATGAAGTTCCATCTAAATATGAGCAAAAACTTCTTTACTATGAGGGTGACAGAGAGCTGGMACAGGCTGCCCAGAGAGGTTGTGGAGTCRCCTTCTCTGGAGATATTCAGACCCCTCCTGGACACGATCCTGTGAGATGTGCTCTAGGTGACTCTGCCTGAGCAGGGTGGGGTGGACTACATTATCTCCAGAGGTCTCTTCCTACCTCAACCATTCTCTGATTCTGTGAGCACCAACTACAGCATGTAAGGTGCAGATCCTGTGAGGTGCTTAATGTCTACTGGTTGCAGTAAGAGTAAGGTGACAAAGTACATTTGCAGATGTGAACTTCAGAGTTCATCATAAGTGTTTTGCTCATCAAAATAGTAACAGTTTTCCTACTACATGTGGACGAGAGTATTCTAGGCTAGTTTTTATACCTGTACTTAAAATCCACATACTGTGCCATCAGAAATGTTTAACCCACATAGTATTCTTTTAAAGGAAAATTAATGTTTTGTTTACATAGCACCTGGGATTTTATAGTTGAGGGCAGAATAACATATTTTTTAAAAATAGTACTTAATGCTTTTATCTYCAAAACCCTTTGCTAACACTGGGCTCAGCCATGCATTCCTCCAGATATTGAACTCTTCTAACTATAAAGCAAGATACGGATATGGGAACTAACACGACCAGTCCCATCCYTATACCCCTCCTGTGAAGTAAATTATTATGCTCTTATTACAGGCATGGAGACAAATATAGACTGAATTTGATTTTCCAACATTGCAATGCTCGGTAGTTGCTCACAAAATCAAGGCCATATTTCAAAACAGATTCTACTAGTTCAATGAGCTTACCATTTTGCAAATGCACTACATTGTGAGGGAGGAATTAAGCAGCATTGTGGCAATGATTTGTACTTTACCGAGATTAATATAAATCTAATTCTGTACTTATACTGAGTTGCTAAAATTATGCATGCATTAATCTGGCATTAATTTGCAAAGGGATGCACTCATTCAGTTTAGCAGATAACTTTGGTATTGTCATTGACAGAATCTCATYAATTGGTGATTTTTTTGTTTTGTCTTTAAATGTGAGGGCTATATGGTTTCCAGATTCAGTAACTGTTGTGGCTATATTGTGGCTGTGTGTGTACTGTATAGAGAAATGGAGTGCGAGTGAATGATAGGAAATGCAAGATATCAAAGATACTATTTTCCCAGCAGACCTCCTGATGCTCAGCAAATGAAAACAAATAAACAAAAAAGTTTATTCCAGTTTCCCTACTAGCCCTAGAGTAGTGTTATAATATTCTACTTTCTTCACTGATACATCTAATAAGAATATTTTGTATTCTCTTGTACTTTGGGAGATACATTATGTACATATCATCTTATAAGCTTATCTTTTGTACAGAAAGGAAAGACTAGAGTTATGAGATTGTTTCAAACTTCCACAAATCCATTAAAAATATAACATTACAAAATTCCCAATTCCCAATAACACAATGATTTTCAAGTGCTAACCTTTGCAATATGTTTGTTTCAATGAAATAAAATGTAGTCTTTCTCTTTTGTTATCTTCTGCTATTTTTGTAAAAGAAGAAAAAAATATAAGACATTTAAGGGATTAAAGGGTATCTTTCTTGTTCCTGCAAGGTTAGAACTCACTGAACTTTCTGGATAGTATAAAATTTGAGTTACCTTGTTGRTACTTAAATTTATATGACTTTGCTAAAAGAGCAATTCTTATTTTTCAAGCTTTTTGGAAAATTAGAGGTTTGGAACTCTTCAGGATCAAGACCTGCTTTATTTGTAGAAGCTAAAGAAAGGAAAGCACTCTTATGGCAAGTTCCTGCCATGCTTACTCATATAAATTTGTATCTACTCTAGATGCAATCCTGAGCCTTGATTTCACCAGTACCAGGATCCACAAAGCCTAAATAAATAGAATTTTCAAAAGTGCCTAGCATCTGAAAATTTCACAAATCAGTAAGCTTTACTAGCTGCTACTGGGAAGCTGTCCCATAAAAATTAAAGGTATGGATCATCACATGTTAGCTGACTCTTGACAAATGATTATATGAACATTCTTAATAAACACACCTGTGAACGTAAGCTTGTATTTTAAACAGCATGAAGTCCAACTCCCACTGGAAGAGCCTCACTGAATGCAATTCATGATGATGGCAATTTTATAAGCTTTCTTTCACAAATCACTTTAAACAGCGGCTCAGAGTGAAGTTGCATCCAGCTTGTACACGGGAAGGCAAATCAGTCTTGACAGAACTTGCACATGCAGCCTACAACCTGTCTGTGGGGCTTCTGTATGTTGTCTGCACAGAGGTATGCTTTTTGAAAAAAGCCCTAAGTTTGTCTTTGGAAGCAGGCAATGAGTGGGAGTTTGCTCTGGCTGTACTTAGGGTTTCCAAAGGTAAATTATCTTCTATGTTTAAACCCACACCTCAGTCTGAAATTTCTTGGTTTCTATATCCAGCTATTGGATCTTTGTGTAACTTCATTGACTAGCATATTACTGGGTAAGCACAACATCTGTTGTCACTTACTAAGTGAAGCTGTCCTGAGTATCTAGGGGAATGAAAGCAATCATCATGACAATTCCCTGCTGCATGAAGTAGAACATAAGAAATGGTTGCACTTTGTCTAATTACGTGTTCTGTCTCCAGTGGTAGCAAACAGTAGGTGCCCAGGGATGCAAGCCTCCAGTGACACCTTCTGGTATGTAGTGCTGCCAAGAATTTGCAGGTTAGGGGCCTCTCCAGACAGATTTATGTAAATCTTTGTGCRTAATAGCTTAACTGGATTTCTCATCCATGATTTTCTACCTCTTATCAATATGCTTGTAGACTCCTAGGAATAACAATGGGTTTGTGTGTCTTTGCAAAAGCCAGGTGACCCTGCCTCAATATTCCATAATTATCCATGCACTCACTAACTGGGTAGCAATTTGCCTCGTACAGACATCAGGCTTCCATGGGTTCCCTGGGAATTTGCAATTCCTAAGACCTGGGGAGGTTTTCAAAGCATGGAGATCTTTCAGAAAGCTGGCACTGCATTTGACACTTTGGCTGACCTTGGAAACCCAAACAGATTTAAGAGGTTAGATATTATAGTTAATAGTTTGCACATATATAGATATATTCAGGATGTATAGAATATACAGGTCCAAATCTACCTGATATACAAATCAGACTTTTAATGTAAATAGACTCAGATATTTGATGTAGGGAAGGAAGAAGACAGAAACAGGACAATCGGTAATACCACTGGAGACTATTGGTACAGTAGAGTTGATGAAAATTATGGAGGATTGTGAAACATATCAGAGGGAAATGGAAGCAGGAGAGATGAAATTTAACTTGAAGTAAGTAAATGGATGTTAGCTTAAAATAGTCCCATACTTCAATTACTGAGCACAGATAYCGTGATTTGAACGAGAACCTCTTCACAGGAGCAAACATAAATAGCAATATCAATTTTCTGCCCAGCCTCCACCAGAAGTTAACATAGATAATGTATTTTAAATGGCTAGAAGAAAATTAAATGTATGACAACTTTATATTTTTCAATGCTGTCATTGCATTTGACATGCTTTGCTAAATGTATTGTCACTGATTTTATGATACAAGGATTAGCTAAAATGTTACCATGAAAAAAGAAGAGTCACAGGTACTTAGCAGTGTGAGTGGATAAAGTGACAGTAAAGAAGGGGCATGTTTTAGAACTATTGGGAAATATATTTGGCACGTATAATTAACTTACGTAATTCACTGCTGCAGGAGTCAAAATGTCTGATGCCCTTGAATGACTTACTGATACATTCTAAAATAGGGTTAAAGAAATCATGTGGACAAGGACAATAAATGGGAGACAGAAAAATAAATTCCATCTTAATTTATAACATTATGMAATTTGATTAGCTACAGTAGCAGTCATCTGCTGTTTGAAGAACTGTTCACTGGATGGAGCAGAATAGAGTGGGGTGCATGATTTTCCTATGTTAGAGAAGAATAATACATATGAAATATTGAAAAGATTCTCATTTTCAAATCCTAACTTAAAAAAACTCCTAAATTATAGAAGCTAAACTACGTAATGTTTTACCAAGCAGCTAGCCACCTGATTTATTTATGGAATAATAGTAAATATTATAAATAAACATATGCTGCTATAGCCATTAATGCAAAACCATAGTGAATTAATTTTTCAGGTCTCCTTTTTAGTGATATAAGGCTTAAAATGTTTTTAATTGCATTTAGAGAGTTCTCTATTAGAAATCTTACAAGGGTCCAAAAGCAGATATATTTTTAGAAGATTTTGAAACCAATGAATTATGCTAAATTGTTTGACGATGGCCATACATCATTGCAATTATCAGCTTTGTTTATTAATCTTCCAGACATGAATGTGCACGTGTATGAATGTGCACATAAAGCCAAATCCAGAACTCTGATATCATTGTATCTGTCTGATTTCAGTAGAGGACTTTCCTGAGTATGATCAGAGGATTAGATGAATGGTATGAGCAAGGGTTAAAATAGGTTTTTATTCTGCTCATTCATTTTCCAATGACTTGAAAACCAAGACACAGGATAATACAGAAATGAAATACAGGAATTTAAGAACATAATTCTGTGTGATGTAGAATATCATAATTCAGATTGACTTCAGAGGAAATGYGCACAGGAAGAGTTAAGAGCTCTTTAGGACAGGCTCTTAAAAAAAAAACTGTGAAAAAAAAACAGAACACCTCCCTCTCGCCCTCCTCCCTTTCATCCCCATAAGTGTACGTGCAAGGCATTATTTGGTCATTTTTCAGCTTTGCATAAGAATGTGCTACCGACTCTTCTTTGAAGATTACTGTACTCTGATCTTACATTCATTGATCTCTGGGAATTTTAGAGATATATAAACAGAACAATTAATTTCCCTGCAACAATGACGAAAACAAGAGGTATTTTGAAGTTATATGAATAAGTAAGAAAGGTATTGACTTCCCTATTCTCACATTAAAATAATTTTCTTTTTAATAACAAATCTGTGGATATTTTGTGAGGAACAGACTTCAGATTTAAGTTACCTGAAAGGTTTGGATACTGGCTTACCTGGATCCGAACCATCTGTTCTCTAGTAACTCAGTCAGATACTGCATTTGTTGTATATCTAGGGAATATTTGAAAATTTTGTCAAAGAATGTCAACAAGATCTGMATAAATAATTGATTGCAGAGACAGTTATGGAAGGCTGGTGCTATACTCAAAACTTTGTTTTCCAGAAAATACTGATCTAGGCAAATCACTTTGCATCTCAGGCTGATAAAAATGTGCCTCTTGTTATCATAGCCTAGCTGACAGATAGTGGCTTATTAGGCTGTACTAGCTTGGTTGCTTAGGACCACAGACTAAATTCCCATTCCTGCTATTTGCACCTAGAAAATGCATTCAAGTAGTACTTTTGTGTACATGAATTTATACCATATACACCTTGAAAAACTTCAAAGTCATTGACTCTCATCATTGCACAGAAAATGGAATTCAGTCCTGTGTAGTCCTAACTAGCATCATTAGGTGATTTGGACACTGCCTTATGGGGCCTACCTGTCCTTGGACTAGAAAGTTTGTTCCCTGGGCTTGTAAGAGGGGTCATTCTCCCTGCTAATGTTTCTGTCCCTGTGCAAACTGCTTGCCTATTAGATCCAGATTCACAGCCTAGGGCGTTGTATACATACTGCTGCCCCTAAGCCAGAAAATTAGGGAACAGTGGGATGCTAAATGGAATTGGTTTTAAAAAGTGTGCAATTAAAAAATGCAAGGGGTAGAAGTATGTTATCTTTCTTTAGTAGGAAGTGAGCTCAAATAAGTCACCCTGATGACAGGACTTTTGTAGCAGCTGTGAAGTTACTGATTTCTCAACTTTGTGCTAGATGGCCTATGTTTTACAGAGTCTATGTGTTTTGGTCATAGGGGAATTTTCTTCCCACTGAAAATGTACTCCAGTTCTTAATATTATTTATATGTAAAAAAAGTAGTACTGGTGAACACTCTACAACAGACTGATGTATGATAGTCTTAGCAGTGCTATCTCTGTTGAATTATGTTTCATATCACAAAATATATTTTGCAGTATTTCTTAGTGTAATAAGATCTTCTTAAACTTCAGGTCTTTTAAAAATTCTGGGGGAAAGAAATCCTGCAACAAAAATAGAAAATTCTAACATGTTTTATGGCAACAGTTTTAAATGAAACTGTTTCAGCATTAAAAAATCCATTAAAAGTTAAACGAAACCTCCCAGCATAAAGACTAATATCTAGGGATTCAATTACTGAAACAGCTTGCAATCAACTTATTTAAGTGGTAGATCCTTTTTTTCAAGCTTACAAGAAAAAAGAATACTTGAAATAAACTAGAGAAGCCAACGTCAAAGATTCTGTGCATCACAAAGCAATAAGGCAATTTAATATATTAACATATGAAACAGATGTTAACTATACTTTTCACAGAGCTCTTTAAACAGAAATAAGAAAAATGAATGGACGATATGTTCTTAGACTTCCATTTTTAAATTGTAGTGTTCTACAGTTTAATAGGAATAAAAGAGTAGCAAAGTTAGTTGTCCTGTACTATGCTTGTGCCTCTGGACCTAATCCTAGACTTAATTTGAAATAGAGATTTGCCAAAATTTGTCAGATCTGAAAACAGTTCTGAACTTAATCTTATCTGACTTATTGGTAAAGGGTCTAGGTTCTTCTTCTTTCCTTCCTAACTGAGATGAAATTAATAGAAATATTCAATGTTCACCTGCC
The DNA here is from genome assembly GCF_003343005.1 of Rhea americana. Taxonomy (NCBI): domain Eukaryota; kingdom Metazoa; phylum Chordata; class Aves; order Rheiformes; family Rheidae; genus Rhea; species Rhea americana. The sequence continues at coordinate 154,977 of NW_028185295.1, forward strand.
ATGGTCAAGAAAAAATAAAAATAGAGCACTGCAGGAATCTTTGTGTTAGCTCTTATAAGAGGTCTGGACTTCAAAGATTTGAACTGCTATACATTTACTAAGAAAATACTATCTATCATTCTGTACACACTGATGATTTATTTAGCTAGAAATGATTTTTTAAAATCACTTTTCTTGCAAAATATGAATTCTTTTAAGAAAGTATTTCAATTGTAATTTTTTATCTTCCTAATATATAGGAATCTGAAAGGAATTCTGGCAGCTCTTCTCCCCACTCAGAAATCTAACACCCATATAGCCATGCTAAGGATCAATTATTTCCTTCCTTTATATTTTTCATGTACATTCTTCTTGTTCATTCAGATGTGGACCTTTTCTGTCCAGAAAGGATGACTTTGAACAGCTTGTTTGCCCTTTTGCAAATTACAGGCTCTATAATGTAAACTGGTCACTTCCTGAACTAACTAGCAGTTGAACAAAAGCACATCTGATTTACATTTTCCAAGTGACAAAAAACCTTCCACTTATTTTGGTAAAATTTCCCAGTGATTAAGTGCTGTCTTTACAAACAGTATCATGTCCTTGAAAGGTAGTCAGGGTCAGGACACCACATGAAAACCTAGATGTCCTTTCAGTGAAATACCATAGCAAAAAATAGTAAGAACTCTTGTTCAGCAGTGAAGAATCAGCAACACTTTTGCTCATAGATTATGTAACTCATCCATAGAATCATAGAATCAGTAAGGCTGGAAGGGACCTCTGGAGATCATCTAGTCCAACCTCCCTGCTCTGCAGGGTCACCTAGAGCATGTCAGACAGGGTTGCAACCAGGCGGGCCTTGAAGATCTCCAGAGAAGGAGACTCCACAACCTCTCTGGGCAACCTGGTCCAGTGCTCCGTCACTCCCACAGGGAAGAAATTCCCCCTCACTTTGAGACGGAACTGCCTGTGGTTCAATTTCTGCCCGTTGCCTCTTGTCCTGTCACATGGGACAACTGAAAAGAGTTTGTCCCTGTCCCCTTGACACCCTCCCTTCAGGTACTTATACACATTGATAAGATCCCCCCTCAGTCTTCTCTYCCCCAGGCTGAAGAGGCCCAGCTCTCGCAGCCGTTCCTCATAGAGCAGATGATCCAGCCCTCAAAGAGCTGAGTAAGTGGGGTGAGTAAGTGGGTTTTTTTTTGTTGTTGTTGTTGGTTTGTTTGTTTTAATAAACAAGGCAAATGTAGAAAACTGAAAGACTATTAGAGAAGTTTGAGGAAGGTCAGTACTGACRTGAGAGGACTATGATCTTATTGTGGCAAGGACCTAACTTCTCTGTCTGTAAAACAGATGCATCTCAACTGTGCATCTCTGGTGTCACACAAGAGGGAARGAGGAAAAGATGGCTCTAAGGAAAAGAGTAGTTGTGAGAAAGGCAGAAAAAAGACAATCCTTGACAAGTTAAATAGCAAGTACAGGCATGACTACTGAATGGAATAAGAGCTTACATGGGGAAAAAAGAAAGTGGAGAGTTCACATATAATTTACAAAGTTAGTAATAAGCTATTTTATTCTTGCTGCTGCCATTCCCTGTGACTAATAACAACCTTTCACAGTAATGATTAAAGCCATCATGATCAAATTTAACCTACTGACCAGAAGTTGGGCAAATGAATACATTCTAGTGACTAAAGTCAAGAATGTGGTGCAAACGGTCAGTGCTACAAAATTAACCCATTCTTAATGATATTTGAAAAATGTAATTTCATGCTCCACCTCAGCTGGTTTGCCTTGCCTTGTTATGTTTCTTTAGAATCACTATTTTTTGAATAAGGAAGACCTTTAGAAATTGAAAATGTCATCACTGAGTTGAAGAGAAACTACAGTTTCATCCTCAAATCATAAATGTGCTACTCCTGTGCAAGAGATGTCTAAATTAGGAGGACGTCACACTTAAATGACAGGATAATAATTTCATCGTTTGTAACAGCTAATTTGTCAATGAATAGCACATTTCTCCTTTAGATTTTATCTTTGGATTCAATTAAGAACTGAAAGACAGGACAAAGTCCAACCTCAGCCATTTTTGGTAGAATGTGCAGTAGCTTCTGAAGCTAGACCTCTGATATGAAAATGTACTGAAAATTTTTGACAAAACTTTGTCTCAGGCATAAGAACATGCCTTGGCTCAATAAGATCAGGATTTTTACTACACTTTGATGAATAAAGTATACTGTGTGCATAGATTAACCAAGATAAATAGTACTGTGTACAAACAGGACTATTGTAGGATGTGCAAGTTGAAAATGGGGCTTAAAATGAAATGCATGTCAATGGTGCTGAAAAAAGATTTAGTCCTATCGCACACTGAGATGATGCCAGTGGGAACCACAGATGCGCAAACCTCTCTGGAGAAACAGAGATCTCGGAGTTAAAAATAAGCACATCATGATCCCCAGGGACAGATCAAGGGTTAGTGTGGACAYACTGAGTACTGGGCAAGGGCCAGTATTATTTGCTAGTTCATGTTTATGGCTTGTGACAATTCTTCCATCTGCAGTTGTCTACAAGAGTTCATATCAAGATGGATAAATGTCTTCACATGCTTTGCTATTCAAGAGCGTGAATTTCTGCACCATGCTCTTACCAGAGTGCAATATTTTCACAACTATCATTAATCAGTTAATAATTCTTTACTAATCAGTGCTGCTTTGTGGACATCAAAGTTAATGAGAATGTATGTTTTTCTTTAATGGGATTTTGTTCCATATTATGGGAAAAGCTTTGCTGATTGCACTGGAAAGAGAGTTATATTAAAATAAGATCACTCATTCTAAGTGAAAACTGAATCCCCAAATGAGGATTTTAAACCAGTGTGTTTACTGGTATGTACTGAAATGTATTAYTGTCTTTAAAAGAAGCAAATAACCTGTGTGTCAGTATTCAACAAATTTAAGCTAAGGCACTTTGTACTACCAGTCACTCATTCCCAGAGTCTGACTTGAGGTGGAGATTTCCCCGTGGCGGGGCCGAGGACGCAACCCTGCATCTGTGTCCATGACGGACGCTGTTACCATTAGTGTTTCTTCCCCTGCCTCTAAAATGGGATTATCGCCCCGCGCCCTGCAGCGCCGTTAACCCAACGCGGGTAACGGCTGCGAGACGCCGCACTACCGCCGCAGCGCCCGAACACGCTCGCGGTCTCGCGAGACGGGAGCCGCCGGCGG
>NW_028185295.1:158202-181953 GCF_003343005.1 Rhea americana
GGGGCGGGAGGGAGCCCGGGCTGCGGCGCGGACGGCGCCTGCGCGCTGCTGCCGGCGGTGCCTCGGGCCGCGCGGCTGCGCGGGGGCGGCGGTTGGTGCTCGGCGGTTGCCGGGGGAACGGCGGGGCGCGCGCTCGGGGTGCCGTTGCGGGGCGGCCGCTCTTGGCGGTTGGCGCTCTCAGCGTGCGAGGCAGTTCTGTGCTCTGCTGCCAGCTGAGCTCGGCGCTTCTGCCGTCCTGGGATCCGGCTGAGGCTGGGGAGGGCGGACTCGTGGTCAGACAGGGTCAGGCATGTGAAGCACAGCAGGCTCAGAGGGGCCTAGTATCTCTGCTGAAGCTAGTACAGGGCTGCTTGGAGGTTGTGCAGGGATGGTCTCAACATGCTGTGGGGCACATGCTGCAGCATTGACTGGCACTGATGGCCTTGGTGCAGTGGAGACCTTTCTGGGAGGTGTGCTGTGGTTGAGATGCTGAGCCACCAGGGGAGGGTGAGGCYGGAAGAGGTGAGCAGGGTGCACATGACCAAGGGGGGTGAGGGGGGGATTTTTCTGTGCAGAAAATCTGCAGAGGTAGGAGCCTGAGCAAGGGTAGAAGGTCAGCTAGAGGCTGTGGTCAAACARGTGGTGAAGAGTGGCTGTCCAGGTGGGGAAGGCTTGAAGCCTGTGACTTTGGTCCACAGGAGGAAGGTTTGTGCTCCATCTGCAGATCTGTAGCTGCAGTATAGGTATCGCACTTGCTGAGGATGACCCAGACCTGTTGGGGAATGTATGGGAGCACACWATGCCTGAACCTAGTTTCCTTGTGTTGGAGAAAAGGCAAGTGATAGTTACAGGAGAAACCCTCCTGCAGAGGACATAGGCAGCAGTGCTGACCTGAGCTGATGTCTTTGGATGTTTTTTGCTTGCCAGGAGCCAGGGTTTGGGATTTGAAGAGACACTGCTAAGGCCTGTCTGGCCCATGGACTATTACTACTTGCTGTTCTTTTATGTGGGGACCGATAATACTGCTAGCGGTAATCTGCAGCATAGAAAGACTAACTACAGAGAATGAAGGGTAGGGGACCCAGGAGTGCGGTCTCAGGCCTTCCAGTGAGTGATAAAGGCTTGACCTGAAGTAGACTCATCCATCAGGTCAATACCTACCTATGTGTGTGTGGCAGATGTGGCAGCCGGGTTTTGGCTTCTGTGACCACAAGACCCTGAGGTCAGTCAGCCTCACCTCAGTCCCTGGGAAGCTTAGGAAGCTATTTCTAGCTTTTAGAAGCTATTTTTAATCCTTTGAAAGATAAAGTGATTAGAAGCATCCAACATAGATTTAGTTTACCAAGGGCAAATTAGGCAAATCATTCCTGGCCAGTTCTTTGCTTTCTGTGTTGAGGTGGTTCGTACTATGGAAGGGCAGAGGCTGTTCTGTGCTTTAAATGCTATGGCAAAGCCTTTGACAAAGTCTCCCATAAGCTTAATGCTAAATTGCTGAGATGTGAGCTGGATAAATGGAGAATATGGTAGGCAAGTTGGCTAGACTACTATACTCCAAACCATTTAAACCACTAGATCAGTGGTCTGAAGTCCAGCTGGTGGCTGGTAACTACTGGCTTCTAGGATCATTTCTGGAGTTAATACTCATTAATCTCTTCACAACTGAAGGACCTGAATGGTAGGACAGAATGCACTCTCAGCAAGTTTGCACATGACACCAAACTGGGAGGAGACATCAGTAGATTGGAGGGCAGGAGTACTCTTCAGATGGACATGGACAGGGGAGAAAGGGGGAGACACGAACCTCATTAAGTTAAACAAAAGCAAATGCAAACTGGATTTATGTTCAAATGTTAGCCACCAGGTCCAGGGAAATGATCCATCCCCTCCTCCTCCCCATTTGGCACTTGTGAGACCATGTCTAGAGTACTGTGGGTGTGGATCCTCCAGTACAAGAAAGACATTGACATATTGGAGCGAGTTTAGCAGAGGCCACCAGAATTGTCAGAGGCCTGAAGTGTGTCGCAGACAGGGAGAGAGTGAGAGCGCTGCGCTTGTTCAGCCTTAAGAAGAAAAGGCTTCAGTGGGACCTTATTGTAGGTAGTCTGCAACTACCTGATCAGAGGATACAGAGATGATGGAGCCAGACTACTCTTGGGGATGCTTCTTGGATGAGAGGCAATGGGCACAAGTTGGAGCACAGGATATTTTGATGAGTTTTTTTTTTTTTTTTTTTTTTTTTTTTTTTTTTTTTTTTTTTTTTTTTTTTTTTTCGGTCATGATAGTGGTCAGATACTAGGTTACCCTGAGGGGTTGTAGAATCTTCATCACTGGAGATGTTCAGGATGACTGCATGTGACTGTGAGTAATCTAATTAGATCTTCTTTTAGCAAGAGATTGGACTAGGTGACCTCTGGAGGTCGTTTCTAACCTAGTTTATTCTAAGTCATCTGAACTAGCTTGAAGARAATGAACAAATCTTGACTAGCTGCTTATTCAGAAAGCGTTATTGACCCTGTGCAAGGAATAGAAACATAGAATTTGAGAAGTAATATGATCTGGTAGATTAGATCCTAATTCATATGAATCAAGGTGGGATGAATTAAGAACATACTGACAGCCTGAACTGTAGATTTTTGACTTTGTAGCCTTGATACACTTCTAATATGAGTATTTATGTGAATGGAAAAAATGAAGAACAGTTGATTTCTTAAAGCTGGTTTTTAGTGACCTGTTCTCTTGCATTTGGCTCTATAAGCGATTATAAGTAGTTTAGTTATTTTTGGATTAGTCTGATTTTTTACCCAGTCTGCTTATTAACCTTCATACCTGCAGAGAAAAGAAATTTAAGCAACCTTTTATGGGCTGAGGTGTGCATCAGTTACTTGCCATTATCCTCTCAGCATTACGAATTAACTCACGTTTACTATGCTCTCTCTTGACTTAATTGGTTACCATATAATTTTCAAACCAGTTAAATTGCTTGATCCTTTTAAATTTTCCCAGGCCATTTTTCCTTTTCCTTAGCTTCAGAACTTCCTTCCTTCTGTTGAATTGGCAATTAATCATAACAACTCAGTTGGCAGGCAATTGCTTGCTCTTTATAGAACACACCGTATGTCTCTTGCTCACAGTTCTCTATAGTTTGGATATGTTAAAAATAAGGCTGGTTGCAAATAGCTGAGGCTTTAGTGAGAAGCTGCTTTTGAAATTCTCTTTGTTGTGAGCAGAATATTTTACATGTCGAAAAAGATGCTGTTATTAGGAGAGGTTTATACAATACCTTTATCACTTCATTATCAGCAAGGAAGACTTTGTTAGTGAACTTTGTCATACAGTTTGGCTTTTATTCTCCTTGGACATCTCTAGCCGAAATGAGACTAACAAACAGCCTGAATTAAAGACAGAGAGCATATATATATATATATATATATATATATATGCTATAACTTTAAATGGGAGATTGAATGTCTTTTTTTTTTCTTTTTTCTCCCTTGACCAAATGTATCTCAAATGATAATTTGAGATTTTAAGACTTTAGGTACTACTTAGTTTAAGCATTAACATCAGAATATCTGCATTTARTTCTTAGATTAATTCTAAGTTTCTAGCATAGTTTTTTTAACAGACCTCTGTTGTCTGTGTTTTAATGAACACTTTGTGAAGGGGGGAACCACAGAATTTGGTTACTTTTTCATTGAAAAACATTGTTGCAATTTAAACTGTGGGAAGGGATAGGAAGAAGGATAAAGTCCAGGCTAATGAAGATATAAGTAGTAYACTGTCCAGAACAATCCATCGGATTTTAAATTTACCAACTTAATGCTGCCTTTTTTTATTATTATTATTAAAAAAACTCCTAATTTTTGATGTGCTTGAACTTAATCACCTAACCTGTTGGAGTATCTCTGCAAGTCAGATTTGCTTTAAGACCATCTCCTGAACTAAGGTATTAGCAATATTCTGAAGTACAATGCTGCACCTGCTGACCTTTTGGGCTGTGTAGAGGTAGATAAATTTCAGCTGAGTTCTGAGTCATGACAGACRTGATACGAATTAGAGGCACTTACAATCTTGATGAGGATCACACTTACTCATGAGCACACTTGCAGGATGAAGGCTTTCCCTATTTTCTTCTTTCCCATCTGAGGAGACCAGCAAAAGCAGAAGCAGTGAAACAAAGTTCTCTTCCATCAAGAATACGTCTGGTTTTACAAGCTTTACTTGAAGGTAGATGTGTATGAAAAGTACAAAAAGTTACAGTTGCTCCAGCATGCTGCAGGAGTTTAAAGAAAGTAATGATCTGTTGCAGTCCTGAATTTGTGCTTGCACCTTAGTACTAGAAAAAATGTATAATTTTATTCTTAAACCTTTTTTCATGGCATGCATGTTTTGAGGTGGAGGTCTTGTCAAATTCCAGCTTCATGCTATTSTCCCCTTTGGAAATGTTATGTTTTAGAAATTTCCTGTGCTTCATCCTTGTAAGCTCTGCTTTAGTTTATTTCAGTGAGCTTTGTGAATGGACAGCTCTTYAAAATTTTCACAACAGAGACTCAGTGAAAGTTACCTAAAGAAACAAGGAAAAGAGTAACCAGGAGCAACTGCAGTAAAMACCATAGAATTACTAGGAGCATGAAGAAATAGATATGTACTGTATGAGGTTTTGCATACTGTATCAGAGCAAATCACTACCCTGAAACAAACAAATCTCTGAGCCATTAGCAGCAGTACTATATCATTAAAAAAAAAAAAAAAGAAAAAGAAAAAAAAAAAGTTGCGGAAGAGCAAGTTGCAAGAACTCAAGAATTATACCTCTATTAATGAAGAAAGAATGAGTAAATGAGAAACTGTAAACCTCTATCCAGTCTGAACATCTTGAAAAGTTTGAAGGAAGAGTACCAAATATAAATTTTACAATCTTGTTATTGCATTTGATATTCTCTCTTTTCTGTCTTTACTGCGAGGAAGTGAATTTTCCCATGTAAGTTAAAAATAGTCAAAATATACTACTGTGCTCCAATTTGAGTCACAAATTAGATGTGTTCCAGTAGCATATTTGGTTCAGGRTTAAATCATCCTATCCTTTGTCTCCTGAAAGCGCTTAAGATGCCGTCGATTTGAGGGGAAGGAAACTTAGGAATCACAAAGTCCCCATTAATCATCATCTTGTATAGCCTATTTGGTATGTGGTTATTTGGARAGATGTAGGAATGTTAGTGGATACTTGAGGGAGAAACTATAATTAATTTCTCAATTTTCTTTATAATAAAAGAATAAGCTTACAAGCCTGAAAAATGTCTTCTATTTGTTGACATCAAGTAGTGAAATGCTTATATGTTCCCGTCCTCCCTTGACTTATGTACAATATCCTTTATGAATTTTTAAATAGTTTGGATTAAAAATCTTACAAGACATTATCTCAGTCATGAGAGTTTTAAATTAGTAAATTTGTGTGAACAGTGAGAAGGTAAGACCAGAGAGAACGGTTAGTTCCCATTTGAGTCATCTACTTGTCTAGATTTTTGTACTTGCTGTTTACAATGTCCTTTAATTGAAGATAATTTTCAGACAATTTAAAATTCTCTCTTGCATATTTAAGTATTTGGATAATATAAGGGATCAAGTATGGCAATGCTTCAATTACCTTTTCAGTTTCTTGGAAAAATATGATGAATAATATTTCTACTAAATAACAAGTATGAAAAGAAACTAAAAATGTGTCTGTAGATCTAATGTTACTTGATTACTAAATGCTACCAACACATTTTCTGGCTTATTTCTGGTTTATATCTAATAGCAAATTATTGGGTTTTACTGTACCCCCATTTTTATCAGTTTATCACTGTATGTATTTTATCTCCTCATATCTCCAAAGAATATTTACTAGTAGTTGTTTTTTATTCCTTTATTTTAATGAAAATATGGAATCCATGGAGTTGATTGTGAAACTGTAGTTTCTTCATGGTGGTTTTCCAGTTTGTTCTGATAGTCTAGAATTAGAAAATGAATTAATTTTCCTTTTACATTTGAGGAACGGAACCTTTAGCAAAAAGGTCTCAGGAACAGATCTCAYCTGTTTTTCACATTTCAAAAATGGCTATTACTGTAGCTACCATACAGTACCAGCTACCATATTAATAAGATAATCTATGCTTATGTTATTTCGGGCCAGTAGGATGAAATTTGRATATAAACTTGAGAACTTCACCTGGTAAGGGACACAGAGCAAATAGTCAAGCACAGAATGTGAGCGAGGTGTAGTCCTGAGGGTATATCCTTTATCAAAGTGCTCTGAAGGGGTTCTCAGATTACAGAACAATAAAGTTGGGCAACACATGGAAGAATGCAAAGAATACTCTAGCTTGTCGCAACAAATGCTGCAATTTCAATGTTTCTTTCTGTTCCTTTTTCATTCTATCATTATTCAAGACCATCTGGAGTGACCAAGATAAGAAGTGGCCAGATCTAGTCCCGTGGTTGGAGGAAACCTTCCAGCTGTAATAACAGCTGCTACTGTCTATTTATCAGACAGAAACACAATTTTCTGATAGTAAATTTAGATCTGCAGCCCTCTTTGCTGCTGTCAACAGATGTTGTTGTTAATATATACAGCATCAGGAGCAACAGAAGGAGACAACTGAATTATTTTCCTCTGCCTACAAAGGAATTTCCACCTTTTATTTGGACTTTGTTTTCAGAAGTAGACACAGTGTTTTATAGGGTACAGGATAGCTTCCGTTATTCAGTTGTCTTTTCAATTGAAAGCCGGAGGTGTTGATCCTGCAAGTTCCAACAACTGCATGAGAAATGTGGGATGTGAAATAAATACAGTAAACTACTAGATACATTTTTTTGGCAAAGAACTTACACATTTGTTAAAGTAAAAAAAAAAATGTTGACGTGGAGCTGGCTCTTGCCATCAGGAAAAACAAGCTCAGTGTGCAGCAGACTTCCTGCTAGTAGAACAGTTGTGTGCATTGCAATTATTCCTTAGACAGTTCATGCTAGCCCTTACCTACAGAACAGCCTTCTAGCCAGGATGCTACTAAATAAGAAGTTTTACTCCATGTATGCTCTGTTAAGTTAGCCCATACTTGTTTTCTGTTTGGTTTGGTTTGGTTTGGTTTGGTTTGTTTTTCCCCACTTGACATGCTTGCAATGACATTGAGATACAAGGTACAGGAACCTTATGTTAAAAGGAGAGAAAACCTAAGTTAGACAATGAAGCCCATTGTTGCCACAGCAACTAGTCCCGTGAAGTCACTTACATAGTCATTATGCAGCCAAGTTAGCAGTTAGTCACATGAGTCAATTTACTCGTGTAAGTAAATTGATTTGCGCATTGCTAAGGACTATAAAGTTGGCTTAAATAAGGCAGCAACTTTTGCTTTCTAATTTCAGCACCTGTCCCTGAATAAATAGAAAAAGGCTTATCTGGAGCTAGAATTGCCACCAAAGCACCCAACTACCTACAGTTTTATTCTGCAGAACTGAYGTTAAAGCTCATTCCAATTGATATCTGTCAAGCAAATAGAAATGTAAGCCTTGACTTTATAACACAAATGTGATAGAGCTTTATTATCAGCCCTAATTTCCAAGACATAGTTTGCTGTATCCAAGATTATGTACATCTTCTCAAGTTCTGAATCTACAGGTGAAGTGGATGCTATGTTTTTTTTTTGTTTTTTTTTGTTTTTGCTAATCTTTACAAAACAATCCCTTGTGAAACCTTGCAGATGGAGTTGCGATAGATTGTAGCTAATCTATTAATACATAGATCCTTGTGTATTCTTTATAGAGCAAGTAAGTAGAGTTAAAATTGAAGTAACACAAAGACATGATACATGAAACTTATATTGTGGAGTTTTCAGATAACTGCTTTTGTGTTGCAAGTCAAAATGTCAGAAATCCATATACTTAACCATATTTGATGTAATAGTTGTAGTTTATAAAGGGAAAATGGAATTTATATAGAATATGCACTCTAACTGAATTCAAGGCAAGAAGAACTCAAACAAAATTAGCAGAGGAGCTATAGATTCTTTCTGGTGACAAACAAGGAACATGCAGGGTTTTTTTCTCCTTTCTGAAGGAAGAGGACAACTCTAATCAAAGGAAAGATGAATCGAACTTACTTTTGTCCAAGGAAATGCAGATTAAGCAGATAGAAGCATCAGGAAAAAAGCCTCAGCTTTCTGAAACAAGGCTAGCAATCATCTTAAATGCGTAAGTATTTGTATGTATTCTCTACATTTTCTAGGTAATCATTCACAGTGTAATAGTGTGTGTTGAGAATTCTATTCATCTTGTGCTTACATTTCACATTTTAAAAATTCATAAGCAAGGAGTAGTTTTATTGTTCTCCCGTGGTAGAGGTGGAATCAAGAGGATTACAAAAGTCAGGAGTCTGCTCAGAAAGGAAGAAAAAAATCATTTGGTTTTAGCCTTTAAAACTAGAATTATTCACTGAAGTCTCTTTAAAGCAGGCATCTAGAACTGTTTTGTTCCTCAGAAAAAATAATGAAATTCATAGAAGAATAGAAATCTTCCAAGGAGAAGAAGGAAAAAAAATGATTTGTTAATTATTGCCAGCAAAAGTTGTGGTTTTTATCTTGCATCCTGTGATATTTGGTAGGGTTTTTTAGTCCTAGATTTTGTGTTGCTCAAAGTCCTATGAAAAAGAGGATAATCATATCATGAGATAGAGGCTGAAAAAATATAAGTTATTTTAAAATCTCTTTACCTCATTACATGTGGGATGGGGGTCTGATTTGCATTTCATGGATATCCGGGATCTCAGTGACAGGAAAGCATCTCATAGGATCTTTGATATTCAGTGAGGAGAGGAATCCAACTACACTCCATTTATAGAAAAAAACAGCAGGTTTCTTATTCAAATGACTGTTTTATGCAGACAGTAAATTCTTGCAATTCTATGAAAAGCTAAGGACAGTTACCAAAATGTAAAGGCTGAAATGTATTTATGTGAGGAAGTCTTAGACAGGGATCTTAGGACAGGTTAACTGTTTCAAGAGCATTAAACTGGAAGTTAGACATTGGTGCTGACTGAGATTGGGAGAGTGGGATTCTACTCACAGTCATACTATTTTGGGTATATATTTTCRTCAATATACTATGTGTCTGAGCCTGGGAGTTTGCTTCTCATCAAATATCAGTTCATTTTTATACGTGATTTGAAAAGTATGGTAGAAAAACATAATTTCAAGGGTAGTTTTCTATACTGACATTGAATCAGTCAGAAAACAGAAGGCTGAAGAGATTGCTTGTTTTGCCAAGACTAATTCAGGCAAAAGAACAATATAACATAGATCATCATTATTACATGAACTGAGTTAGTCAACTTTGTTCCAAATCACAAGTGTAGTTAGTCTTAATGTGTGGCGGTGTTCTGAATGATTAAGTAGCAATTTGCATTTAATCGTGAGTAAAGATTATTTTAAGCAATGGCATATGTGATGTGGTGCATATTTATCAGTTTAGAATAAGATAAATCTGATTTCTTCCCTCCCTGGGAAACACCTTAAATACATGTTTAAAACTGAGCCCATGTTTAGGATTTTTCTTGAATAGGGATGCTTTTTGATTCTGGACATGAATTCCTTTCTGACCATCTAGTTTTACTTTTTATATTAAAAAAAAAAAAAAAAAAAAAGAGAGAGAGCGAATTCCATAGGGCTATCTGTGTACCATCAGTATTATCAGGGTCTGATCCAAGGATGAAATTCAGTGGAAATTCACTGAGTGGAAAAAGCTTTGGATGAGGCTTTGTGATCCTCATAGTACAAGCAGGGTTGAAGGCTCATAGGAAATAAGATCAGAAGAGATGCCCATGTTTGATTAATCGTAAAGACTTGTGCTTGTTCTGTATAGACTGAAATATTCTCCCTTTTTCTGCAGCTAGTTGAGCACTAGACAGGAGGAATTATTTGACAAATATTGCCATCATTTTCTGAATAATTTACATAGTAGTGTGAATACTGCAAAAAAAATATTATTGAATGATAGCGATTAAAAATGGCAACATTTACCGAGTAAGATATTCGCAGAATAGTATTGACCAGGTCTGCTTGCAACTCAAACACTAGAGTCCTGTGCTGCTGGAGAAGAATGGCTTGAGACAAAAGAATCTGGTCTGCCTTCTTTGTTCAGAGTGCTCAAAAGTAATCAACGTTAAGTTAGGATTGTAGACCTCTGTCTGGTTTTGGTAGCTAAGGTCTTCAATACACATCTGATTAAAAGTTTTTAAAAGTATGTTTCTAAAAAAACTTCGTACTTTTTTTTTTTTTTTTTTTTTTTTTTAAAAAAAAAAAAAAAAAAAAAATTTTTTTTTTTTTTTTTTAAAAAAAATTTTTTTTTTTTTTTTTTTTTTTTTTTTTTTTTAGGAAAGAAGAATAAATGAGAAATCCGTATAGCTGTCTATCCAGAAAATAGTGATTTTCTGCTAGTGTATTCAGTTTTAGTGCTATTAATAATAATATTAAGCTCTTATATGTTGTTTTTCATTAAGAAATATAAAAATTCATCTCAGCTATGTTGCAGTAAGGCTCATGAAATGGTTAAAGCAAGGACATCAGTGCAGGAATAGAAGAACCCTCATGTTCCAGGCAAATGCTCTAACGAAACAATCAGAATTCATTCTGGATGTGTTAGATCCTGCACAATTAATCCGGGAATACACAGCAAATAACAACTGGTAGTCAAGCAATATATTTCCAAATAAGAGTCCTTTAGAAACAGCACAAAGAACTGCACAGGTCTGTCCTGATTAAATCTAGGGGAGAAATGCATATATGAGGAATAGGGAAACCGACAAAGCACACTGGCAATATCCATGGGTAGGAGCAAGCTTTCCAGAGATTAAATGTCTATAACACAGTAAATACCACATAAAATAGTACTCAAACATTATAAGATGTTGTGTTAATTTAGCATATCTATATTTCAGTGAAAATAAAGGAAATAAACCTGTTTTCAGGGTTTCGAAACAGGTAACATGCAGTTTGCAGCACTGTAAGTGTTACTGCTTGCCAGTTAGATGGGTTCATGCACTATAGAAGACAGTTAAACTCAATATATACAGACATTTTGCAGTACAGCAAGTGAGGCCTACATTTAATAATTCTGCAGCTATTAACCTCAAATATTTTGATCAAGTTAGAATAGCACTTCAGCAGAATAATCAGTAGAAATAGGTTTTATGTAGAATGATGCCTATGTGGAAGTTGTATATCTGAGAGGATATAAAAAGTTCCAGTATATTTTGATGCTGTCTTGGCCTGAGCTGAAATGGTCCTTCTTTTGTACGTGCCTTAACTTTACTTCTGTATTAGACAAGCAATATTGTTTTAAGCTTTTGATAAGAGCTGTTTTGTCTTTTTTGATAAAATTATAAACAATCTCAAACATACAGCTACTGTCTTATTGTCTGTTCATTTAAAAAAAAAAAAAGGAGTGATAATCTGCAGGTTAAATACAATTCATCAGAGTAGAGGATTTAATAAGAAACAAAGTAGTACACATGCAGCCGTAGCCTTTTGAAGTGAGCTACACACTTGCGTTTTGTTTGTGACTAACCCTACTAAAGTCAAATTTTGCCTCAGATTTTTAGTAAAGATGATAACATAGAGGTAGATGAATGGAAACTAATGTGTGAACTGCATATTACCACATCTAGAGCTTACTCAAAAGATAAAAAAGGTTCTACATCCAAAATTGAGTCAAGAAGTAATCTTCATGTAAAAATGCTCAGTAGTTAAGAATTTTAATAGTTCTTTCCAACCAGAGTTTCCGTATGGCTGAAGAATGGCAAAGGTAGCAAGTACACCTTGTAAAGAAGAGAGGAAGAAGAGAGAGGATGCAGGCAGCTGTGGCCCTATTAGTTTGATCTTAATAGTACAGCTTTAGAAGAAATTTTGAAGATATAGCAGATTAGCGATCATCTGATTTATATTAGTATCTCTTAAATTTTCTAAGTGATCGTTCCTGTCTTATGTTCTTGTTGAATTATCTGCGGGGCACTTGCTTCCAGCAGTCTGTTTCTGTTTTCGGTATGGCTTTTAGCTTAGAAATAAGTGTATGTGTAAGTAAAATGACTAAATATAGCCAACTGGAAATTTCAAGATACCTGTGTGCCTATATCTTTGAAAGATTGACTTGCCTCCTGATAAATAATCAGCAGGTTGAAAGTTCTTTACTACTTTATCTTACCTGTTACTAATACAATGTTTTGAATGTGCTGTTATTGGTGAGTTGGTTGTGTTACCTATACTTGCATATTCTAATATGGATGAGATGATAGAACTTCACAGAATGATTGTAGCAGCAATGCAGAATGGGGGATGGCTTGTAGTAGTCAGCCTTCTTGAGTTCTCCATGCCACATCACTCAAGTTCAGGACTTCCATGTTTGAAGACAAATTTGTTCGGTCTAATTGTATAGAATAGCCAAACCCACTGAATGCACCTATAGTGTGAAAGAAAGTAAGAGGAAAGCAGTTGACTGTTATGAATTTTAGTTTTCTGGGAAGAGACTGAAAGCAGTAAAGAAATCATCAGTAAAACAAAAGAAAATGCAACTGTTTGGATTTTTTGCCAAATTTTATTGCCTATTGGTTCTGACTTCTTCTCTAAGTTTAATGCCGGATGGCAGCATGTAATTTACAACTGTCTTTTGCAGTCTTTTAGAATGTATTTCATTTCATTTTACTTTCACAAAGCATCAGAGAAATATTCCACTGCAATTTCTGTCATGCATTTTCGAATGTTCAGTATTTTGCTGCAGTCTCATTTTCCCAGCTCGCTGCCACTGGTGACTAGTTTGGAATAAAGCTCTCAATTCTTACTTAAAAAAAAAAAAAAAAATGCAGTCGCAGAAGAGCAAGTTTATGGCCATGCCCTTATTTTTACAGATTGATGGGCAATTTTAATCACTGACCAAAGAAAGCCTAGAAGTCTCTGCTTGTTACCACAACATTCAGCAACATTAAGGAGCTTTAAGACAAAACGATATTACCTAATGACCTACCAGCTAGCAAGGATTTAAGAAGGCAGCTAATACTGAAAGAAACTGGAGTTCTTTGTCTCTTCTTTAACTTCAGTTTGGTAAATTAGGGCTAGATTGTGCCTGTCTCTCCAGAAGCAGCAATGTGTAGTGGCTATGCTCCCTTAATTGTAACTCAGTGTTGGAATTATTTCTTGTTACCTCATTTTCCCAATAGGAAATAATTTGCTTCACTTTGTTACCAGGTATAACGTGCCTTCGCCTCTCTTAGGATGGGGCAAGTCTTTATCACCCCTTCCTTGGTTCTTCTGCTCGCTTGTGGATATACATTTTGTAACTAAGTTAAACCTAATATCATATCACTGGATCTTTGGGAATGCTGCTGTAGGCGTTGTCTTTGCTTTAAAGTTTAGAACTAGTCAGAAACTAGGCTTTAATAAATAATAGGTTATTTCATAAAGAAATGGTCCATTTAATAAATACATAATGTGCTTAAGTGATGAGAGGGAGCAGTAGCAACATTTTATAGGTAAGGAGATCCTGGATTAGAGTTTCACCTGTAATCTGTGTGTAGGGAACTTTGACACGTTTTCTTCTTGTATCAGAGCAACCCATGTGACTTAGGTATGCCAATTCTGATTTATATGGTCACAATGAGTTTAGAGTCAGGGAAAAACTCTATAATTTCTGTATGAATACTGAAGGTTGGTTTACAAAAAGCTTCAAATGAAACCATTTACAAGTTCAAATCTGATACTTTCAGAACTCAGCACTTTATCTACAGTCCATTAAATAGATTTCCYGTGAAGTCCTTACACACATTGTTGTAGCACTGTATGTAGCTTTGATTATACCATTTTCTAAGAGGGAGGAGTAGTGTGGTCTATACTATTTTGATTCTACCTTAGATGAGAATTTAATACCTCTTTCATTTCTTCCTTGGGTGATCTTAAGCAGTTTTATTATAGGAAACATTTCCTCATACCATCCATGTCAGGCTGTCTCGCCTGACTTCAGTGAGGCCAACAAAAGCTGAGGATCTTGCAGCAATATTTATTAAGACAACAGAAAGAAGAATGTATCTAATTGCAGATTCTAAATATTGCCATATTTGGACTGAAACACTAAGTGTTATTTACCTAGGCTCCCTGTGACACAGGCTACAATATGACCCTATGTTTGTTCTTCTTTGAGGAGTTACCTCTCTGCCCATGCTTTGGTCAAAATCAGTTTATTAGTAATTTACCTTACCTCTTTCTCCAGGTCTGTCAGTTTTAGAGAGTCATGCACCAATCTCCTTAAGTCCAAGACCACTTGTTCATTCRTGAGTTGTTTCTTTTCACCTTTAGTAGTTGTTATGCCTGGGTGAAGTGGGTTCAGATTAGAGCTACACATTGAGCTTTAATTCAAGTGTATCCTCTGTGTTAACTATCTAATCCATTCTTCATGACTGATGCTTATTTCTAGTAAGAATTACTAGCTTGCACCATTCTCCTTCTCTAAATCTGAATGTTTGCAAAAGAGTCCATTCAGTTTTTCCATTTTTTAGTTCAGACTTTGGTGTTTCAAAAGATACTTGAATGTTTCTGGTGCTTGGCAGTCAAAAGCCCAGGGATCTGAATGCTAATATACATGCACGTTGGTCATGGCTCATCTATACCTTTTTTTGTTGCTTCCTGTTTAGACTATAGGAAATAATTTCTGATGTCACTAGTACAAATTGTCTGTGCTGGGCAGATTACACCAGTTTGGATCTCTAGGCAACATAATTTCTAAGAGGTCCTCTCCAGAGGTGCTAAGCCCTGGCAAGAGCATGAGCAACTTTCAAATATTTAGCGACTCATCTTTGAGGTTCAGCCACCTCAAAGAGTTTTTGTATTTCTCATTCTTGGATTAGCAAAGGCAGAGCCAGCTTTGATGAGTTTTTAGAAGACCACTTTAGAGTGGTCTTCTAAAAACCTTTCTGTGAGTCTCTCCTTACTGCTCTGTCAGATCAATACTTTTATATGATATGAAATATGAATTAATCCAAATCCAAATCCATTCATACACCTGTTTTATTAGTGCCAGGTGTATCATAAATTCCAAAAATAGAGTCAGCTCCCAGCCAGTTTCAACTAGTTTAGCCAAATGATATTCTTTCCATTCTGTCATATTTTTGAAACATGCAGGAAGGGATTGGGATTAAAAAAAAAATCCTTCCTTGTCTTTTTAAGTGGGAAATTACAAGGATACCAGGCAATTTATAGCAAGTGTATTCTCCAGAAGACTCTTAAAGGGACYCAACCACCACCCTTCCCTCAATGGGAACAGAAAAATACCATTTAAGTAAGTGATTGTTCCATTCAGAAAATGAACTCAGTGGAATACGCTGTTTCTATTCATAGAGCTACTTTCATAATGCATTAAGAAAAGGGAAACTAATACTAAGGAAAAGTAATGCATTTTGCAACCTAAGTGAAAGATACAGAGAATGAACTTTTATGAGTAAAAAGCTACACAGTGAGTATGAAATATAAGTACATAAACAAAAATCAGAGTAATAAGCAATGATTAAGATTGCAGTCAGTATCAGCTAGGCCTACTGATCAAATTGGTGAAGTAGTTTGCTACTGCTCTGTAATCATTATGGTGCCTGACTTTTTGTTAGTACACAAAATTGCAGGGTATGGTATTGGCCCTCATTATGTATCATATCTCTGCGCATATTGTYGATTAGCAGTCCTTCAGATATTTGAGGGGGCAGGGTTTGTGTATACTATGAACTGAAAAAAACTGCCATAGCCATTCCTCATACTGAGCTGTTCAGGCTATAGGTCTTAGAGGGATCCAGAAAAGAAAAAGATCCGTACCCCTGTTTTTGCATTTTAAAGGATTCATTTATCAGAGCAGGCAAAACCCAGAAAGTCAAAATACTTTAGGTACATTTGATCTAGTAGCTGCAAACAAAAATTAACAAACACAGGAGTTACCATTTCTACCATGATGGATTGAGTGTAACAGACGTGGAATTCGAATGGTTGTATCTCTGTCATGGTCAGGTGTACTCCACAGACTGTTCTTGCATGTGTTCYCTAGTCAGATTCAGACTGCACAATGGGAGGAGATCTTAATGCGTGCTGTCCCCTCTTAGTCCTCAGTTTCGTCTGGGGAGGTGAGAATTGAAGTTTGCTGGAGTATGTCTGACTCACAGGATAAGTGCAGCCTTTGAACTCCCTGTTAAATTAATGGTGTGCAACAAATCTCTGGCTCCTTTGTCCATTCTTCCAAAATACCTTCTATCTGGTTTGCTAGGAACAGTAATGTCCAAGATGCTGCTGCTTCTGTGCGGCCTGCTCTTCTGGAGGCTGTGATTTCTTCCTGTCTGCTTCCTTCATGTGTTCTCGTGCTTAGATGCTGCGCTAGGAATTGGCATGACATCCTGTTAAAAATGGCCAAGACAGCAGTAGTTTGCCTGTCCAAACACTTCCCTTGCTGAATGCAAGTGAGGTAGCACCTCGCAGAACCATGTTTTGTCTTACTGACATGATTTGTTTGTGGCTAGAATGACAAGAAAGAGGCTCTTATTTCAGTGATTCCTGTCTTCCACAGTTGTTTTATCTGGGCATAAGTTACAGGAATTGTGACCTGGCTTGAAGTTTTGCTGGGAGTTTGACATGGGCTCTGGAGTAAATGAACAAATAAAACAATGAAATATAGTAAGGTAATTATGTATAATTCCTTGTGTAGGTTCTGGGGATTATGTTTTTATTGTTGCATAAAACTCCTGCTTCTCAAAATAAATAATATTCTGTGGTTCTCTTCAGCAATGTTAGTAGCACAGGTGACTGAATTACTAGAATTCTGTTGCTTTCCTAAGCCATCAAAAGTAAAAATTTTCATTGTATCTTCCTCCATTTGTACTTTATTGGTTAATCACAACATTTCTGTTCTGCATATATTCAGTTTACAAACTGATAATAAGGAAAGTTTTTGATGGTATATTTCTTTTACTATGTTTTGACTTATTTATTGTAAAGATTGACTGGCAGGTTGAGTCGTCTCTTGGTGTTAGCAGAGGATATTTTTATTTAGGTCTGACAATTAAAAAAAGCCAAAACCTACTTTTAGGCTATTCATTGCTTTGACATTTCTGTGTTGTCTGAAAGCTAACTGTAATCCAAATGTAAAAAGAATTCTCATTAAGTTTTACTATTTATATCACAAGTCTATTTGACGTGTAGTTAACTTAATATCACACAACCAACAAATGCACAGTTGCATTTTTTTGCACATTAGTATTTCTAGCATGTTAAATTAATAATGAAAGTTATGTGACATACATTTAATTGATACTTAAAAATAAAGCTGGAGTAAATTGCAAATAATAGTAAAAAATTGTTAACTTGCAAGTTGCACATCAGTTTGATAACAGATAATGACGGTCCTATAATATGTTGTGGGACCTCTGAAAAATAAGGAAGTGTGTGACCATTTTCCTGACATGTAAGGTTTCATAGTTTAATGTTGATTTTGGTTATAAATTTTTTACACATTTTGGCTTAAAAAGGGGTAATTTTCTTTGGTCAGAGTAACCATGTGGATATAATTTATTTRCGAAAACTGAATTAAAGATGCAGTGCTTTCTCTTTTCTTAGCAATGGTAGAGTGTTGGATGCAGATTCTGGTGTCATATGTATTCTTTTTCACTCACTGTCTTATTTATTAGTGTGATAAGCTATTAAATCCTACGGCAGTCTCCTTTAAGGTAATATTAACTTCAGCAACAAATGACAGAATAATTTTTGGAAAAACTTTTGGCATAATATGTCTGTCTGCTGTTTTGGCTAGGACATGAAACAGTATTACTGTTTTTTAAATATGGCTGTGTAACAAAAGAAAAATATAGCTTTGATATAAAAAACAGGTTAGCTTTCTTATTTGAAGGGAATAGAAAGGTACATTTTCATGACAAATATGATCATTTCCTTTGGCCTTCAAATCATCTTGGTGTAGCAGAAGTAAAGATGAGGTGCCGAGGAACCTTATGTGAGTCCTTGGGAACAGGATTCTTTGTCATTGATTCTGGTTTGAGCATTAGCATAAAAAGGTTGGGTTGTTGGAATAATTTTTTTTTTTTCTGTTGTTGTGATACTTACATTCCTGCTACATTCAGGCCCCTAGTCATTGTATAGATAGAACAGAAAGACTGCACCTGATACACAGCTTGGTGAGAGTGTATTATGCAGGTCACACAAGTAAAAAGCCCTGTAAACTGTATCATTGCCCTGGCTATAATAAAAAGAGATTCTGTACGTGTAGACACTAAACCACAAAATGTGTGTAGATCCATACATTCATATACAGACACACAGCTGTGATTAAAATACACAGCAGAAAAGAAGGGCAAATAATTTCTAGGTGTATAAAGAGAAATAGTCAGACAAATATTCCCAGACTGAGAAGAGCTTTAAAAAGCTGTTACTTTCTTAGAAACTCTAAGTCTGCCAAGGGATTCAAATTGAAATGAGAATTCAAACTTTACAAGTATTCATATTTGGGAAGCAGCATAACCATTATAACTCAAATTAGAAATTCTCTTAAAGGAATCCCTGTGGAAAGACAAGGCCTGATTTGGGGGGAGCCAAGAGAAGAAAAATATTGTTTATCTTTTCGCAGCATCTGTCTTTAAACTTCAGACCTTTAAAATCTCTTACTTCCTGCAACAAAGGAAGCAAAAGGGGCGTTTAATAGACTTCCTTTTGCCCATGGAACAAAGCTGGGTGTTACTTTTATTCTTGGCTTTTAGGTTGCTCCCCAATTCTATCCCTCTTGGAACAATCTGCTACTACTCAGTGCCAGCAGAAGCTTCAGAAGGCAGCCATCTGCACTGACTGCTGTGTTTGGGACAGACTCTCTTGATTCCTAATGCTCTGGAATGGAGATTTTACTCTGTGTCCAGAAATCCCAGCCATCACATTTTGAGGATGAGGCAGAGGAATAGATCTCACAGAGCCTAGCAGGCTTTTTACCGTTGCCAAGTGAGAAATGGCCATGTACTTCCTTTTTGTGGAGATGGATAGAGCAGATTCTGAGTCTACCCCTTTAAAAAAAAAAAAAAAAAAAAAAAAAAAAAAAAAAGTTCCATCATCATCATCATTTCATATATTTCCAAATGAATGAGTTTGAAGAAAAATTTCATAGTAGCATTTTAAATGGGTTACTTCAGTTATGCATTTCTTTTGAGAAAATTTGAAGCTTTTATTCACAGTTAAAGGGCATCACATATTTATAACGTGACTGTACTTAAGAGGATCTAATTGTAACTAAAACCCTATTATGCTGTATGAGTATGGAAAACAGACAATGCTTGTCTTGAATGTTTTCTCACTTCCATAAATCATACTGAAATCTGAGCTATATCTCTACGTCAGGAGGAAAGGTTGTTTTGATTCAGTCCAAACAGCCAGCTCTCCGAGTGCTTTCTGGACTCTGATGTCTTTCCTGTTCTCTTGCTCCCTTCGTTAAGGTTGACTTGTTTCTTTATTATAAGCCCTGTCTTTGATAGAGGCTGTATTGCCCCAGAAGTGGAGAGGGAATCTTCCTCCCAGATCCCTTCTGTTCAAGGAGGAAAGGGCTTTACATCAGTTGAAAGATCCACCTGCCTCCTCCAATGAACTCATTGGCCTGTCTCTTCCCCATACCATCTATGTCGTAGGTGAGTCACAAACTGCTGGAAACCATTCTCCCAGGGAAGAAACACATTTAAAACAGTTGACCTTTTAAGACAGAGTGTTGTCTGGCTCATTATACTTCGTCAGTATTTCATCTGTTTTTTCTCATTCTGGAACATTGTTCAATAACTGCCATTTTAAAAACAAAAATGATCAAAATAATTTCTTCAAACAAGATAAAAAGCCTCTCCCAAGACATGATGGCATAATTTTTAGTTCAATTGACTTGAAAGAGGAGGAATCAAACCTGTAAGATTGTCCATGTTCTCTGTTGGGAAATACTCAAACATACCTCATTGTAATAATCCAAAAGTAGTAAATTCTACTACTTCTTTCATTAGGAAATGATAAAAACAGAGTGTGTGTCCTTAGGAAGCTATTACCAAAATAGTTTGGGCCTTTTTGCGCTTCCTTCTTTAGTGCTGATTAACAAGTGCATGGGCTGCATTGCCATTCTGCTCTCTTTATAACAGGAGGATCATGTCAGTGCTAAAGTCAGATACATGAAGGAACTTAGCAGCAGAAACCTAGGATTTCAAAAATTGTAAGAAAACATGTAAGATGGGGAGCTGTTAACATGGATTGGAAGTAAAGAGTTTGATGCCTTGCTTTAAGTATTGTGTCCAACAAGGACAGAAATTCCAGGTCACTGCCAACATAGGCTTGTTCAGCACTGGGGAACATTTACAGAACATTCCCACTATTGCAGCTCCATTGACATTAATGATATGAGGAGCTGCAGTGTTCACAGCTCTCCAGCACTAGCAGCTGTTTCAGCACTGTGTTAATTAGATTGGCACTGAGCTAGTTTAATAGACACGATGCTGATGACAGCTGYTGGGGTGCCATCTACACTAGGGCTGCCAGCAGTGATAAAGCTGTAGTAGTGTCAGTATCTGTCGCAATTATTTGCACAGTTCTCTACTGTAAGTAAAACTGAGATATGTGGGCAGAAGTTACAATATTGTATATGAATGTGTATATGTGATTTTATTTATTCCCTGCCTTTTCTTAGCATCCCACTCACTTAGGTACATTTTGCTGGTCATTTTTAAAAATAAAAAACCTCATGACTCATGAATCTTCTGGTTTGATATGGGCTTGCTTTAGGAGAGTAGAGGGAATAAGAAAGCTTTGTGTTAGGATCAAGAATGTGAAGTACAATGTATTTGGATAAGAGTAAAATGGGTAGAATAATTCTCTTAGTGTGCATTGTGCAATCTATGAAGTGGTGATACATTCTGTATTGACTGTTTAAGAACTTTAAAAGGCTTTCAGTCCCCATATAAGTCGCTGGTGCTGGTCTCATCCAGACTTATCTCTATGTGATAATCAACTTTCCTATTTTGACTAGGAAAAAAAAAAACAGATTTTTTTGAATTCATTGAAATTGCATAGTATGTTTTCATGAACCTGGTATATTTATAATGAAGCTTAATTTATATATATTAATTTTCTGTACTCTGTTTTGTCATTTATCTTCAAAAAAATTAAAAACTGGTAGAAGCACTTCATGAAATTATGGGTCTGATCTTTATTCCTATATTTATTACTCCATTTACTCAAAGCAATATAGTTCTTTACATTTTTTTTCTTTGCTGGAAATTAGCACTGCTTGGTTTAACCCATATGAAAGGTTTCTTAATGTTGAAAATGTCTTTGAAGGATGGATGAATAATTTTAAAAAAATTTTGGACATACCCCAAATGTCACTGTCCCCTTTCTGTTCCTTTTCAGGATGATTCAGTTTGAACCAACTTGCATTAGACTTTACAGAAATAGCCCTTGAATTACATGCTGAAATAATTTTGAGACAAGTGACTTCTGCAAAAAGTTGCATATGTGCTTGCAAAAGCACACAAACAAATCAAAACATATTTAAGGTTAAAACAAAATTGCAGAAAACAAAGATTAAAACAAAATTGCAGAAATATTCTATTTAAATGGTCGTGTACTCCTAAGAACAGTTTAAAGGAGAGCTCAGGATACTTTTCTGCATTTATGGAGGTCAACAACATGCATTTTTAATTTCTAACAAATACAGCCAAAAGGTAGCAATTTTTTTTTTTTTTTTTTTTAAGTAGATAGCAAAACTGGCAGTATCACCCAATTACACCCATACAGAGAACTAAAGTCCATGCCCATCTCTTAATCCTTTTTGAAAGAAATCCACATACATTTCAGAAAAATGAAATACTTGTTTTTAGCTAAATTGTCCATAGAAAAAATTCAGAACTCTACTGTTTTACTGATAAATCACCCATCTAGCCATACAGATACTTGTTCATTACTGTTACCTTAACCACACACACAGTCTAACTTTAAAAGTTCCATAGTATAAATTCGATAATTTTTCTTGAATATGGAAGAAAATGCAGACCTGTTTGAACAATTCTATTTAAAAGACCTACTGATGCTTTTTCTTGTAGTCTGTAAAACAATTCCATTTTACTGAGGAAAACATAGCTTTTAAAAAATTAAGACGTATATCAAATGTAGATTTATTATATTGATTAAATTTGGATTTATTGCACATAGTAAGTATGTATGTATACACACATATATAACTATATATATAATAACTAATAAGGAGTGTACTGGAGAGCATATGCTGAATGTTTGGGAGGTGGTACATACCAATAAAATCTTCATTCTTCTGTATTTTAGTATGTGTTAGCCACACTGAAGAGTAATAAATGCAATCGTGGACTCTGTTCACTTGAACATGTCAAGGGAGGGTGTCAAGAGGATGGGGCCAGACTCTTTTCAGTGGTGCACAGGAACAGGACAAGAGGCAATCAATGGGCACAAACTGAAATACAGGAAGTTCTGTCTGAATATGAGGAAAAGCTGCTTTACTGAGAGAGTGACAGAGCACTGGAACAGGTTGCCCAGAGAGGCTGTGGAGTCTTCTTCTCTGGAGATCTTCAGATCTCATCTGGACACAATCCTGTGCAACATACTGTAGGTGTCTCTGCTTGAGCAAGGGGGTTGGACTAGATGATCTCTAGAGGTCTCTTACAGCCTCCACTGTTCTGTGATTCTATGTCAGAAAATTGTAATGAAAGGTCTTTAGAAAAACAGCATTTATCTATGATATAGGATGACAAACATACTTACTAAAAAGAAATATCAATATTTTACTGGGTAAGGACACACTTCAGCTCTGCTCTTCTGTGTAGTTCATTTCTAGTTTCAAACTGTCTGCAGGACTGGAAGACCTTTTGTGAAGTAGATAGGATAATAATACCTATCGCATGCTGTTCTTTCTCTTATTTTGTTCCTGTAAAGGTAGTCCTTCGGAATAAATGTTCATGATTACCTTATGGAGCCTTGATTTTTCACCTAAACACTTCATGGAACTCCATAAAGAAAGTTTGCTATGGTTAGTAAATTAAGGCTAAGTTTTTTCATGGTTTGATAAAGACTGGAGGTATTCAAACCAAACAGTTGGGTGATGTAAATTTTGTCATCCTTCAGTAGTTGTACTTGAAGTCTATGATATTTTAAATGTGAGAATAATTCTATATTATAGAATTATACATAGCAATGCATTATAGAATTATACATAGAAATATGAGAATATTTCTATGGAAGGGTATAGTCTACAGCTCTGAGACTGCAAAATCTTTTTTTCTAGTCAGAAAGGTCAGACCCACAACACCAGAACATTGATGCCATTAGTGGCGACACCTTTTTCCGTACACAAAAGAAGCAGCTAAAGAGTTTTTCAGTGATTTATAGCTCCCAGGCATTGTTACTGAAAGAAGCAGATATGTTAAAAGAACTGAGGAGAGCTACTGGACAACAAAAAATCATTGACTAGAAGGTGTTCCAAAGAAGAAGAGAGAGATGAGGGAATCAAGGAACCATTTCAAACCAGAAATATGATCATTTTTTTCTGTTTTTGCTACCTTTTCCATTCAGTGCTTGTCTCTTTATCTAGCTTTGGTCCAGAACTCGTAGTAGTAGTGTTGAGTAAGCTAATGAAAGAATCCTGAAATGGTTATTCATACAGTGCTTTCAAAACTTGCTGTGAGAA
>NW_028185295.1:182004-209204 GCF_003343005.1 Rhea americana
AAAAAAAAAAAAAAAAAAAAAAAAGATGACGCTTCAAAATAAATTCCTAATTCAGAATTTGTAGTTAGAAATGATTGGATAAGTCATACACCAAAAAGCATTGTAAAATAAAATTTCACCAATGATTCATCATGATTTCAAAAATTCAAGGTTATAGTTAACAATTGTAACATCAAAAAGTTGAGTCAAATTACTCTAAAGAATGATAGTTCTATTTTCTTTTCTCTTACAAGATAAAACCAGCCATCAAAAATATATTGCATTAAGAACACAATTCTTTCACCAGCTATTGAAAATTGTCATGTAACTCTCATTTACACTAATTTAAAGTATTGCATATAAACGGATTAGCAACAAGCTTATGTTTAAGACCAGCAAGGAGAAATAAGAGTAATATTAGGTATGATTAACTGGGCAATAAAGTGCTTTGAATAGGAATTTAATGAAATTGCTTATGTTGAAACAATTTTGGTAGAATTTGAAATGAAGTGAGCTGAGCACTGATGTGAGAATGGATAGCATGAGAAAGCAGAAATGGAAAATTTTCATTTTAGAGTTTCTATTGGTGTAGTTTGCTGGTGCAGATACAAAGCTATAAAGCTGAGATTTTTTACCAGAGAGTGTCTTTAAAAATGACTTCCACCAGGAGTAAAAAATCATGATGGTCTTAGTTACTAAAACTCATATTTCTATCCTCTGTCAGCTCAGTAGTTAGTCTGGGAGGTGATCCAGGTTCTTAAACATAGCCATCTAGTGCCATTTTGTATGTCTTTGAATATTTGAGACATTTGACTGGCAGATAAGAGAGTGGATGTCTGGGAGTACCTACTACTGGAGGAGCTACTGGAAGCCAGGTGGGAGACCCATCACATATAAAATGACACTAGATACTTGTGTTCCCCCTACTAGAAGTGTCAGAGGTACCCTTCCCCTCCATCTAAATAGTAGAAATTGTGTCTACAGCTACATTTCATTCACAGTTTTTTCAACAGAAGCAAAACTGAAAACCAAGTTAAGGTTTTCCTTCCAATTAAATGTCTAATGATATGTTAGATCATAAAAAGTTTTYGGTTTTATCCACGCTTACATCTGGCCAAACATCTGTAAGAATTACATATTAAGTCATACTTACACTTTATGATACGCTAACTGACTGGGTACAAACTGATAACAGAGAACTACTACATACATTAAGTGCTGCTTTTAGTCTATCTGCAGAGATAGCACTACTATGGTCTTTTAATAACATACTAGATTTAATGCTTAATCTTTCCCTCTGATATATCATAATTCTAGCCTCCAGCTAGATAGTTCTGTAGGTAGTGCTGTGGGAAATGTTTGCATTAGGAAACAGGGATAGAATGGATGTGRCAAAGGGACAGCTTCATTCCTCTTCAGCGTTTCCAAAACAGAAATATTTAGAACATTTTTTTCCAAAAATTATTGGGAGTGAAAGTGCTTTTATTTTTGAGAAAAGAAATTCTCCTAGATATATGATGCTCTTATCCTTGGAGCATTCAGCTCAGGACAAAACTGTAAAATGGATGCAAGATACTGTCTTACTCATTTGGTAGTGTTTTTAAGCCACTTTCCCATACTGTGAGGGACCAGTAGCTATTTTGTGTCTAGTGTAGCTGTAGTTTTGTTTCCAGTAATAAGAACACATGGGGAAAGAAGAGCAGTGGAAAAGAATTGCCTGAAAAAATACAGAAAATAAAAACGGTATTCACGTAAAAATTACTGAATGTAAATGGTAGGATTTTGCTGCTGAAAGAAAGGCAGAAAAATGAAAGGTTTCAGCAAATGTCAAGTAATATATGGACTTCTTTTTACTTTCTTAAAACTTAAACGCATTTGTGTAAAATTGATCTAAGATGCTAATGTTTGAGCGTACTGATGCTATTTCTAAACTGGCAACCGCTAGATAAGATGGGCAGCCATCATCTTGTATGAGCAGCAGAATAATTTTGTAATCCAGAAACTGAAGTGACCAGAGATACTTGCAAGAAACTACGATATTATACACGATTAGTTGCTTACTATAGTAATTAAAAACAAAAAATATCCGATGTACCTCTTCCTAACTTACATCAGGAATTTTGAAGTCCATAATTTGTCTTAGATTTTGAAAATCTACTTCTGCCTCTACAGATTTGTGCCTCTCCACATGTTGCAAACTCTGTACTGCCAGTGGATCCCATGCCACACTGGATTCTCTTCCTCCATGGTTATCATTTGTCACACTCACTGCCCAACATTATGTAAATTCAAGCACAAGAGAAGCTCCTGCAGGCCTAAGTCAGAAAGGACTAAGTGTGAGGAGGGAAACAGAGGCAAAAGGCTTAATTGATAGCTGAGTCAGGAGAATTTACACTGTCTGCTAAAACAAGTCTGCTAAAGCAAGTCTGAAGATATCTTCGTGATTCTAGTGACCAGTTTTATCCCTGAATAGAGCAAGGTCTGAAAAGTAATAGAGGCTTCAAGAATGGTTTGTAGAAGATTGCGCTGGGCTCTGGAGAATTCCAACTTTAGTGAAAAAGACTCCCACCTCCCTAAAACCTTTGGGAGAATGCAGTATCATTCACAAAGGGAAGTGACAGTTATCTACAGATTGCATCACGGTCAATACTTCCCTGCCCATGAAAGCAGATACAAGAGAATTTTTATTCAGCTCTTACAGTCAAGTGCTAAGGATTCTGCCTTGTAAGCAAGATATATATATATGCACACAAGAACTTTAGTATTCTCAGTGGGTTTTGATCTTTAGGTACTTATCTAAATCGCTGCCCAGCTCTGTCATATTTTTAAACTTTTCAAAAACTTACGGCTACAATAAGGGAAAAAGAAAAAAAAAGTTTAGAGATGTGTATGTGTGCTATATATCTACTGCTATGTAGAAATATTTCTCATAGTATCCACTAGATGGACTAGATGAATAGAGCGTTCGGTATCAAAACTCAAACCCCTAGTAATGAAAAATCTATGGTGTTAAGCTACTGCTAGAGTCTGACTCACAGCAGCAGAGTTGGGGAAAGGAACTTCTGCACCTGCACCTTCTGTCAATGCAAGGATTCACTATAATCTTGCTAGGGCAGAAGTTCTGATTGGCTCCTGGTTCTTTCTCTAGTGATGATGTTGAAAAGACCTGAGTATATTCAGCCAAGATTCTTGCAGATTTCTGAATATATAAAGCATGTACAAGTGCTTGAAKTAATTTAAATTAGATACCTGATGTGCTCAGAGCACGTGTAAGGACACCATATGGCCATAAAAGTGGGAAAGGTATGTGCTGAACTGTGCTAATAACACTGACTTTAGCAGACAACTGAAACTTCTGCTTGAAATGACGAGCTTATTAATAATCATTGCCTTCAATTATTTTTTTCCAATCATACATTGATACTACAAGCCAAATTATTATTGCTTGCATTGTTTCCTTACCATAACTAGCTGCCTTTCACTTTTGTTGCTGTATTTGCTAAATGWTGCAATAGTTTCTCAACCCATAAAATCTGAACAGCTAGTAGAATCATCRTCAGCAACGATTTCATTAAAGTAATTCTCTTTAAATCACTTGAATGTACAGTTGTAGTTATTCATATAGTAAGGACAGACATGACCTCCAGGGAATATGCTTGCATTTCCAGTTAGCAGAGGGCTGCCAGGGTAGAACTGGATTATCTCTTTACTCAGTTCTGACATCAGAAATAAGTCAAAGAAAAGTCAAAACAGAAAATGAAAGAAAGCATGAGCAAAGCTTTGTGACTATTAGCTACTCTTATTCTAAGTCCTTGCTATTTCATGCGGTGTGGAAGCTGAAGTAGTTCTGAAGCAGCTGTAATGACACTGAGGCTTAGCAAAGGTCCAGGAATACTTGGAGTGTAAAAACTGAGTGAAGAGTGGAGTGACTTGCTAGATGCTTGGTACAATAGTCAATGAATCCAGTCAGTGGGTAAAATGCCCCAGTAGTAACAAGACAGTGAAGCCCAGAAGGCAGTAAGTGCCTTAGTGCTGTAAAAATAGAGTAAAATTAGTGGTAATAAAGAATGAATGTTGCAAAGGGACATAAATATGTGTACTCCTACCACAACTGTTCAACCTCATAGCTCCTAAAGCGAAGTTTGGCTGGCTTGTTTAATCAAGAGCAGCACCATAAATGCTCAAATGCTTTTTGGAAATAGAATTAAACTTAATTGAGCTTTCTTTCAAAAATCAATGTCAGGAAAAGTCTATCTGTTTTTTATTTCAATTTGTAATTATCTATGGATACCTCTTTGCATAAGTATTTTGTGAGAAATATTAGACTGGACATATATTGTGTAATATATGCTATGTAACTAGAAGTTGCCACAGTCTTAGACTCACAGGATTTCAAGGAACTTCTGGAGGTCATCTAGTGTGCTATGGGAATACTTTCAGTACATCATTCCTGACAGAATCTATGCATTCTCAATGCTATGAGTGGGTATCATTTTCTTAGAAGCTGCCAAAGACAGTGACTTTGGGATTTCCCCAGGCAATCCATGACAGTACTTCATTATCTCAATCATTAAAAATACTGGGTTTTTTTAATCAAAACCCCCTGCCTATATCCTGTGTCTTTTTTTCTAATCAACAGTCCACTTTATTTCTTGTCTTATCCACCATGGATATTCTTTCCTTCCTCATTCRAGTAGACTTTTGTGTCATTGGAAGTGTTACGATATTCCCCTTTGGGGCCTCCTTTTCTTTTTTCTAAACAACCTGATTCAAATGATCATGACAGGGCTCGAAAAAGAAATCTCATATTTCAACCTAAGCCTAATATTAGTAGCTACATCAAGTGGATTTGAGAGCCCAGCTTCATTAGATTTTGAAATGAAATTGGGATTCACTGTTCTTTCCAGCCATAGGTGATAGATCAATCACCACATAAAATCATCCTGTTGCTGTGGCCTTCTGTGGGATTTTTGCCACAGTGATGATAAAATATTATGAACTAAAGAAACAAAGATGTCTTAAGATGCTATAAGAGAAAACAGAACATCTGTTGAGAGATTACATTTTCTATATGGTTTCTGAAACGCAGAGAATCAAAAGTGAGAAGAGATTTGTATGGTAAGGTTATTAACTGAATAAGCAGGATCAAGGTGAAGCTGGCTCAGTAGAAGGTAGGGACTTAAGGAGCAAAAGTCTTTTGCCACTCACCCAGAAAATATWGAGTCAGACTAGTCTCTTGAGTGTTTGTCTATGGGGATGGGAATTTACTGATCTTCTAAATATCCTGGACAGGGGAGGCTTTCTGCAATTTGCATGCAATCTCAGTTTATTTTCTAAATTATAAGTCATATTTAAGGAGAGCAATGTAGTATATATGCAGCCTCTTCTGAAGGGAGCAAAGTACTGAAATTTACGGGAAAGGAAAGGATTATAATGAAGTTTAAAATTTACTTATGTTTTTATGTTGTTTTATTGCATTTTCTGTCACTATGAAAATTATACAATAAATAACTGTCATTTTCACTGTATTTTGAATAGCTTCCAATAAGGAAAAGGACATTTACCAGTCTGCAATATTTGCCATAGTCCTGGTAGTCAGCATGGAAGATAACATAGCATCATAGTAAATTTAGCTAACACAGGTAGTAAACACTCTCAATATTTTAGAGCAAATATGTAAATAGAGAAGTATTTCCGTGATGATATGATTGCTACTTTATGTCTTGTATTGGAAAAGAATGTTTAGACTATCATAGAATATATGTCATATGCATATAACTTTAGAGGAACTGAGTACTGAAGAATTACAAGACACTGATCTAAGAGGATTCTGAAGTGATTTGCTTGAGGTGGCACTTTGACTATTCATAAGAAGGCAGTTAACAGTCTGTGAAAAAGCAATTGTCCAAGGGCTTCAGCAGTGCACTGGGACCTGAAGACCTGAGCTCTATATTCCACTGTCATATCAAGCTGTCTTGCTATGCCAGTTCTCTCTCTCCCTCAGTCTTTGCTTAAGGCTAAATGGAAACACTATACATATAAATCACCTTGAGTGAAAATAGCTAGGCATTACCAGGACAGTATACATTTTTACATATGTTTCAGGATATAATTCTTCTATTTCGAGGAACCAGTAAAATCAGTGTATGAATGTTTATCTTGAGGAGGCAGTCAATATATTGAGTGGTTCCTGAAAGAAACCTTATGCTCTGTTTCTTGAACACACTGGCAATGCTTAACTGCTAGTAAAGTGATGTCAGAAAGGAATGGTGAGTTTTGCTAGATATACACAAGTGATATGAAGCATTAAGTGTATTTCAGAAGAGATTTGAATTACATTGCTCAGTCATTCCTATTCTGTCTTCCCCAGATCTGATTT
Organism: Rhea americana; assembly: GCF_003343005.1. Lineage (NCBI taxonomy): Eukaryota > Metazoa > Chordata > Aves > Rheiformes > Rheidae > Rhea > Rhea americana. The sequence continues at coordinate 188,363 of NW_028185295.1, forward strand.
AGAGCAATGACTTTAAAATACTCCTTGTTTGATGCGATGTGTTAACTGCCATTCCCTTACTCAGAATGACAGTAGTAATCTGCATGGGGTTTTCTTGTGTGTTAAGATGGAGTCTCTTCTTGTCTTTTATCTGTTGTATCTTAACTTTTTTCACCATTTCTCTGCCCAGGGTGGAGTCTGTAGTGCATTTAGGGTACTATTCCCAAGAATTAATAAACCCTGAGCTATCTCCCCACTGTGGAAACATGACAAGCCAAGTGTAATGCTATTTTTAAAAAGCTTTTGAGTTTCTCTCATTAACCATCCTCTCTTATTAGCCATGCTGATCTGAAACTACAGTCAGGCTTAATCTTTTTAATAAAAACTGCAAATCTGAAGTAATTTCATGAATGTATAGTTTTATGATACCTCAAACATATGGTKAATGTTGCACCTTTCAGGCAAAATACAAATTAGTGCAAAGCGTATGATACTGTTGTAAGGAAAGGCAACGTTTTGAATACAGTACTATTCCCAGGTGACACTCCCACTGCCTGATGCCTCCCTAGATTATAAATCAGTGTCCTTTGAATGTTTGTTGAGAAAGCAGTAAGAACTAGGGAATGGTGGTGATTGCAGTTTACTGTACTCATATCACTAGAGAAAACATCAGATATGAGAGTTCTGCAGCTGTAAGAAAACATGATCATATTTGCATTTAGAGAATTGCTGCCATTTTAAAGAAATTAAATGTAGTAAGTGCATTTCTATCCTCTGCCCAGCACCCTTACTGATGCAAAGGGACTGAACACAGAGATAAGCACATTGCTGAAGGTGCAAAACGGACATGGCACTTTCTTCATTTTTAAAGCTTGTAGAAACGGTTATTAAAGATTCTTCATTGCTTTTGAAAACTGGAAGGGGTTTCTTTTGCCCACCATAGCTTTACTTGCACTCATCTGAAGTGTTATTTGGCCAGTGTATTTACTCCTTCTAAATAAAAGAAATTCTGAACTCCCTACCTGCATACTCCTGGATAAGCTGCTACTGAACACATGGAGCTGTTCTGTATGCTTGGAGTGACAGTTCACTCATTAGTCAGTGCAAACCAGTGGGAATCCTTGCATATGTATCATGTGATTAGAAAAAAATGCTCAATTWCTTGCTCTACTTAGTTTGATCCTCATATCCTTTACAAAGACTGTAATAAATGCTTTTTATTGTGCTGAATGAATTATTTCCTCTAGACGTTAAAATAAATCTGGATGATCCAAATAGGGTCTCTTAAAAATTTCACTTCATGTACGCAGGACTCTTCAAATTGGAAAATAATTGTCGTTGTCTTAGAAATACCATATGAATTCTGAAAGCTTCCAGTGTGTAACTTCTAGCCCAAGTCTAGTCCCAGTGAATCCTCGAAGGCTATCCACCTACTATACATTTCAGAAATTTGTTTTGAAATGTATTGCTCCGTCAAACCATATTTAACTAAATGAAAATATTGCTGCTTCTAGATTGTTTTATTGAACAGAAATAACTGAGTGAGTCTTCCAATTATGTTTGATTGAGCTCTGTAATGACTGCTTTATAGTGTAGTTGATTTTCTGAGATCCAGACTTCATTAACCTTCCAAAGGGATACTACAGAATCATGCATCCTGAGGATCTAGTCAGAAATTTCACAGAATACTGTAAAATTTTTTGTCTCCATGGAAGCCTGCAGGGTGAAAACTAGCTATTCCTTAGAGGTAAAAACTCAGTGTTCTTTGATAATTTCATGGAAAAGAACCTTCTCTTTCAGAACACTTCACAAAAAGTGGTACTCTCCCCATTGGAGATGGGTGCTTGATTTAGTGAATTATGGAGTTATTAATCAGTGAAGGTTCCAGAGGGTGAGTCAAAACACTCAGGTACCCTGCAGGTTTCACTGACTATTCGGAAGGTACAGCTGAAATTCAGGCACATACATTAGCTGCTTAAAGTTGTCTGTATGACTATTCTATTCAGTCATTTGAAGTTGGGCATAATTTATACTGACATAGGTTTTGTCATGAGTAGGAAATTCTATTTTATATCGTCATTAATATGTTTGAAAAGAGAAGTGAATAAGGTGTGGAGGAGCATTTAGTTAATTCTACAGTTGAACACCTAAGTAGTATAGTAATGTCCATGGTCACCATTTACTCAGCCATTATACTTTTTCAATGATTTTTAGTCATACAATGACTAAACATTGGATGAACAATATTAAAACAAATTTTAAAACTAAAATCTTTTCAATTAGAAGATCAACATTCTCCTTCTCAAAAAATAGCACAACTCTATCCTGCTTAGTTACATAGCTCAGGTATGCAAACTAGCAATGCTGCTCATGTTTTTTCCCTTTAAAAGGAAATGATTTTCCAGTGAGCTGATAAAGAATTGCAGACCTTGCCTATGTTTTTGTTCTGTGTACTGAATCTGTAATCTCATACTTACCCTCATTTTAGTCCAACGATCTTATTACCCTTCTACAAGAAACTTCTTAAACTGGACTAAAACAGGTCTTCTAACATCAAGAATGCAAATAAGATTTAGAGTAGAGGAGCAAACTAACAGAAGAATCCGCTTTTTCTTATGTGACTGCCTGATGAAGAAAAAGAAGAATCCCTGTTACAGGGTGATATAGGCAGAAGAGGGAATAGTTCATTTTTGGGTGCCACCTGTACTTCCTGGTATGCTGCCAGTGCTAACTTCACAGTGGCAAGTATGCCATCCTCCATATCACCCTGCCTATCTCCCGCATATTGGAAGCTTCAGATTTCCACAACTATTCTATTTAACTGATCATATAGCTGCAGTTCCTTATTGTCTGTAATTTGAATAACTGAATATCTCATGTCACTCACAGTACAGCTTTTCATTTCTGTTTCCATCAACCAGGCAGAATAAAATCTTGTAAGCAGAAGGTAAGTAAGTCCATTAGCAAATGTTTTGGGAGTTGTCTAGTACTATTCATGATGTCAGTTTTCACTAATACATCAATCTTAAACATTTGTTTCCTGTTCTGCAGCAATTGTTTCAGGATGAACTGTATTAAACTAAGGTAACTGAATGGTATAACTGTTTTTGAGATAGATGGGTACATGCCTAGCTAGTCACAGATTTTTACTGTAAATGTGTAAAATGATATTTCAAATCCCTTAATTTTTGTCAGCAGTTGTGTATTGCTTCCATTTTCAATTGCAGATTTTTGCACTCTGTTTCTGTGTGTTATCAYCTCACTGGTGTGACTTTCGTGAAATGCCTTCTAGTGTAGAACACTGTCTATTCAATGGTTAAAGGATAGTATTCAGTTATGGTGAGGTAGTCAGTGCAGTACCTACATTGAACACAAATTACCTGAGAGGATATAGATGAAGCAACTGTACAGAGGCATCACTGCTATGTGCTGCAGAAATGATATCTGTGCCAACCCCTCTAAATGCTCTGGAGTAAACCATGATAGGGAAATGGCAAGAGGACGCAAGAGATAGATAGGTGGTCACTTCCAGCAAATCAGTCAGTGCTGAGGTAAAGAACCAAAATATTACAGATCCTTGAGTATTCATCTCTTGAAACTTTTAGGATATTTTTGATTTTTTTGTTTTGTTTCGTTTTAATGAAAACACACCGGATAAGTGTGTTTCTGTTGGGTTGTGAAAAAGTGCAAAAGTTTCCTTGGAGTAGTCCTACCCAATCTTAAAAAATGTATACTTTATTTGACCATGAATTAGGCTGTCAGCCCCAAGTACTCTGCAGTACTTTAATTCAGAAGTTTGGTTTAGCAGTTTTTATAAACATCTGTATGTCTCTACCTAATAAATTACTCATTGTACCTTACAGCAAAATGGTAATGTCTGTAATAGTACTGCAGTGTAGTAACTAAGTGAATGAATAATACATGTCTGTTTTGTGGTAAGTACAATGAAATGCTGCTTCCTTTCACTTTCGGTGCATCAGATGTGCAATTACTGTATAATTAAGTTCAGCTTGCCTGACTGGTGACTGACGTTCCCACACTGCTGTTCTATATTGACTACTCAAGCACACCAAGTATCTTGTAGAACAAAATTTCAAGTGGAAGATATGCAGACAACTACTTTAGCACATTTCATGAGCCAAAATGGYTTCTGTCTCAGTTTCTTCTACCACAGGTGGGCAAGATACACTTGTGAGAATACGTGTGAACTGAAAGACCCAGTAAGCCAAGGAAGTTCTTCAATCAGAGTAATCACAATAATGTATGAATGTGCAAAAATGAGGGCCTGATGGTTAGAATGAATGCAGTTTAATCTCTTCCATGATATAATTTCTATCTTTTGTTTCTTCATTTAAATGAGAATACACCCGTTTGTCAACTGACAAAGAGTTCCATACTGCGTTTGCAATTCTAAATGGCTGAGCCCTGTGAATCATTCTGTAAGAGATGAGTAAGTGAATCTCAAGGGAAGGAAATCCTCTAATCAGATTGATATAGCCTGTCCCTCACTGCAGCTCTGAAATCACTACTGAGCAAAATTATTTTTGTTTAAAAGAAACCTGTAATTGTTTTAAAAAAATAGTTAATAGCCCCTTTAATTCAAAAGGGGCTGTGCGTGAGAATTCAAGAAGATCTAACAGTTAACTTTGAAAATACCTTTAATCTGGGGAAATTGTTTTTGCACTGATAAGGCAATTAAGATTTACCACACTGAAGGGTTTTATAGTGCCATTATAGTCAAGAAATAGTAGATTTAAACTTTRCTGGGTGTTCCTAGTTATGAATGTTTCAAATACAGATCCAGATGACTTTCTGGAAAAGTGGAGGACACAACAGTTGAATCTTACTTTTTCAAGTTTTTGTAAAATGACTAGAAATGAGATGCAAAGTGATGTCCAAATTTTAGTGATAAAATTTGATTTGTAAAAAATGATTTTTACTGTACTATTTGTGTTACTAGGAAACTGTGAATGGATTGTGTAGTTGCAATAAAACCACTGTTTTTCACAATGTCAAAATAAGCAGCATTCCCCAAGTCCACATAAAGGGCAAATAAGAGAATCCTGTTTCAAAATTCTTTAATTCAATCAACATTCAGTGGGTATGACGTTCTATTTTCTTCTGTCATTTTCAGGGGTTTTCAATGAGGCTTGTCCTGGCAGCCTTGAACTCAGGTAGGAGTTTTGCCATTCATTTCAGCCCATAATAAAGAGCTTTTCTAAGGAAATAAACACAAAATGGTTAAAAAAAATTTACATGTGGACTTCTAAAATTTGTTTTGGTCCAGATTTGTTAAATTTAAAATGCAAAGATTTTTACTCAGCACCCAAGTTTTCAAGTCAGAAACTGACATAAGCTAACTTTCCCAGCTCCCAAAAGTTTGAATCAGAAAATACAATAAGTCTATAATTAAATGTTTTGCTTTGTTTGAAAGAAGTCCAGAGGATTCTTTAAAATGTCAGTAAAAACAATTCTTGACGAATTCTGTTTACAATGTGTAGAACTAAAACATATGCATAAATTTTTGAAGGCTCAAGGACCTGGTTATAGTTCTCTACGATTCTGAACTATGCAGCTGAAGTTATGCAAAAGAAGGCTGGTTGTGCCACAGTCAGGAAATTTTTAACTACTATATTTACTGACAGAAAAAGAGAGGTGCAAAAATCAGAATAAATTAATAAATATTATTTTTAAATGGGTCAAGATTTTCTCTTCTGGTCATATTGGGTTAAGAAATATTAGAAATYAAATGCCAATTTTAGGATCAATTAATATGAAAAATTTGGTATTAGATTAAATCAGTATTTCTCCCAGGAATGGAGAAACTACATTTTTCTGTCATTTCAAAGCAACTAATACAAATTTATAGAAGAAATTCTTGTTAACCATCTTTGAGTGAGCATCATGAAGTTTCACATAACGAAATTTTTTCCCATTTCCACTATTCTGGTTGTCAACATGATCCRTTTTCTGTAATGGTAATGCCTCCAAATAGTTGTGTAATCAACACGTTCCATTAGTACACTTCTTGTGACCTTGCCAAGGTCACAAGAAGCATACTAAAGATTTTGAATGATAATGTGTAATAATGGGTTGTTATGCACTGAAGTATTCATGGTCAAGAAATCCTTCTTGTAGTAGATGAAAGTTTATTTTGCAGATTTAATAATCAAAATAAACTTCCATCTACTTCCATATATATATATGTTTCTGTTTTCATATATATATATATATATGGGGAGGTAGGGATGGGCAGTGTGTAATAATATTAGATATTCTCTTTTATTAAAATTATTATTGCCATTAATATCAAATCACYATTAAGCTGTGATAAGAGACCCCTTGCACAAACAAGCAGAGAACAAATCTTTCAAGCTTCTAATCTCTGGCTCTTCTGTCTATGTTAATTTGCATTCATTTTCAGGATGTTTATCAATTAAATATTCACCTGAATAAAATACTTGCAGAAACATGATTTCATGTTAGTTACTTCCACAGGCTATGCACACCTTAGATAAAAAAATCTTTTTGTGCATTTTACATGTGTTAGTGCTCATACTGTTGTTGGAGTTGTATAGGAGACCCTGAATAGTCTTCTTTGCTCTAGCTTTAACTCCTTGCTCTGCTTTAGAGCACTCATTACATTAAATAAACATTTCCTTACAGGCTCTTCTGCCTCACTTGTGTGGCTTAACAAAGCTGACTTCATTTCTGAAAGCTCTCTCTCTGATGAACGTAAAATTAAAAACATGTTTATGTGGTGGCTGTTTGGAGAACTTCAGGGACTTGTAAAATGCGTAGCCTGGTCTGACTAGTGGACAGAGAGCAAATAGGGTTATTGAAAGTGCAGGTTTAATAATCGCCTAGTTCTACATTTYGCCACCTAAAATTTCTAAAAATACTTGTACGCATATGCAATACATTATTCAGAGAAACCCCTCTAAGAACTTTGTTACCATTAGGAAACTTTTGAAGACAGTGAGGCAACTATTTATCTTGATTTTCTCCAGAACCGTATAAGAGGTCATCACATGTAAGTGAAAGGTGCTTTTTTAATATTGTTTTGTCTGCACCTCAGATTGTACTTATGCTTAAGTTTGAATTGTTTTCAAGTATTTCATCAAGGAGAAAACAATAAAAGCTACTGCTTGTAAGGAAGATGACAAAAATCAAGTACTTCGTCTTTCTGTGAAAAGGACATTGAATTCCACCTAACTATGAATGAGAAAAAGCTTAATTAAAGCTCTGGTGGATGCTGAAGTAGTCTTTTCTGAAAGCACATCGGGAAAGGGTAAATCTTTGATGATGCAGGCATATGCAATAATAACTAGCTTTTTGAGACCATCACTTCCTTCTTCTCTGGAAGAAAGTTTGATATCTTATATTCTGGATTTCTCTTAGACATTGGAAAGGCATGCAATTTATATACTTGAGCACCTTAAATGCTCTACAGCATAAGAGATCTTTTCAGTCACCATGCATAAAATGCTATATTGCAATTAAAAATATATTGCATTTGACTAATAATGATTTCCTCTTTATATATTTTCATAATGTATGCTATTTTCTACATACAAGAAGTGCACAACTGCTTGAACTGTTTCTAAGAAAATGAATAGCATCATAATAAGGAAAGAAAGTGCACAGTTCTAAGTCAAAGTTCACTTTGTGTTAACTTCATGTTAGAAATAAAACAAAAGTAAAATATAAACAAATGACAGGGTTAAAATGCATTTTATTTTTGTGGAGAATATGACATTAATAAGTAGGTAGAGAGAGAAGGGTTGGGTGTGCTTTTCAGTAGCTGCCATCTGGTAGCTATATAACACAGTTATGATGGTCAAGCAGGTGGTGATTAACCATGATTCAAAATGATGTTTCACAGCAGCTATCCACAGCAGGGAGTGAATCATGGCATTCAACAGTATTCTGATGGAATTCTCATGCTGGGAAAAATGAGGTGATTCACAACTGGTATGGGCAGGAGGGGCTGGAAGCACACCTCCTTTCAAAATTGTCGGTCTTGTTCAACCATCTGATGGGTTTGTAGGGTTGTCAGAAGAATGGTAGGAACTGTAGGAACAAGCTACTTTATGTTTTTTCGTTGGGATTTACATATATACACTGTATTGTTAAATACAATCATGAACTTTACTTTTTARCATCAAAATCATTCACTAAAGTGAAACAGATATACTAGGCAGAAGTACAAGAAAGCCCTCTTCAAATTGTTCCACTACAGAATTTCTTTTAGAAATATGACACTGGGCAGAGATGATCAAGAAAGTTAAGACAGAAAGAGTAATCTGGGCAAACTGTTGATCCATTACTCTCATCTCACTCTTTTGTTTAATTATTGAACAATTGGTACAAGAAAACATGATGCATAGATAAATGTAGAATGTGCAATCCAGCTTCCTTAAAAAGATAGGACATAGCTTAATTAACCAGATCTCTATGTTTTCTTCTGCAAAAGAGGACTGCAAGTCATCTAATCTGACTGAAAATCAATATAGCGTTTGTTATGGAAAATTTGGAGATTAGACACTAACATTCTGTAGCCATGAATATAAAAGTCAAGGGCTTTTTAGAAGAGATGGCGGAATGTTAGTACTACTCTACGCTATCCTGCAGATTCATTTAGAATATTATGTATGATTCTGGTCATCCATGTAAAAGAAAAATTAATATATGCTGGAGCAGGCATAGAATAACAGAATGATCAGAGAATGGGCAAATTATCATACAAGAACAGAGCAAAATAGAGATGGAGGGAAGATATGATTCTACTTTATAAATACATCAAGGGGAATACCAGGGTAGGAGAAGATCTGAGACTGTGTTTGCACACAGAGAAATTGTATTAAACTGAGTGTACTTAGGGAAGAAATGATAGCACGTTTTAGATAAGAGGGGTTCTCCAACTCTTAAGGACAAGAGGCAGTGGGCACAAATTTAAATACAGGAGATTCAATTTAAATGTAAGAGAAATAAATTTGCCAAGAGAGGGTGTGGAGTCTCCATCCTTAGAGATATTCAGAACTTGACTGGATAAGACCYGGAGCAACCTGCTGTGGGTGACCCTGCTTGACCAGGGTGGGTGGACTAGATGATATCCAGAAGTCCCTTCCAACCCCAACCATTCTGTGATTCTGTAATTCCAAAAGCAATAGGAGATGTGCTTAAATGCTTAAATGCACCCAAGCAGCTTTCACCTGAAGCTTGATTAAATGATGACTAACCTGAGTGGTGTCATGGACAGAAGTCCATTTTGGTTCCTTCAAATCTTATATTGTTAGAACTGGAGGAAGAGAACATTCAGTTTCAGTATGGGAAGTAGGAAGAAAAACAAAAGAAATTAAGTATTTGCCTAAATATGAGCTAAAGAGGGGAATCATTTTCCTGCTTRCTCACAGAACTAGGTAGATTTATGCATAGATTTGCCGAAGTAATTCAGATATGTTCAGAAATTGATCATGATTTCTGTCAATTGATCATGATTCAGAATAAAATCCTGTTTTTCCCACTAATGCTCAGTATTTCTCTTTCTATATGCTACAGTGGTTCAAGAGTGGATAGCAATTATTTCAAAACATACAGCTCCCCTATTTGTCAAAGACACCACTGGTACTGAAATCAGTTGTCAGATCTTTAGAACAAGTAATACTCATTCTTTGATATTTCATGGAATTGACTTACAAAATTCCAGTTTTCTTTGAATTTAGTAACATGAAATAAGGAGCAATACTTGCTGAAGAGCTGTAATTTATTCTTTGTTAACTGCAGCTTAAACAAATCTTCTCTATTGTTTAATGAAAAGTTTTGGAGCAGAGAATCCTCTGGCCTTGCTCCAATATTAACCTTTCAGAGGTAACATTGTAGATACTAAAAAAAAAGAGAGAGAGARAGAAAATGACTAAAATGTATCTGTGGAGAAAGACAAAGCTTATCTTAAAAATACTAATGCTGTTGAAAATGCACTAGTTTTGTCTATCCATCTAAATGCCACAAAACACCAAAAGGTGCTATTTGTATTTTTATGCACAAGGACTGRTCAAAGGAGTTTATTTTAAATATGTATGCAGAAGTAAATTCTTTTTTTTCTTACAAGAATATTTCCTCTTTAATTGTCAGAGAGTATAGTAAACTCATAAACCCTTCCTTGTGACTTAGAGTCACCCAGYATAAACTATTTGAAGTTCTGGTGGAATTTCTTGGCCATTCAAATGCTATAAGCTCAAGTACTTTCTCCACCTCGTATAGCTCACTGAGCTTGCACTTCAGGGAATTTTGCTAACACTTCAGACTCTCTTGTGAGGACAAGCAGATCAATTAGATTGTACATTCACAGTTATGCCCAAGACAGAAAACGATGTTGGTGCAAAAGGGGGGAAATACATACGAGACGGCTGGCAAGGTTGCAGGCACAATTAAACTATTTTATTTTCCTTTGAACAAGCGAAATTGCAAAATTTTGCAGGGAGCAGAACACATTTGTTCTTCAGTATTTGTATTATTTTTAGCTGTATGCTCTGACATGGTCACTTTCTCTAATATTAGGTGCAGCTGCTACCTTAGCTTCTCTCTCAAAACTTTTCTGGGCTGTGTATTTTATTTTATTTTATATCTTTGATCAGAAGAACAAAGATTCCCTCCCAGCTAGTGCATACAAAAAACCGTGAACTTATGATTCATTTTCTTCATTATACAGCCTTCTCTCATAGAAGAGTCAGTGCTGCCTTTTCTCTTTCATTGCCAAACTTCTTTTGATTGAAGAAAGTCACCTAACCTTTCCAATACTTTACCTTATCAAAATACTACTTTGTTTCCAAGTGCTTGATTTTCATTCTATTCTGTCCCTGCTCTGAGCTACCAAGATCCGACAAGAACGTATGAGTCCTACAGCTCCTGCAATCCTTAGTCTGTATTTCCCTACCACAATACCACAATAATCATTTGCCTGATAATCCTCTCCCCTGCTTCCTGATCCTATTTGTACCGTACCTCACAGAATTTCTTCTTCAGCTGCTTCCAAGTCCTTAAACAGATTTGAGAGAGTAAGAGACCTATCACTTCTTCTCAGTCTTGTCCTCTCTTCCATGTCTCCMCATGGAGTTTTGCATTGTTGCATATTAAGTGCTGTGGCTTGTTTCCCTCCTCTCGCTTACACCTTCTACCTAGGAACTGCAACTCTACAAAGGTTTCCCCAAATCCTACTGACTGACCATATTTTCTTTTAAGTGGTCAGTTTCTCTAGTAGCATATACTCTTAACTCAGTCTTTTCTGTCCTGGCTACAAATTAATCACTCTCTCTCTCTCTCTCTCTTTTTTTTTCCCCCCAAATAGAACACTACTTACTTGAATACTAATTATTTAAACAAGTCTGTGCTTTGCTCCACAGAGTACACAGAGTAAGCCACCGACCATCTATCCCCTTGTACTTTTCATCCTACATTCATTCAGCAGTCAAGTCACTTTTTACTTCAGTCATTTAGTCATTTTTGGACACAATCATAATTTGCTTCTCTACAAGTTTAGTACAAGGTGGATAGTGTAAAATGTGAAGGCACAGTTAGATTTTCTTCCAGTGGACCAAGACTTAAAATGAGTGATCTTAATGTTTTCAATATAGCAGTTTATGAGAAAGCTTCTACAGGATCAGATCTAGGGTTTTTTGTTGTTCTTTTGTTCACATGTAAGAAAGAGTMTGCCCACATTGGTGATTTGAACAGTATTCTTTGTCATATTAGTGTTTTCATCATGCTCATTGAACTGCAATACCCTGTGTTGCAACTTTATGTTCTAATTTCTGATTTAGATAGGGTTTATTTATTGCTCAGTTTGCTTCATTCTAGGTCAACAGCTTTAGTGTATTTTAAGCGGGCCATGAAATACAAATGCACTTACACAGGAAAACATTTAACTAGTGTGATTCAAACAATTAATGTTACACCTTGTAGTGCCTGTATAAGCATAAACATCTCAATTTCTTTTGTTACCCTTGTTCATCAGATCAAGCAAAACTGGACCAAACCTATCCAAAGCCAGATAAGTCTGTGAGTTAATCCTTAGAGAGGACTGAGTTTACTTGGCCCAGGTCATCTTTACCCTTTTTAGGTTGCATCAACATTCAGATCAATGGAGACCCATGCAGGCTAAAGTTGAGGCAACTCGTCAGTTGACGAGTAAGCCTATATTTTGCATCTTAACATGGATGAACTGGAAGTATTGTGCCAAAATCAATGAACAAATACACCAGAGAATCTAGCAGAGTCTGAAGTACAGCATTTTATGCCTCCTTCTGGTCCCAGAAGGAATAGAGGTAGGCAGAATTCAATTAACAGAATAGCTTCAGGACACGATGAACAGTCATGACCATCAAAAACATAGGTTTTTGATGCTGGTAAAATGAGGAAGGGGTTGAAGAAGTGTATGTCATAACAAATGGGGTCAATTATAAGCTCGTTTCTCAAGTTTACCTCTTGTTTTACAGTATTCTCAAACATTGCTAGCCGAAAGAACGAGATATGCCTGTCTGTTACAAGAGTGCTACATACTGTCCACTAGAAACCATGTTAGATTTATTGAAGTGCCTTTAATCTTCGAGGATATTTCCCTTTTCCACACCTTTTTAATCATTTGATTTGGTAAGCATTTGTTTTCTCTTATTGTGCTCGCACTTCCATTTGTCTACATCTTAGTTTTGCTTTTATTCTATATATGTTTTCCCCTGCAAAAACATCTTTCTAACAGGTAAAATTTAATAAAAGCAGTCTTCAAAAATCAGGTTTCTGCTCAAAAATTTCCATTTAYTGTAGAAAGTTAAACTGATCAAGAATCCTTTTGTACAGAGTGACATTCATGCCTTTTCCCTGACGTGGACCTGAGTTAAGATGTCTCCTWAAGTTCTAAAGCAAATGTTCGGGATAGGATGAGGGGAATTATAATGTTGAAATGAATAATAGGAAAAAGTAAGACTATTGGATTTGCCTAAAGTGGTAATAGGTGTTGGAGRTGTGCTTGATCTTGCCACTTAAGTGATGTTGGACAGCTTCCTGCATGACCTAGTAAAAGCAATAGAAAAAAAATGCATTTAAATTCTGCAGTAGGGCCTATTGACTTGTAATAGACCCCTGGGCCTGGGACAAGACTTTCGTTGGACTAATGCAGTCATGATTACTCTTCAAATAGAGAGTTTCTGCTAGTCTTGGGCTTTAGAAAAGTCTTCAGATTAAGAAAGAATAAAATACTGTTTTCTGTACCTTGCTGTTGCAAGCAAGACAAACTTGAACAGCCTAGACTTCCATTTCAAAATAAGTACACTTTCTTAAATTAATCAATTAGAAGTTACCATCCAAGTTACTAGCCCCAACTCATGCTTTTCTGATGYTCAGATATTTTTGCACTCATGCTCTATCTATAGAACCTGCTGAGCTGTGTGGTGAAGGAGAATCTCAGTTCTGATAATTGTGCAGCTTTTGTATAGGTGACATTTTGTGTCAGGCTGGAATCAATTTGACAGAGSTTTCTTCCTTTTATTCACTCCTTTATCTCGTTCGTAAAGGTTTAAACTACTGCCTTTAGGAAGAAGTCAAGTGAAGGACAAATTGTCAGTGTTGTTCTAGAGCAACATTRTGATCGATGTATCTTTATAGCAAAATAATATACAAATTGGCATCATACTTGATGGACGCTGCATGGCAAGCTATAGAAGGAATGAATGAGTTACGTCAGGCCTGACTTTTTTCTACTTTTTAGTTAATATTACAAAGTCTAAAGTAATTATCCATTTGGCACTTCTCCTTGTGAGTCACTTGTCAATTCATAAGCCATTCAAACAATATATTACACACTGGATCATCTGTGAGAACTTCCTGGCATAGCTCTCCATCATTGAATTCAGTTTTTCAGGGTATACCAGTAGAATTTATCTAGATTGTGACTGGACCGGTGTTGTTTCCTTGCTATGTACTGCTGCATGTTTGTCAACTGCACCTATCATGTTTTCTGATGTGACTCATACTCCTTTCCAGAAAACAGACAGAGAACTGTGCTTCTTTTGGCATTACTTTTTGATGTTAGGAAAGGAAAATCGGTACTAATTTTGCAGTTKTACTTGGTATATCTAAATTTGTGTGAAAACCTGCTGTTTCAGCTAGAGGACATTTGTGTGTGCTATTTAGTTAGCTTTGTTTCCTGTGGTTTGGTTGCCTTTACTTATTAGGGGACCTGATTCACTGCAGATAGCAMCTGAAAGGTGTAAATTACAACCATATTGGCAGGAAGAACTTTCACTGTATTTTTACTAGTAAGGAAAAGCTAGAAAATTTTACTGAACATCAGCTTGTGCACTGAAGCCTCCTCAGAAACTTTGTCTTGCTGCATGTATGATGTCCTCCTAGGTTACTGAAGACTGACAAGCATACACACTGTTGAGGATACCTAGGTCTAGGCTAAACAAAAATCTCTCCATCAGAACATATTGTTATGAGTTGTTACGTTTTCTTCTTCCAGGAAGAAAATCCAAACAACTCTTGATATTGTAACTAGACATGGAAATTAAGCCTGTGAGAAAATGTGAGCCTAACATTTAACAGTATGAGTAGATGACAAAGTACTACAAGGTAAGCTGATGGTGTACTCTATAAAAAAAATGTTGTCTCCAAAATAAACTCAAATAATTCTAAGATGCAGTGMAGGAAGAATTAGAAAATAAGAAAAGTTCATAACAGTTACCCTATGGGAATCAGAAAACTTATTTACAGGGCTGTAGCTCTACTTTTGCTGAAGATAACCTTTATCGAGGATAAACCAAGTCTCTGGACAGCTTGTTTTAGGAAAACTTAGGAACTGTTTTTGTAGCCTACCCTTTCCTTTGGCAGCACCTTTGTAGCCCTATTCCTGCTGGAACTCTGGGATTTCTCTCATCAGACCCTAACACTAACCATAGGTCTACACACTGGCTTGGTTCAGGTTTAGAATTAATTTTGGAAGMCCAAATTATAGTGAGTGTTAGAAGAGGCCACTGATGGGAAGGGTGGACTGCAGAAAGAATTCTCCCCTGCAGTTTTATTCCACTGGGGTACAGGTAAGGAGCTTGGACTGAGGCTCAGCACTCCTCAAGGAGCAGAGTTCAGGTTAAGGTTAGAAACTGTGTTGGGAGAAAGACAAAACCTAAAGCTCTAGTGGGAATGGGACTGCAAAGGGATGCCAAATAAAGGACTTTGCTGCAAAAGCTTTTCCCCTGAGAAATCTTTCATTTTGTGCTGGGCTTGGGAACTTGGACTAAGGTTTCGTCTCTACTAAAGGTTAAGGTTCACAACAGCTCTAGTGTTGTGAGAGTGACAACCTACAGCTCCATCTTAAGTGAGGCTGCAAAGTGACTGCSAAAGATAGGGCCAGCTGCAAAGGGGTTTTTCCCCTCACAATTTCTTCCTATTGTACTGGGCTGAAGGCTAAAGCTTAGATGACAGGAACACCTAGATTTGAGTTTGGAAGGGAGACAAAGCCTGAAGCTCCAGCTGGAGTAGAGCTGCAAAGGTCCTGTTAGAGTAAAGAGCAGGCTACAAAATGATTCTCCTCTTATGGTTATGTTCATCTGGGTCACAGCTGTACAGAGCTGTGTACAGAATGTTTGACCTGCCTTTTGGTGACTGTTAGGTTGCTTGCCTCACGGTTGTCTCATGTTAGTGAAGCTGGAGAACTCTTACAGAACTTATATCTTAGTTGTCATAAGTCATCATAACAACAATTCTGTTCATACCCGCTGAACTCCACTGAGCTGTACATCTTATTACATTACTAAAGCCAATGACRTTATCAGGTTCACACTAGTGATAGCCACCATCTGTTATATTTTGTAGCCCGTGAAGAAAATCGGCTGTACATCTAATCATCTTGTTTTACGTTATGGTATTTACTTCAGAGGGTTTTCRTGGAACTGTATGATTTCTAAGTAAGTACAAGATGTCATTGTAGTTGTCTATTCTGAAGGGAAGAAAGTTATCTAAGAGATTCAGTTCTCTGCTTTGATACTTTATTATTCAAAGTACAAATACTTTTAGTATTTAGTCATTAACATATATAAGTAGATACTTATGTGGTGACACAAAATTCTGTTATAATTTGTCACTTCTGTTGGCATACTGGAACTTTGCCCTCTCTCTTGCATTTCCTTTTAATTAATATAGATTTTCACTTTAATAGAGTTCATAGATTTTTATCAAAGCTTTTCTACAGAAGCCTGACAGTTTTAATGTTTCSTTTTACCTTTTAACAGATGTAATTTCAGTGCATGGTGGAAATGTTAACTAATGTTTTCTTTTTTATGTAATTCATAGAAGTATATTTTAACAAACAATAAATGAAATGCAGATTTACCTGCTGACAAGTTATTGGTCAAGATTGGAGACTTGAATATATTAGACTGTTACTTCTCTTTGGTTTATGCTTAAATCTATAACTCCATTTTGTAATTCTTTTCCAGATTTTTTTCCAGTATTAGCTGTTTGTTTATAAAATAATTAAAAATCAATTTTAGGGCATTATTCAGAAATAGGAAAAAAGTACCAAGTTTGATTGTGGGAAGGAGAAATGTTTTATCAGTCGTACAGAACTTCTTCTGAAATTAAGAAAATTCCAAGTATAATTTGCCATGYTTTATTCATTTTTATTCATCTCAATTTTCCTTAGCAGCCCCTGGAACTGAAGAAACAAGTGCCAAAAACTCATGCAAAAAAAGTATTTTTAYTTTATTTCTAGACAGAATGCACACAAGGAACACTAAAAATCTTGGTAAGATGTTTTTTATTTCATTTTCTTTTTTTAAATAAAAGCGGTGAAAATGAAATGGCTAACTTACAAAACAGTTTTTCTTCCTTGTGCAAGTCAAAGAGCCTATGAAACCTGAAATTTGTGTACATTCCGAAAAAGGACAGACATCAGACCATGCAAGTAGAACAAAATGTCAAATGTCATTTGGGGGTAAAATTTAAAGTAATATGTTTTAACTCTAATGTGTGTTAACTATATCTGAAAATAATGTTTGAAAATCAAACTCATTTCTTAAGAATATGCTGAAGCCTCTTATGTAACACTGTCCATTTTTTGGTCATTCTGTTTAGCAGCAATGGTGGTAATCATGTTAGGTTTAGATTGRCATTATGAAGATTAACACTCCATTGGTATGAATTAGGAAATTAAAATTGATCTTGAGCACTCTAAAGTATGACAGGGCCAAAGGAGGATAGCACTCAAGCTTTTAGGATGCCCAAGTGTTAAGATGGGAGGTTTAAAACTTCAGCAGTTTTGGTTTTCTGCCACATGCCTATCAGATCATTTTTTATAGGACATCTGGGCTGCATCACACTGCCTTTTTCTAACACTGGAGACCAGGTGATTAAGATTTTCTCCCTACTGGAAGACTCTCTATTACTGTAATAGGTCATAAKTAGGCAGAAGGCATTCCTACTCTCTGTACACAGAGAAACTGGTATCCTGACTCCYATGCTCTGCTCAAGTGAACAGTATCTATAAACTATTCCAAAGTAGGCCCTTACCTCTCTAGGCATTTTTGAATTCTCATCTTTGTGATATTGTGTCTCTTTAGTTTTCTCTGGCCTGATATGTAGATGAACTCAGTATATGAATTGCTCAGAGTTAGGTACTCATAGCTCAGTGATGCAGCTGAGAGAGTGAATCAAATCCTTAGTTATGTTAGCACGGGAAAAGCATCAGTGTGATCCTGATATTATCCCCATATATGGAATAAGTGAGACAAATGAGTCAAGTTTTGCTTCTAACTGGTGTTAAAAGTGGGGAGTTATTCAGAATAAGAACTACGTGATCTGAGTTCCAAAAAACGTGTCTTTTTATTAGAGGCCTAACCACTGTAACATACAATTTTTTCCAAATAAAGATTAAGAAACTGTTCAAATGTACTTCATAGCAGATGATCATTTAGTAGCAAAAAGCAGCAGAGAAAAGACCCAGAGATTACAAATAAACTACAAATATTTAGGAGTGGGGGTTACTGATATCTGTAACAGATTGTCTAGTTACGTGATAGATTATGAATTACTTCTAGTCCTGAAACTGAGCTAGGTCCATCTTTGCCTGTAACCCATAATTTTTTTGTGCATTTCTGCACATGAAAATCATCAATCTATTATTTATATGTAAAAGTGGTCTTATTTTCATCAAGTCAGATTGTGCACCATTTGCTCCCAATCATGAAGRGCAATAGAGTATCAGTACTCATATGACCGTCTGCAAACAATCCTGGACAACATATTCCAGGTGACCCTGCTTGAGCAGGGGGGTTGGATTAGATGATCTCCAGAGGTCCCTTCCAACTTCAATCATTCTGTGATTCTGTGATTATGCTTTTAAAAATGATGCATCTAATTCTAAACAGAATTTTACTAAACTGTTTGCCAGATCCCTGTATGGGATAATGTCTTCTTAGAAAARGGAAAATATAAAAAGTCATTTTGTTATATGGGGAAAAAATTATCTGCTTTTAAATTGTCAGGTACATGTTATCCTATGTGGTTATGAATGCTGAAGAAGATTGCCTCTMTACAGAATGCAGTTATTCATTTTAGCCTGCCTTCAGCAGACTTCAGTTATAAAAAAATCAGTCATGAATTAAACTGTCAGTGATATTGTTGAGCGTCACCTTTTGGAGAACTTTCCTGACTGGTTCCATTCTACTTTAGTCTTTCACTTTTTATTGACTGTCTCTTTTTCACTTTGCCATTTCACTGTTGTGTTAATGAGCTTTTCTTCTATCTGAGATTATTATTGTGCATATTTCTGCTTTTGGGCCAAAACTCAACTAAAACCACGTACTTTCTGCCTTTTCCAACACCTAGTCATTTTCTTATTTTCTTATTTTGATTTTTGATGTTTGAAAAAAAATACATACAGGAAGCTTGTAAGACATTGTGATGACCCCCACTAGTCAGAAGAGTGGGGGCACTTTATACTCATGTAGTTAAGCCTGCAATTTTTTTTCATATTTTCTGAAAAAACAAGGTGTCATTTTGAGATCTATCCTTCTGAATCCTATTTCAGGGTTATGTTTATTATGAATGACTAATGGTCAAGTAAGGAAGTAGTGGATGGGGCTGGCAACCAAAGGATCTGGGGCTGAAAGGGAGTCACCTCAATCATATGCATGTAAATAGGAAGTGCCTACAGGACCACATAAAGGGGAAAGTTCTCATGCCCTTTCTAGGAAGATAACATGCTAGGATGCCTCTCTGAAGCACATGTACATTACATGTGCTTCTGAAGCACCCGGCATGGGGAACAAAAAGGAGGAATATCTGTGTCTGTGTGCAGTTACAGGGCTATGATCTGATGGGGATCATGGCGACACAGTGGAATAGCTCACAGGAGTGAGCTATCACATGCTGCAATGGATGGATAGAGGGTCTTTAGGAAGGACAGTCCAGGAAGACAAGGAGGAGGAGTTGCCATTGATGTGAGAGAGCACCTGGAATGCCTGGAGCTCTGCCTGGAGACATGTGAGGGTTTAGCTGAAAGCTGATGGGTCAGGATCAGTGGGCAGACCAGCACGAGTGACACTGTAGTGGGTGTCTGCTATAGACCACCTGACCAGGAAGAAAAATTAGATGAGGCCTTCTTGAGATAAGTGGAAGATGCTTCATGTTTGCAGCTACTGGTCCTCCTGGGGGCTTTAACTACCCTAGTATCTGCTGGAGGGACAGCTCAGCAGGGCACAAGTAATCTAGAAGGTTTTTTTAATGCATTAATCCTAGCTCAGGTGATTGAGGAGCTGACAAGGAGAGGTACTCTGCTGGACCTTATCCTTACAGATAAGGAAGATGATGTGGAAGTCAGGGGCAGCCTTGGCTGCAGTGAGCATGAGATGGTGGAGTTCAGGACTGTGTGAGAAAGGAGCAGGGCAAAAGGCAGGATCATAACCCTGGCCTTCAGGAGAGCTGGCTTTGGCCTGTTGAGGGCCAGCTTGGAGGAATGTGATGGGATATGGCCCTCGAGGAAAGCAGGGTGCAAGRGATCTGGCTGATATTCATKGGTCACCTCCTCCAAGGTCAAGARTRGTCCATCCCAGCAAACCATAAATCAAACAGAGGTRACAGGAGGCCTGCCTGGATGAACAAGGAGCTCCTGACAAAACCTGGACACAAAAAGGTGGTGTTCAAGAGGTGGAAGCAGGGGCAGGTGATCCAGGAGGAATAGAGAGGCGCAGTTTGAGCATGCAGGGATGGGGCTAGGAGAGCTAAAGGCCACCTAGAGTTGAAACTGGCAAGAGATATTAAGGGCTTCTACAAATACAAAATCAGCGAAAGGAAGGCTAGGGAAAATGTGGTGCTGAAGGAGGATCTGGGAGACTACAGGCCAGCCATCCTCACCTTGATCCCTGGAAAGATGATGGAGCAGCTAATCCTGGCAACCATTTTCTGGCATGTGAAGGACAGAGAGGTGATTGGGAGTAGTCAGCATGGATTTATGAAGGGGAAATCATACTTAACCAACCTGATAACCTTCAAGGTTGGCCTGGTAGATGAGGAGAGAGCAGTGGATGTTGTTTATTTCAGTTTTAGATGATTTTGGCACTGTTTCCTGTGCCCTCAAAGACAAACTGATGAAGTGCAAGCTAGATAAGTGGTCAGAGAGGTGAACTGAAAAGTGGTTGAACTGCCAGGCTCATAGGGTTGTGATCAGCGGCATGAAGTCCAGCTAAAGGCCAGTACTTAGTGGTGTCCTCCAGGGGTCAATACTGAGCTCCGAACTGTTTAACGTATTCATTAATGACATGCACATGGGACAGAGTGTTCTCTCAGCAAGTTTTCTGATGATAAAAAAAAAAAA